>NC_134470.1:6493727-6622045 GCF_964194025.1 Convolutriloba macropyga
CTAGTACTGAGCGTTACACGGAGTTTTCGAAAATCAATCCAGATAGCGCGATAGCGCGATCAACTCCGAAGCAAAAAGAAATCTAAGGTACCTGGTTTTAAAAAGTTTGCTTCTAGTTTCTAACACATTGAAGAAAAAAAATTAATAAATGAAGAAATTTCAATTGGATATTTCTGATGTCGACTTCATTCTGAGTTATAACGAGTTGAATTTTTAGTTCTTGCGTCCGATTATCTGACAACTTAACATCCCTCGAAAACAATTACTCAATTGTTCCCATTAAGTTATTTAAAACGAATTTAAAATAGCTGAAATTTACAATAATTATCCGGCTGATCCGTAGAAAAATATATACAAGGCAGATTATTGATTTACATTTATCAAATCAATAATTACATCGATTTCAAATATTTATGAAATGATTGGTTTGCACAAAAAACATAAACGCAGGTTTTTAATTCAGAATTTCGAATGGTTGTTGAAAACGTTGCAATAAATAATACTTTTCCTTTTGAAAAATTATTATTTTTCCGCTTAACGTATTTTATAACATTGAAAATAGAAGAATTGTGTACAGCTTCTTGTTTTTATTTACTTGGCAGGAAGCCTAAAAGTTGAGGTTTCGTGTGTTTTCACATAAAAAATCAAATGAAATTTCATCGAAATCACATGAAAAATTGTGATGACCTACCCGAGATGTTCAAATAAATTTACATAAAAAATCATATAACTGCCAGATTTATTGTGTGTGTCACTTTTTTCCCCAAAAATGGTGTGTCGACACACGATTTTTCATGTGATCTCACACCATTGAGTTTAAGAGTGTATGCGACTTTATTATAGAGTATTCAAGAAGTTCTGGGGTCAAGGAGTCTCAAATTCGCAAATGTGATGGTATAAACTCTGAAGAATTCCTCATCTTATGTTTTAAATCCATTGAGTTGAATGAACTTGTAGACCCAAAATTTGAGTAAAGAGGTTCAAAAATACTATTAGTCAGCATGGTTTGAGTCTAGACGTTGGTATGCTTGACCAGAAGAGATTTTCCTCTGCTTGACCACAAACAGTCCAATGGCAGCCAAAAGAGCTGCAAATGCCACCAAAATGAATAAGGAAGCCAGGGAAGCAGCCAGGGGTGAGTACTGGCTATTAGGTCCAGCCAAAGCAGCTGAAATATCAAAATTGGCCTAAGATTTGACGAGAACCCACCGTTTGTGTTCTGTTACTCGACAGAAAATTAGAGATGCTAATTGTTCTCACAACCAAAATGGAACGAAATACCGACTTCGTATGCACTAAAAATAGAAGATAAATTTTAGTACAGAAAAATTCTCTTCACTCTCTTTTATTTTTCTTAAAATACCCTAACTTTACCGCAATTTGATCTTAACAAAAGACTTAACTTCACCCTAACTTACCTAAAAAAAACATTAACATTTTACCTCTACATAATTTTCACCAATTTACTTTAATTTCTGCCATTCTGTACTCTTGAATGTTTGGGTTAAGTACCCTAAACGTAAGGTACGTTAATAAAAATTTCGAAACACTGTTGCCTTAACGTTACTTTAACTTTGCCATAACGTAACCCTCTGATGAATTTACCTTAATGCCATTAAGGTGAATTCACCCCAACTTCAATTAAAGCAAAATTTTTATGTTGCATCCCATTCATTTTTTCATAAATCTTCTCAACAATCGCCTCCCCCATAGAGACCTAGAAGAGAATTTCCATCCCTTATCAGAGACCCACCATCTGCACAAAAGGCAACATGTAGATACCTAGTATCATAATCAGCACCATATCTGACGACACGTCTTGGCTATCGATAAAAACTACGCTCTCAGGATGGTGAGAAATTTTCTTCCTTGAATTGTAGTCAAGGATTACCTCCCCTTATACAACAGCGGGGGGGGGGGGGGCTTAACAGATCTATATGAACTATGTCTCATTATTTAAAAAAACAAATAAAACCTTAAATAATTCAAACTTATCTTTTGCAAAAGTGGAGGCAGTCTTGGAAGCTTGATCTGCAAGTTCCCCAGTGTAGGTAAAGACTATTATGCCAGATTTTTTGGTATAGTTTGCCTATGACGAAAATTTGATTTTCATACAAATTTTATGTCATTATGTTATTGTCTTTTTTGTAAAAAAAAATAATCGGGAAAAAGAATTATTCAAATGAAAACAAACTTGTTAGGTGAAAAAAATGTTTTCCATTCCGTGCGAGATAACTTCTGGAGCCTAGTTTGACGTTAATGAGAACCAACTTGGGGGGGGGGGGGTATGATTCAGAAAAGAAAATGTAAACAAAATAAAAAAGTCTCGTGTCGCAAGAGCCGATGAAAGTAATGTGTGTTACCCTGGTTGAGATCCCAGGATGGAAGTATGTTCAGACCAAAGATGAACGCTAGAGGGGTGTCGTGCATTCAAAAAACTTAATCTGGAAGCATCCAAAAACGCAGGAAAGTCTGGACACGAACGCAAAAAAGTGTTGACATGAACACATGAAAGTGTGGACATGAACGCGCATATGTCTCGACATGAATTCACTATTTGTTTCAGCCTTGTCAAAAAAACTAATATCTATTAGATGAATTATAGCACTCTTATTCCAAAACACAAAAGTTTATAACATAGAAGCTAGAAAACACTAGCGTTCATATTAAATCGAGGTAAAAATTTAACCACCAAAAATTTATTAAACTTTGAAAGTTGACAGAATAAACTAAAGAAATTGACAGAAGGTTACTGTTTTCACCGCACTAAGTGCTAAAGAATGCGGGTACGCGCCCTTAAAAAATATAATTTTTTTAATAGTATTCATCGCAATTCATACATTTTTGTCAAGACAAAATATTGAATGGAGAAGGTTAATGTTTAACGAGCCCCAGACAGTTGATCACCTGAGTAATACCTTTCAGATTGTCGAAGTAGAGCAGATTATCTAACTTAATTTGACTAACTTTGCTCGGAAATGCCTCTTCGGACGACAACGATTGGAGATGAAGACACCATTCCAGTCCTCACTGTGATGCCCAGGCTGTCGCCAGTAGCCAGGTCACGCTTGTGACGTTTGTTACAATCTGTGAAGTAAATTGAGCTGTTTTCATATATGATCTCAACTTTAACATCTATTTCATTCTAACAACTAGCGGCATGTTTACAACACAAAAATTATCATTTAAAAATGAATTTAAAAAACCGAGCGTGTTAATGACGGTCGTAACTGCAATCATACCTGGGTCGATTATTTGGCTAACTATTGTGTTAACAGGAAATGAAAGATCCCAGCTATTTGTTTCGCAAACGTAATTTTATGCCGATTATTGATGATTAATTGTTTCACGTGTGTTTGGAATTTGAGTTGC
Organism: Convolutriloba macropyga; assembly: GCF_964194025.1. NCBI lineage: Eukaryota > Metazoa > Xenacoelomorpha > Acoela > Convolutidae > Convolutriloba > Convolutriloba macropyga. The sequence goes on from NC_134470.1 coordinate 6,497,100, forward strand.
GCCCCATTCCTTTCATCCCATCCCGGGTTGAGGTGCCATCCGGAAGTGACCTCTGATCATCCGGAGTCCAACACACACGTTGTGTTCCCAGACCATAGTTACAGGGTCTGGGTTTTGGTTCCGGATGGGAGTGGTCTGATCATAGGTCACTTGCTGATGGGAATGGTATGATCAGAGGTCGCTTCCGGATGGGAATAGTCTGATCAGGGGTTACTTTCGGATGGGAATGGTATGATCAGAGGTCACTTCCGGATGGGAATGGTATGATCATAAGCCCCTTTCGAGCGCACAATAGTATGATCAGAGGTCAGCTCGGTTTGCACATCATACACAATTCTTAGTAGTCATACTAGGTCATATATGATTCCTAGTATTCATACAAGGTCATATATGATTTGCATGATTTCTTAGTAGTCATACAAGGATTATACATGATTTCCTAGAAATCATACAGGGATCATACAAAAAAAATCAAATCCTACAAACTGTACATCTTTCATTTTCTTTTGAAGTTGAAAAAATTTCCTGGAAATCATACAAGGTCATATATCACACATAAAACATTGATTGGTTTCTCAATTTTCCGTATAATGTAGTCAGAGGACATAATAAAATTTTATGTCGCATCTGTATTCCACGTTTGATTCTTTGTTTGGGCGAAAAGAATAACTTTCCAACTTAAATAATATCAGAAAACGAATTTGAGGTTATCTGTAAAAAATTTTTCTAAATATTTTTTTATAAATGAGCATCTATAGGTATAAGCTGGCTTCAGAGAATATCAGAACTTCATTTATTTAATTGGACTTACTCATTAATTTCGTGCCCAACTTTGCAAATGATATTGCACGTTTTGGTCTTTTAGCGGATCACAAAGAGATGCCGGGAATCACATAAGTGAGTCCTTGCCGATTGAATTTTTTAAAAGACAAAAATGGTTTAAAAATTTATGAAAAATAGCTATATGATTCTTGGTATTCATACTAGGATCATATATGATTTCTTTGTAGTCATACAAGGTTCATATATGATTTCCTAGTAGTCATGTATGATTTCTTAGTAGTCATGCAAGGGTCGTACTAGGAAATACGTTAAGATTTGTATTATACCATATATGATCCTTGTATGACTACTCAGAAGTGGTGACCTGGGAGTTCAGTCTGAGGATAGTCTGATCAGAGGTCTGTTCTGGATGGTAACCGTCTGATCATAGGCACCTTAGATCTAAAATAGGTTAAATACTGTCGGAAAAAATCTATAGTTGAACTAACGAACAATTTTTTGAGATTTTTCAATTGTTTTCGATGTGTTACCCTCTTCCGTCTCTCAACCGGGCTGGGGAACGGCTACGGCGGATTTACAAACAAACAACAGTAGGAGAACTGAGTCCGAGCAAACGGCAAAAATACGCGCTCTAAGATTCTCCCCCAAAAAACAAACAAAACAAAACAAATTAAAACATATAGCTAAAATTATGTCAAAAAGTTGTCTCAAGTTGATTTAAAAAAACCAACTTTTGAGATTTTCCTGTATTATCTGGTGGCGTTTTCCTCCTCCTTCTCTCAACCGGGCTGGGGACCGGCTACGGCGGAGTTACAAAGAAACAACTAAAGGAAATTTTGAGAAGAGCACTAGGTAAATTGCCAGGCTTAAACTCTATCTCCTAACAAAACAATGCATAAATCGTTACTTTAACAACAAATTTTTAAATTTCGCTAATCGCGGAACTCGCAAATTTCCGTATGAAAAACTAACTTTTTTCCTAGCAAGCTATAGCAACAATTCTTTTTGTTTTAGACTCTAGGTACACAGGAGATACTCCAAACCGAGTTTGGTTTAGTTTGGTCTGGGTATAGTCTGATCACAGGTCATCTGACGCGCACAATCGTCTGGACAATGGTCTGGGATTCGTCTGGGCCATGGTTGCACAATCCACTGGCAATGGTCTGATTTGGGTATGACCATAGGTCACTTCCGGATGGGAATGGTATGATCAGAGACAGTTGTGAGCGCACAATGAGCGCACATGGTGTTTTGAGCGCACATTAGTGTGATCAGATGATACTTTCGTCTGGGATGGTCTGATCAGAGCTTAATTTCGTCTGGCGCGGTCTGATCAGAGCTCACTTCCGGATTGCCCTTCAACCTGGGATACAACACGCTAAGGCGTTTCATTTTAGATATCTCGTCTTACGCTATTAGCGCAATTAACTTTTAGATTAATGCTTGGTGCGAAGTAATTGATATGAATTATATTGAGTATTTTGCAAACTCGAGGCGAGATTGCCTAACTCAACTGAATTGTGATACCCGCCTGTTATTTGACTCAGGCATGTAGTTTAAATCAGACTAGCAGGTCTGTAAAAGCTACCTGAAGGCATCTTATCTTGAACTTCTAGCAATTAATATTCTCATTAAAAAATTATTAGTGATTGCTGGTGTACATAAGATCATTTAAATGACATTTTGCAAATTACTTTGGACACCCCAAAACAATGAAGACAACCAACTATGTCAAAGAAAATTTTTATGCGAGTTAAAAGTACTAGACGTTCTCACAGAGCAAGAAAAAATCAAAACAGATAGAACGAGTTATAAAGAGAATGAGAAAGAGAGAGACATCCATAGCAGCGGAAATATATAGTGAACCGGAGAGCTAATAGATATAAGAATACGAAAAAAAAATCCAAAAGACCGAGAACAAAAGAAGGTTGAAGGCAGAGAAGGAAAACAGAAAAAAATTATCTGGGAGAAAGCCAAGGGAAGCGAAAAGCGAAAAAAGGGAATTAAGGAGGAGCAAGAAAAATTGAAATTGATTGACAGGAAAACATAAAGAATAAAATGCGACAGAAACTATAAAAACACCAGGAAACCACCGTAAGAAACTTAAAACTGAATAAAAAACAGACAAGTAAAAAGAAGAAGTTAGTTAACAACCGAGAAAAAAAGAGAGAGCGATAGAGAGAGAGAGAGAAGTGAAAAAGGAAAGTGAGATAGTGGAAGAACGCAAGAAAAAACGAAAGCTGTATAAAGAAGGAAAATTGGACCGCTAATAGAAAGAAGCCAAAATCATGAGAGGGAAAGTACAAGAACAGCGAAAAAGTGAGCAAGCGCAAAAAGCAAAAGCAAAAAATTGAGTGTAACAAGAAAATATCAGAGCTAGAGAGAACACTTGAAGAGAAGATATAAAATAAAGCACAACAGAAAAAAAAGATAGAAAAAGAAACCGAAGAGAGGGAGAGATACAACAGTTCCAAAGTGAAGAGAAATTAGATCATGGGTGAGATAATGCATTCCGGTTCTCATGAAAAAAGATGAATGTGCTAATGAGAACACGGTTGCAGTGCCCAAAATGAGGATTGTGGTGATGAAAAATAATCGTTGTCAAGATTTTGCGAAATTTTTTACGATTTTAACAAACACAGATCTGAGTTAAAGAACTGGCTAATGCCACCAAAATAAATTTCTCAAAAAAATTAAAGAAGGAACATTATATACCGATCATGTTTCGTATGCAATAAATTATTAGTGACAGCCCTTAATATGAAAAATTCTTCTACTGAGCGCTCAAAAAGTTGTATTTATTTTAAGACCTTTCTTGACATATGCAATTTTTCGGCCCCTAACTTTGGTTTTTGCATCGGCACCTTTTGGGTCTTTTACATTTTGTTCGCTGAAATCTTCTGTATTAGAAAACTTACGTACAGTGAAACTTTGACAAAACAAATTTCTAACGTCCACCTTTTAATCCTTGACGTTTTTGGTGACTTTTCATTCTCAAACTTTCAAGACAATATTTCTTCCTCAACAACAATTTTTGACAAGGAGTTACGAAAAAGATTTTTTTGTCGGTCATAAACTCTTTTTGTCTTGACAAAATTCTGATCTTTTGATCTTTTACCTTTTCAGTAACGCATGCTTTTCGTTCACAGACCGTTTTCTGAAGAAGTTTTTGTCCCGAGACCTGTTTCTAACTAATCGGCCAAAGATTTTTTCGACACTATTGTTTTTGTTTATTGAAACCCAGAGTATTGTCTTTTTCTTTGACAAAATAGATTCAACAACAGGCTTTTTTCTTAAAGCGAAGTTCGGTAGATGGCACAGCCACTTGGCAACATGGCCTTCTGGCAACACCTGTTTGTAACCTTTTTCGGTCAGTGACCGTTTGGAAACTTTAATCAGTCAATGACCTTAAGGCACACTTTTTCGGTCATTAACCCCAATTAAGCAACCGCTTGACCGTGCTCTTTGGTAGTACGTTTGAAACTTGCTGCTCAGTGATGCCTCTAAAACGTGCTGCTATATGTGTTCATGTGATTAATATATAGATTATAGAAAGTTAAAATAAAAACTGATTTATAGAGGTTAGAACTAATGTAACAAGGTTTGAACTAAAGAATTGAGTATATCTTTAGCCATGAAAAAGTCTGGCTGCTTACAACAACTAAAGAATGAATATAATTACAATAATGAATATTAACTAAAAAGCAATTGCAAACAAACTATTATCCTCAAATGACTCTATATGTGGTATATCGGGATTCATGTTCCACATTTCCCGCATTCTGAGTAAAATTAAATTTTCCCGAATTTTTAGCTAAATTAACAACATGCAATGAAATTATTGACGATATCAACTAGTTAAAAGAACAGTTAATGTGACCAAGTGGCAATTGAGTTCTAACGTTTCTGAATCAGTTTTTTGACCTAAATCACTATCCGAATCAGACGCGTTTGCGGCATCGAGTGTTGTTAAAGATCTGAGAGTCAAAAGTGACAATATAATTTTCTGGAAAAAATTGCGGTTAAGTTTGTCCCCTGTTTTATTTGACTCGCGCGTGGACTTTTACTCGATTGATTGGAAGCCATCAACGATTACGTTTCGCCAAGCAAAAGGCAAAAAAGCAGAAACAATTTGCTAGTTGGAGTCGGAGTCGTTTGGCGGAGCGAAAAAACTTTGCTCCGTTTGCGGAGGAATCTTAGCAGAGCATAAAACATGTACGAATCGCTTCTATTTTGTTTGCTTCTTCGAAGTTCTTGTGGGTGCAGGATTTCCGATGAATCGTGCGAAAAGTTTAGTCGGCGGCTTCCGAGGACAACAAGTAGACTTCGTTTAGCCGACTTGATAAGTCGTTCCCTAACACCTCCGAAGTGCGGTGCCAGAGTAGGGTTGAATGTCCACTGGATGTTTTGTTGCGCCAGCTGGAGACGTATGTAGTTGTTGTCTGGTTTGAAGTTTTTCTGAAAATTGAGTTTCATTGCCTGGTTAGCTCCAGCAAAGTTTTTTTGGTTGTCCGAAACAATGACATCAGGGTATTGTCATCAGGATACAAAACGTCGAATAGCCATTAGCAGACAGTCTGTGGAGAGGTCCTCACAATCTTCCAAGTGTACTGCTCGTGTGAGCAGGCATGTAAACACGCAGACATAATTGAGTTCTGTCTGGGTTCTGGATCTTTCAATGTGAAAAGGACCGAACATGTCTATTCAAGTGTTCACAAATGGGAAGAGTTTGGAGTGCTCCAGAAAGAGAAAAATTGGTAGAGGTGCCATGAACGGTCTGACATTGTCTGCTCGCCAGCGTGTACAGATGAAGCAGTACTTCCCCAAATTTCTTAGAGCTCTGCGTATTCAAACTATCATGAAGTTTGCTTGGATATGTGCACGAATGTTCAATTCCATGATGCCCGCAGTCGTGATGTGCTTTCTCGATAAGCAGATTGGCAACTCTGCACTTGCTGTGGAAAATCACCGTTTTTTGCTCTGAAAAGGCACTCCAGACTTCTGAATTCGTCCCTCAACACTAAGGAGTCCGTCGCCATCCAGAAAGTGTGTATATGGTAATATTTTGTCCTTCTTGTCTAGGGGTAGTCCACTTTGAAGTCGAGAAATGGTGTCCTTGAAGTGTGTGGAATGGGATATTCTCAGGAGAAAGTTTCCAGCCTTGTTTTCGTCTGCTGCGAAGTCGTCCAAATCGCAAGGCACGTCGTGTTTGATCAACTTCTTCAGTACGCGTATTGATCGAAACACAGTCCTAATTATGCCAAGGAGTCTAGGCCAATTTGAAAATCTGTTTTGATCTACCAATGGTTTTTCACTGGTCTTGTCATCAACTTGAGTGGCGTATGTTTGAGCTGTTTTGTCACAGGAGAATGTCCACTCAATCTCAGGTTTGATCAAGAAAGAAGGTGATGTTATCCACGATTTTTGAAGATCGCATGGAGCTACACCTCTGGTACCATGATCAGCCGGGTTCAATTTTCCTGGTACGTATCGCCAGTCGTCTTTTTTTGAGTTCTCAGCAATTTTGTTGAGCCTGTTTGCGATGTACATATTCTGTCGATCCTTTTGATTTTATCCAGCTGAGTACTGATGCGCTGTCGGTCCAAAAATTTTTGCTCTTCACATCTATTGTCATCTCGGTCTCAAAGAAGCCTGCTACTTCTGCTTCCAATGAAGCTGCTTTGAGGTCCAATTTGGGAATGCTCATCTGTTTGATTGGTGCCACCTTGGATTTGCTGATGACGTATTGGGTAGCTATTGTGCCGTCAGCGGAGATTGTCCTCGACTGCTGATATTGCTGAAAGTGAAGCGTCTGTGAAGGTGTTCAACTCATGAGTTCCGTCGACGTTGGGAAATAGACCTCTGGGAATTTGAATTGGAGGCATATTCTGGAAGTCTTCCATCCATTTCTGAATTTCGTGGTAATTTTCCTTTGAGATTAGTTGGTCCCAATTGTGTCCTTCTTGATTTGCAAGATGCATCTCAATTGAACTGTAAAAGGCAAGATTTTCCAATTGGGTTCAAACAAAGGAGCAGCCATTGAGAGAAGCTTTCTCTGTGTGATATTAACGTTTTCATTGCTCAGTTTGGGTTTCGCAAAAAGAAGTTGGTCGGATTCAGGGTTCCATGTTTGACCAAGTATCCTCTGCAACTTCAGAACTCCAATTCTTCCTTCCTCTGGAATATTTTCCAGCACAGCAGGGATATTGCTGAGAAACTTGGTGAGGTTGAATCCCCCTGTTTTGAGAACATGTTTCAGCTCAGTCGCTGTATTTGCAGCCTCCTCCTCTGTTGAAAATGTTTGTATGAAGTCATCCATGTAGACTTGTTTTATGATTGAGTCGAATATTTCTGGATGCTGTTGTCTGTTATCCTTGGCGCACTTTTGCAGAACAAAAATTGCGCTGGCGGGAGAACAAGTTGCTCCAAAAATGAGTTGTTGGTATTTGGATGTCCTCCACTCCTCATCTCCGCTCCACAAAAAAACGGAGAGCATCTTGGTCTTCTTCTCTGATTCCAACTTGCATGAACATAGCCTCTATGTCTGCTGTTATTGCAACCTTGTACTGAAGAAACCGTAAAAGAAGTCCATGTAGATTGCACAAAAGATCCGGTCCCGTTAGCAGCGCATCGTTCAAAGAAACCCCTTTGTATTTTGAGGCTGCATTTGTCACTCGTCTTATCTTGTCTGATTTTTGCTTGTTGATTAGGGGATGATGAGGCAGATACCAAATTTTTTGCATCTTGGTTCGTAACAGCTGCTATGTATCCCTTATCCATATCATCAAAGATAGTGGTCATATATCTCTGTTTCAGTTTGTTGTCTCTCTCTCTAATTGCTTCTGCAGGGCGTGCCACTGAACCCTTGCCATGAAGTAATTGCTGGGCAGTGTGACGTTTTCTCGCCATGGGAGTCAAATCTCAAATCTTTCCCCGTTGTGATGTGTGGTCAAAATCTTTAGTGCCTTCTGGTCCTCTTCCTTGAGTCCCTTTGTAGAACCCTGACTGAAATTGACACCTTCAAAGGTCCAAAACAGGTGTAGAAGGATTTCGTTCGGGTCGTCACTACCTCGCTTGAGATGGTTGAAAAGAGTGATGTTGTGGTTGCTGCTTCATTTTATTGTTTGGTTGAAAGTACTCTTGTGGCACAGGGCCTGTCAAAGTCCATCCTAACAGTGTGTTGACTCCGTAGGGTGTTCCTGTTTTGCCGGTAGTGAAATGTCTTGGCACAGTAGCCAGAAAAGCCTCAGCCCCTATGAATATTCCAATTTTGTTGTCACAGATTTGTGGAAAATTGATATCTGCCAGATGATCATGCTCCCTACAAAGTCTATTCAACATTTCTGCGGGGACAGTTGGCAATTGGAGCTGCTCGATAGAGGTTGTGTACACAGAAAGACTTGTCACTGGATTTGAGCTGCGAAGTGAACCAATTCCGATCATGACATCAGCTGTTGTCACTGTGTGCTCACCAAGTAGCGAAGCTAGAGGAAGTTCTATATTTTTTGGGGACTCTAATTCGAAGAGCATCAGCAATGTTTTGTGTGATCTGCGTATAATCATTTCCACGGTCCAAAAGTTCATAAGTCTCTATGTTGAAGTCTTTGTTGAAGTGCGTGACTGGTATCGCCTGTAGTTGAATAAAAACTCTGACCCATGTGGGTTGCCGATTTTTGCTGCAAGTGTGGTTTTGCACCCGTGGAAGTTTGGCTGGCCCATCATTCAGCTCGTTGCTGGTCACTGATTGAAAGTCATTTGAGGATTGCTGTGCTGCTGATTGGCAGTTTGATGCGAGCGGTTGTTTCCATAGCTTGGATTACGAAGGTTGAAATTGTTTTGATTATATCCCCTTCTGTTGTTGGTATTTGCCGTGTTACTGATTGTTGACGAAAGCTGAGACGTTGTATGATTGAAGTTTCTACCGTAATTTGACTGCACCGGTTTATTCCTGGATCGAAATCCTCCTTTAATCGTTGCTTCGAAACTACTTCTCTGCGAAGTCCTGAAGTCGTCTCGATGGAGAGTTGAATGATGAAACCTAATGCATCTGTCTACAAGACATCGAATTTTTGATTTACAGAATCCACTCTCATGTATCTTCAAACAATTGACACACAAGTTGTGATGCCTCACCAATAGCAGGCAGTCAGCTACAGATTTGCTCGTGTATTCTTTGCAGCGACCAAGGTTGTGATCCCCAGAGCATAGTAGACAGTTTGAGCTGGCTTGAAAAATTATGGTGGAGTGTTTCTGGCCTTGGGAAAGCCAATCAACCCGGACTGTTTTTTGTGGTCTGTGTGGAGAGGCATCCTCTCAAGCCTATGCATATGTGTTTATCCAATCTGCAAAATCAGCTAAATTGGGTTGCTCTATTCTCATGCTCCTTACATGTTGATTCCAGCAAATAGTCATTGGTGTTGTCAACTTTTTCTCGGCAACTTTAGCTACCGCTGAAGCTTTTAGGTGCAAATCAAAATGGTGAATTCGAAAGGTCTGTACCAAACGACTGAGGAAGGACGCAAAACTTCCAAAGCTGCTGGGATCATCCATTCTGGTCTTAGGTCATTATTCATGTTTTGTGAGGTATGCACTCACATCAAGCTGCGGCTTTCCAAAAATTTCTGATAAGTTCCTGAAGTGCCTCCTCATAGAAGTCTCCGTTGTAAGAGTAACCACAGATGAAGTCTTTTGCTTTGTGAGTTACAGAGTTTTGCAAGTATGTCATTTTCTGAACAGTTGAAAGAGCTGGATTGTCGTGAATGGTTGACTTGAAAAAACTGTACCATTGATGCCACATCAAAGGGTCGCCTGAGAAATGGTCAAGACTAATCTTTGGTAGACTGAACGCATTCATCATTACTTGATGATTGGTCCATTCATAATTGTGAGTCGTTGTGGGAACTGTTGCTCAGAAAAGTGTGGTGGCATGACATATAAGTGACGATTAATCTTTCCGTTGAGAGCGTTCATCATTTTGTTTGTCTCTGGGTATGAGTGATCCATTTGACTACCGAACAAATGACGTGACTGTTGCTGATCACGTGGATAGTGATTGTCTGCAAAAGGTTGAATGTGTTGTACCGGAATTCCAGCACACAGTGTCTGTTGGTTGATCGCTTGAAGTATTTAGGGAAGCAGAACCATGATTTGGAACATTCACATCAAAAATCGGGCAACTCTGAACCTGTTTCGCATCTTCACTGAGGCTGCGATGCTACTACATCGCACTGTTCTCTTTAGGTTTCTGTTGCTGAGCGTTGTATTTTGATACACTTGCTCTCTCTTTTTGAAGATCACGATGACGGTTTTCGGACGGTACACCATCATAGTCATCAGATCTGAACACCTCATCCCAGCTCTCAGCGTTTTCACCTGCATTTTGCGTTGGCGTTTTACGTATCATTCCGCTTGGTTGTTTACGTCTGGTTCCTGAAACAAGAACCTTGCTCCGTAGTTTGTGGAGTTCTTCCGAGGAGGTGTCGGAAGAGATGAACTTTTGATGGTTTTTTAGCCATGAAGCAATCTGATTTTTTGTTTGGTTTTCAGCCATTTGAAATTTCTTCGCGAAGACTCTGCAGCAACAGTGTCGAACTCTTCTTGTGTCAGCTGTTGTTCTATGAGTTCCTTACAAATGTAATCAAGCTTTTTGCAGTCGAAGTTCGTCAACGAGCTCATGGAAGTCTGCTGCTGCTTCTGATTGTTGCATCTGTTCGTCGAGTAGGTCGTGTGCTGGTTCAAGAGCTGCATGAGCCGAGCCTTGTAGGTTGGCTTTGGCTTGTCTCATTGGTTAATGGTTACTTAGTTTATGGTTGCACGATGACAATTTATGGTTCACAAAAAACAATTTATTGCAATTGGAGTGTTATGAGTGACTGCACTTATAGTTAGCACTTAAAGTGCTGTTAGAAAGCCTACTAATTGTTTCTGTTATATTCAAAATAACTTGAATGCTATTTATGTTGCTGTTGTGGACAGCTATCAATGGTTCGGTTGTCTTATGTTTTACCGAATCTTGCTTGAATTCTGTCTATTAAAGTATTCTATGTACGCTTTGCGTTGTGGGGAGGGTTTTGTCTGATCATGGTCGCAGAGAAACACCCTAACCTGGGGAGTATACTGTTTTAGCTTTTAGAAAATTTTGAGCCTAGAAACAAAAACTTTTGCACTTGCTTGGCAGCAGGTGCAAAACTGTAAATCAGAATCAGCTAGTGTAACTTTTTGAATGTAGGAAGGGCTTAATAAAACCCTGAACTTTTTAATGCTCTTTCGCTAGACTTAGGATCAGAGAGTTTTTGCTGAAGTAGAACGTGCTATAATTTAGGAAAGATCAGGCTTTGCTACCTCTGTATAAATATATTTGACTATCCCCGTCGTAGGCCTATGCGTTGATTCAAAAAAGAACCCGCAGCCTCGCCCACTCAGGCCCCAGTCAATCCTATTAGCAAATGTGGGAACTCTAGCCGCATGGACTTGAGAACTGCATTGAGCGGACTGCATCATAATGTTCGGAGTGAAAGGAACCATGCATGGGGAAGATCATTGAACTGTAACTTACTTAGAAAGTCTGACAGCCTATAAATTTGAAGTGCTAAAAATATCTGTAGGAAAAAATCTATAGCACATTTATTTCAGCTAGGTGGTGGGAATTTTTACGTTTTAGTGAAAAACTACAAGTCAGAAATTTTGAGTTGTCTCTGTTTTGTGAGTCCGTGGTTCAGTTTTAAAAATGGGGATGCGCCAGAATTTGTTATCTTTTCTTTAGTGTGATCGGCTTTTAGAGACAACGACTGATTTTCAAGAGTTTTTTTTCTGTGTGTTCTTCTATAAGCTTGTATGATTGTTAAATAATAGCTTACAGAGATGTGGTGGATCTATTCTGTTTCGGGCCCCCAGTGTTTTTTACGCCCCCACTTACAAATTATATGTTGTTATATAGCACGTTACTATGTGAAGAAATAGCACGTGATTCTGGGCGGCGAAAAATATATAAGCCCACTAAGCTGGGGGGGGGGGCGAAACAGAATAGATCCGGTGTGGTTTATACCCGCATTTATGATCAAAGCTAAGTGTGGCACGATGAAACTCATGTATGATAATGAGTGAAAAGGTTTGGCACTGAAAGTCATGAAAAATCATTGTTAGAGATGTGACTTTTACAGCGATTATGAATATGAACTCAAAAATTTTGAAATAAATAACATGGGGAAGGATTGGGTGCTAAACGGTTACGGACCGTTTACAGTCATTATCACCGCAATTGTGTTCAATTTATTTTTTCACCTTTTTCATTTCAATATTTCTTATAGCTTCATTCTCATTTTTTTACTTCCAATATACAATTGATTGTTAAGTGCTATCAACATGTCAAATAGGTGTTATATCATGAAATAAGGGTAACACTTTTTATAATACTCATTATAGAGACATTGCTTTCATCAAAGCTTGTAATGATACATTAAAATGAAATCATAATTTCTATATATGTTTGAATATTTAACATAGTATGATCCACCAGATTATTCGTCCATTGTTGTCGATAAAATAAAAGAAAAATAAATTATGATTTCAAAGTAAGAGAAATAATTATGCAAAGAATGCGAAAACTGTGCTTGATAGTAAACCGAAAAGAAGTCGCGCTAAAGGGCTAAAAATATATAAAGTATGACCCGCGAGAAGATTCATTCAATGTCGTTGATAAAAAACAGTAAATGGTTTTTGATCACAAAGACAGAGAAATAAATATGCACAAAATAGGAAAACTGTGCGTGGTATAAAACCAAAACGAAATCGTGATAGAGGTCGTTAATGATGTTTGCCCTAGTAATGAGCGGATTCAAATATTGCAAGAATCTTGCAAGATATCAATCAGGGCAAAAAAATAAATCGGGGTACAAATGTTTTTGGAAACATCTTTGAATTAAATTATTGTTTATTGAAGAAATTATAAAACATAGTTCAATGAAAAAAAATTCACTTTTTGAATTCCGGAAAATTTATTTGTGTATATTTTTGGTAGCTGAAACTAAATAAAAACTAAATATCATGACTGATATCAGATCTCTTAATCAGCAAAACTGAAACTAAATGACTTTTTTTTCGTAAACGCCTTTTGAATGTGAAATCTTGCAAGAATCTTGCAAGATTCTCGCAAGATTTTAAATTTTTTTCATCACTAGGGTGCCGACAAAAAAGTTTTGCAGATTTGTTTGTAGTAAGTATATCACAACAAAGACAACGTTGAATGCATTTAAGGAATGATTTTATCTGATATCAGATTAATTGATTGCTCAATTCAAAATAAAGTATAGAATATATATTTTTGGGTCAAGACCTTTTTTTACTTATTACATGTTTATGGAATGGTTCTAGTCATATACAAGCTACAACACACAAATATTGATATGAAAGTGGGTTAATCCGTTTTTTTTCATTTGCGCTGGAAGCCTATGTTAACAATTACTAAAGTGACATAATCTACTTACTTATGTCACATGCAGATGTATCTTGGGGTGGACAGGCGAGTACTTTGCAGTGTATGTAGACAGTGTTGAGGGTCACACTTCCAGAGATGTACCAGCCGAAGGCCTTGAACTGGAAGAATTCCTCGTCCAGTTCAGAGCCAGTTAGCCGTTCAAATGAGTCATCAGCAGGGCACCTGCGCCAGTGTTTCCAATTAACATGAAAGTTATATGAAAGCAAAAATCAAAATCTTATTGGCATATCCGAAAAGGTACAATTATTGTTAACTTGACATCGCAAGATGTTTTAAAACAGGCTATATATATTTCCGACAAAATTACTGTAAAACAAGGTGATGTAACTTAATTCCATAAAATTTAATGTTTTTCGAAAAATTTCGAGAGTATTTGAGATCGATAGACTTTTTGATTTGAACTTAAATATAATCGAAGTTTTTGCGATATGTATTTTTTCTGTGAAACATTTTGCATTTTGCTGGAAAATAAATTCTTTGAAATCCAATCGGGTGGTTAATACGTTCTCAATTTCATCGATTTGTCAACGAAGTGATTTAACGCGTCCGGTGTCGAACAACTTAAACAAACTTTAAAATTGTTGAATTGATGATTTTAAAACCAAAATCTTTTCAGGTAAAAAAAATAACTGCAAACCTTTCATCAAAAGCTCAAGTCAGAAAATATGCCCTCTCTCATAATATTTTGAAAAATGAGAGTGGAAAAAAAATTTTCTCAGTCAAAAGAAAGAAAGTTCTGAAGAGCGTTTCAAAAAGCGGATCCGAAAACAAAACACTGTCTTTTAACATTAAGGATTAAATTACAGGGGTTTCGATGCGCTGCTAGGTTTAAGTTGACTTTAAAACCTTTTAGCTGATCGATAACCATTGATTTTTTCAACTAAACAGAAAACGAAGGTTTAAATGACAAATCATTTTTCTCATGCCAGTTTGCTGAAAAATAATTTTCGAAGCACGCAAGAAATGACCTGCTTTTCTTTTTCTATTATCTAATTTATTTATTGCTGTCCAATTCCTTCGGCTAATATCTGATTTAAACAGAATTTCAGCAAGCACTTGATATAATTGCTTTTTTATCTCATTTTTTTCTCTTCTTTTTGTAGTTTATAAGATATTCCCATGGTTTCTGCGTTTTCAATATGGCTGAATGTTGTGAACAATTTCTCTATCTTTTGATGCAGAATCAGTAATTATGTAATCTGTAAAGGTCTTTGTTTTCGTCTTTTTGAATTGGTTATAGATGAGTATGTATATTTTAGGTTATGCGGTTACCCGTACCTAATGCTAAGGCTATTTCAGTACTTATTCAGAGTCTAATTCAGGTAACATTTTGCACTGAATTTTCCTGATTCAGAGCTCATTCAGTGATTCATTGTGAATTATCTTCTCATTCAGAAGAAAACTGAACAATTTCTCTAAACTTTACTCTGATTCAGAGGAGATCAGAAATCACTTCACAGTTGTTTTTGAAATGTTTCTGAATAAGTACAAAAAATGAAGTTCTCTTAAATTGTTCTGAATCAATACTGATACGTATCAATACTTACGTACGGGTAGAAACAGCATCAATTGATTTCAGTACTTTTTGCCCTGATGATAAAAGTGAAAATCAATTCAAGGAACAACAAATCTATAAATTTGTTTGTTTTTGTTGCTATTCCAAAAATGAAGTTAGGTTCTGACGAATTTCTGAAGAAGAAAAACTTTTTCATATCTAATAATGTGAAAGTAAACCAAGATTAACGCTGCTTAGTGCCTTTACCTCGCATAATTCTAATAGATTACCAGAGTGTCTGGAAAAAAATAATTGCCTAAAAATACTATTAAATTACGACCTTTTTGAAAGAATATATCCAAAAACGAAATACCAAGTTTGAAAAAAACTGGTTCTTTTCAGTTCAAAAAACATACACGCCTTGAGCGTATAACCATTAAAATACAGGTCAAAAATGATCATAAATAAAAAATAGCCCAGTTCAAAAATAGCCCAGTCATTTTATATCTCACTTGTTTGCTGAGAGAACATATCGTGTGTTAGAAGTATAATCTTCAGTCTGAGTAGCCCAACAGTCAGTAGTGATGAGAGTGTAGTCATGATTCACTTCAGGATCAAACGACACTTTCACGTACACCTCGTCATTCAACAGAGCTGTCGCAGCACTTGGGCTGAAATGGTCAAATTTGCAAATTTCAAGATCTAAGCTTTCGTGAATTGAAATTAACTCGACTCAGTTCCAGTTAAATTGCTATATTGTAAGAAAAGATGCCTTAAAACTTTATCATTGCGAGAGTTTATTTGCCAACCAAATTGAGGTTTTCCAGCCTTTAATTGCTATATAATGAGATTACTTTTAAATATTGAGAGGTTACGCTCATACCAGAATAGACACCAAGTTCTTCTCTTTTATCAGACCATCGAAAACGGCTGGCGATACCATTTAAAATTTGATTTTTCAATTTACCTTAAATTGATTTTTTGCAACAAATATCAACTCTGCTCAAGATTATACAAGAAGTTACGATGTTTATCAATATTTAACCAGAATTGTCACCCAATGCTCCTAATTACTACTTAGAGAACAAACTCTGCGTGAACGACTGATTTGTATACTGGACAGAGATAGGATGATATCCGTTCCAAAAAACTGATTTTGGAGCTGCAAGAGGAGCTGGAACTGGGGATTCTGGTAACAGTGGTGGAACTAAGATTATAATTTTTCTGAAAAAAAAAGCCATCAACTTCGAAGTTTGTATTCTTTGATATTAAATTGAATGCCAGGCTGTCAGACTCTTTATTCATGGATCTCCTGCGGTAATAACGGCCCCAGTGTTTGAAAAAACTTGTAAAACAAATGAAATACCTTTCCAGGTCGAGGTGTGCGTTAATGATCAGACAATCAAAAACGCACAGGGGGATAGAGTGCGTTTAAAAACTCTACCCCCCTGTGCGTTTTTGATTACATGGACCAGCGCCATATTAAAGTCTACATGAATGAGCTTTCAGTCAAAGTCTGCCTTAAGTCTTAACTAGCTAAATTCTGATCATTAAAGAGCAAAATTTTGATCATTAACGAGATTAATTGTTTTGAACCCAGCTGTTAGGATGATTATAAAATGACCTTATGTATCACATACGATAAAAAATTTGCCTGACAAAAAAAGGATTATCGTTTAAGATCTTATAAGAATCTTATAAGCTCTTGTAAGATAAACTTTGGGAAAGTTATGACTCATTTTTTGATTAGATTTTTATCAGATCTTAGACGACTGAAATTCTGGAAGTATGGCATATTCTTCATATTGAAGACAATTCAGAGTTGCTTTCAAACATTAGCCGAATAGCTAAAGCATGCAACACTTAAGTGTCAGAGCAACAAAGAGAAAAGTGTCTTATATTGTCTTTTGTGACTTATAAGATATTGTGGTGTTATTTGAGTGTCAGGGGCTTTCTCTAAATTGATGACTATCAAACTAGGCTGAATAAATTTCTTCAAAGACCACAACTCTCTTGGACTATTACGTTTACCCATAGTACCCAGTTTAGACTCAAAAATAAAACTGCCGCAAAATGGAAACAACAAACATTTTTTTTGTTTCTTAATTGGTTAGTTGACCAACTATTTTTTTTTTACTTTTATAGGAACACGACTACTTTATAAGATTATTTTTAATTAATAAAACATGTGTTATCGGATCGTATAAGATGGAAATTTAGCCAAAATGAATTATTATTTTATGAGATCTGAGAAGTATCTTATCAGCTTTTACACGATTTAAGTTCCTTCTATAGTCCGCTAAATTTCTGCTCTTTCATATGCTTCTTTCAATTCGTTGACTCGAGATAACCGACAACGAAGCAATAGTTGCGCTATAACTGCGCATTTATTCCAATTCATGTCTTACTAATATCGTCAGTGCTAAAAATACCTGCTTAGATGGTGTTTAGCTAGCAATGAAAAAATGCCTACCGATAGCGCAACGTATGTTAATATGATTGGTCAAAATATAGTCAAACTATCGCAGTTTGTGTACGGAGGGAAATTCGGCAGAAATTCTCATTTTGTTAGTCCACTGCAGTAACCAGTTAGGCGATATCAAAATTATCATTAAAGACCCCAATTGCAATTGATATAAACGCGTAAATAACTCCTTTTACGTAAACAAAGTGGATAAGTATAAACAAGAGAAATAAAACAACATAAGTATAACATCACTAGTTAAATGACGAACTGATAAAAAAGGCAAATATTTTGTCCTTCTTGGGTCTTCACATATTTAAAAAGATCTAAAATTGATTTGAGAAAAGGCAGAAATATTTCGAAAACGTTCAGTTTTATTACTTTCAAGGTAACTCAGGCTACTCAACACCCAGACCTGAGTGACCTCTTATATAACACAGAGAAAAGTGACCTCTGATCTGTCACAGAGCAAAGTTGTCCCGGATCAGACCTTAGTGCTATTGAGCTTTGTTTATGAGTACGAACTCTGATCGAGGAAACCCTCTGACCAGAGCACCTCCAGATCATACAAAAAGTTGTTCTTGATCATGCATTCTGATCTGAAATCTGATCTGGGACCCAAACCGGGAAAAAATTAACTGGTATCCACATATAGTTCGTTTTCTATAATGCCAGTTTATTTTTACCCGGTTTTGGGACCCAGATCAGATTTCAGATAAGAATGCATGATCAAGAACAACTTTAATTTTGATCTGGATGTGCTCTGGTTAGAGGGTTTATTGAACCGCAGTTCGTGCTCATTAACAACGCTCAATAGCACTAAGGTGACAGATCAGAGGTCACTTTTCTCTGTGTTGAAAAAGAGGTCACTCAGATCTGGGACTTGAGTAACCTGAGTCAACATCATTACGAAGCTCTGATGTTTTGAACGTACTCGAAGAACGAAGTAAATGCGGAGCTCTGTGCAATCTGCATTTTGTAACTGAACTCCTGTGTTCCGTGTAGTACCAGGCTATCCTCTTGTTCGACACCAAATGAGGAATGGACTCTACCCTCCGCATCATAGTAGCAGAAAGCAGTGGCTTCCCACAGACCAGATCTACTGATCCTAATTCCACTCCCATTAATCAATCCTCCCGACTCGGCACCACTCTCCTGAGTGATCACTTGATAGTAGACTGCGCTGTGTTTGAAGCCTGGATCTGAAAAAAGATAAAAACGTCTGTGTAAGAACAGTGGTGGATAACAGGTGTTATCCAACCAAACCATCAACGCTAACGCGTATTCTTGCTTGATTGAATACCACCTTTATCCACTACTACATATACACATCACTCTATATTTCCCATTCTTATACAATCAAAAACAATCATATCTTGCGTCACTTAGAGCAATCCACTAGTACATAGTTAAGCTGGTAATTAACCGTTATCAGACGGATAGTTTGGGTTCTATCCCCACTAACTCCAGTGGATGTCCCCATATACTAGTGTAACTAATGAGATCGTGTAAAAAGCACGTAAAATGAACCTGGGAAAATATCTGAAGAAAAACCAGCTTAACTCTACAGTTTTGGCTAAAGCAAGATATTTCTCCCATGTAGTAATTTGGATTTTAAAAAAAAAATAAAATCCAAATGTAGTAATTTTCTCCTCAAATTTTATATGTTTTAACATGTACTTTAAATCTATCCCTAGTACCACTTAATCTATATCTTTGTAAATAGATACATAATCTGCATTTATTTGTTTTAAACCTAAAATAAGAAACATGTTTATAAAGCTTACACATACTACAAGTTAAACATAACTCCGCTTCATCATAATGTTTACTCACATGGTCATTTCTATTTTTCTCTTTAATAACCTCTGTACATAAGAAATTTCATAAGGTTGTTCTCTACTTTTATAAGAACTGTCTTTCCACTGTTTGTCTCTACAATTAGGACATTTCAAAAGCGTTTTTATATTTTGAAAATTCATTTTTTTCCCTAAAGAAAAGCATATCAAGAAAGCAACAAACGTGTTATCTGCAGTTCATCTTTAAATTCAATGAAGGATTTTCTCGATCACTTTAACAAGCAAACACCTTGAAAGAATCAGTGAGATGTTTTGTAGTTTTAATAACGGTGTAATCAATGCAAAGCTGGATCTGAAACTGAAACTGGAACTGAAACTATGGAGAGGGTGTATGATTCAGATCACGATGAATACTTTCTCGCCCATGAAACTAAAGCTAAAACTAAACCTAAAACCCAAACTCAAATTAAAATTGAAACTGAAACCAAGCCCAAAAATGTAGTACCATGCTGGGTCTGTTGTGAAAACTTTTATGCAAACTTTTATGCCCTGCAAACTCATATGAATAAAAACTGGAGATAGCCTCAACTAGTAATTTTGATGTTAAATCAAGTTTCAATCATCGACAGCTATATATTACTAAATCTAATAATGAACTTATCGAAAATGTCAATGATCCAGTAGATTATATATTATATGAATTCTAGCCAAATAAATCATATAAATATAAAGTTATCGTTAATTGTTTTTAAAAGAAGAGAGTCTGAGGAGGAAAGGCTTCCGTACTTGGTTCCCCAAAAGACTGTTAAAGCAAACTTTTTTAGAACAGAAGAGTATTTGACTAAAGATAACCGTTTAGATATAAATCAATGGCTTAATTGTGCTAGAGAAACATATTTTTGTTATGGCTATGACTATGAGTTTATTGGTGTAACAGATATACAAATATGTATAGAAAAAACTAAACCGCCAATAGGATCTTTTACTGAGCTACCACTCGTTTTAAGAAGTATAACAGAAGCAATATCAAAAAATTAGAAGTGATAAATTTATTGGTCTTCGTATATGTATTACAGCCTCGTTATATCTTGTAACTGATCACGCAACTAGGACAAAAGTTATTAATAATCTTTTTGAAGTCTGGGGAAATAATGTATATATATATATATATATATATATATATATATATATATATCTTTATATTTATGTATATATAAATATGGATATATAAATATATAAATATATAAATATATTTGATCAGTTAACAAGAAGATAGAATAAATATAATATCAACATATGGTTTAAATGGCGTACAAACCATAAGTAGAACGGCTGGAGAAAGGCTCTGACTTTGTCAAAGATTGCAAAAATGCAAGAATACTAGTCTGTGATGAGCACTGTGCTCTAATTAAGAACATAGAAGTATTAATATTAAGACCTAATACTAAACATGCGAAGTTTTGGATTAGTGTTAATTGTACTTATTGGTTTCACTCTCAACATTAATATGATGCTCATGAATGCTGTATACAAAACAAACCAAATATTTTGTGCTTTATATTAAAAGAAATCAAGTTCAATAACTATCACAAACAACAGGAAGTGGAAAATGTTATCTTTGTTGACATTGAAAGTTTTAGGGACGGAGTTAATAAAAAGACTGTTGATAATACATAAAGAATATCTGACCATGTACCTATTGCGATTGGTTTTAGTTTTGATAGTAATTATAACTTATATATTGGTCTGGGTTGTATTAAAGATTATGTCAAAGATCTATTCGAAATAGAAACAAATTATAGTATTAGGTTAAACAAAACAATGATATTTAATAAAGAAGGTAAATTATAACATGAAGCCAATAACACTTGTCATATATGTAGTAAAACAGTGTTGAAGAAAATTAGAGACCACTGTCATGGAACAGGTGAAAATAGTGGTCCTATATGTGAATTTGTAATTTAAACTATAGACAAAAAATTTCATTCCTGCTATATTTCATAATGGTAAAGGTATTGACTTTAACCTATTATTTAATGCGATCTTAAAACAGTGGGTGGTAAAAAAAAGTAGATCTATTACCTGGCACTAATTGTAAAGCTAGAATGTTTAAAGTAGGTATAGTAAAGTTTACAGATAGTTACAGTTTTAGACAATGTTCCGTGATAAAATGGCTAATGTCTATAATATTAAAAGTAAAACATTACATACTTATGATTACTTTAAAGATGAAAATAGCTATAATAATATAACAGGTAATCTATCAATAGAAGATTTTAGATCATCACTAACAAACAAACTACCACTCCAATCCGAAGTTGATGAGTTTAATATAAATAATAGTAAGAAAAATTGGTAAGGAAATAACACTAGAGCATTTGGAGAATGATGTTAGAATATCAGGACACTGTTTCAATCTTTTTGTTAGGTTAACAATAGGCACATATAAACTCAATTCTCTGGATTATATTAGTCTACCTGTTTATAGTTTTGATTGCTTCCTAAAACTAAGTAAAAATGAATTAGATACAATACAAGATGAACAAATGCTGAAATATTTCATTAAAGCTATAAGAGTTGGTATATGTGGTATTACGGGGTAATAAATATGTTTATAGTAATAGCAATAGTCAAAGTCAAAGTCAAAGTCAAAGTCATAGTCATAACTAAAGGCAAATTTGGTAAATTGACGCCAATATCTTGTATGTTTATGCATTATTGCAAAAACTACTATATTAGGATGAGGTTGGTTATAAGATTATGGAATATGGATTATGCATTTCGGATTATCAAATTTAGAAGGGGGTGATTATGCATTAGCGATTAAATTAAAAATATAAAGATTTAATATAAAAAAGTAGAGTTAAGCTGGTTTTTTGTTCAGATTATTTTCGCAAGTTCATTTTACGTTCGTTTTACACGGTCTCATTAGTTACACTAGTATCTGGGGACGTCCACTGGAGTTAGTGGGGATAGAACCTAAACTTTCCGTCTGATAACGTTTAATTACCAGCTTAACTCTGTACTAGTGGATTGCACTAAGTGAGACAACATATGATTATTTTTATTTGTATAAGAATGGGAAATAGAGAGTGATTTGTATATGTAGTAGTGGCTAAAAGGTGCTGTTCAATCAAACACGAATACACGTTAGTGATGAGTGGTTGATTGAATGAGTATTGTATTAGTGGATAAAAGGTGTTATCCAATCAAGCACGGATACGCATTAGCGTTGAGTGTTTAGTTGGATAACATCTTTCATCCTCTACTTGTAAGAGCAGTTCTTTTTCACTCTAAGAGTGAACGTTTTTGTGATTTTCAGAAATGAAGAAAGGCAGAATTGTAAAACGTGGCGCAAAGTGCCCGAAATTAGTTGTAACTGCTCCCAATATCTGTAAAGTCTTCAAAACAGCAAAGAAAAAACCGAGAATTAATTACCATTTTTAAACTAATTGGTGTAATCAGAACACAGAAGTTCGTTGTATTTAGAAATATTTAGCCCTAAAAAGTAATAGTAACAAATCATTTGATAACTGTCAAGCCATTATTAGCGTTTTTTAATGAAAAATATTGCCAACACTATAATTTTTTGCTTTTCAACACTTTTATAATGCCATGACAAGCTCTGAGGACATTGAACAGCAATCTGGGGTGAAATTTAGTCAATATATGGAGCATTTTGGGGATCAAGTTTCGTTGTTCATCTTTTTTGCATATATTTCTATATCTGTTACTGTTTACACAGCAAAAACCATTTTCAATACAAAGATTGTTTTTGAAGCGCGTTACTATTGAGAAGCAAGCTAGTCGCCAACAGTTGATTTTCTGAGGTCAATTATTTTGAGCAAAATAAACGTTTTGACAAAACGCATTACGTGATGATACTATACGGGTTCAGTTGGGAGACCATTTGCATTATCACTTTTTTATTTCTTTTTCAACATTTATTTGCTAGGTGGTAAAGTGTCAATTTGGCTTAGTAAATATTTATTTTGAAAATTTTTATGTTTCTTTTGATTTTTTTTTTCAAAAAATGCGCTTTTTTGAAATAATTTCTAACTCTAAATTGATTAACTAGCTCAACTTTCAAAACAGTGGGTCCAACTAATCATCGTGGTGGCCGAAATTGGAGAGCCCGTCTGGTTTCAGTCTTTTCCATTTGGATAAAATCCCCAATATCGGTGCTCAAAAGACTTCCTTTGAAAACAACTTTCAATTAAGAGAAAAAATTGCATCCAGTTCCTTCCAGTTTTTCTCTCAGACCGTTGGGTATTGAGAGATTTTTCAAAAAAGAGCTAGGTCAAAAAATAGGGAGGGAACTGCAACGCAAGAAAAGTTGGAGGATCGCCAGCTGTTATTTTTTATCCTGTTTAATGTCCAATATCCTAAGATATGACCAAAGACTTTTGGTCTTTCATAGTTTGAAAAGTATCACAATAGATTTTACACAAAAAAGTACTCATGTAGACCGTCAACAATTAACACTTTGTTTTGATGCCCTTTGAAAGCGATTGCGAATTGACTCTGAAAAACTGACATTATGGAAAATGACAACGTAAATCAGTGTTGGATTAGTTATTTTTACAATTCATTGAATCTTTAATAAACTAATAAAAAACTCCATATGGAGAAACATCGGTTTTGTCCGTAAATCTTTTTTGCAAAGAAAGAAAAATCAACAAAACTTTAAATATAGCGCTAAGAAAAGGAGTAAAACTTCTCCCTATGAAAATAAAATATTGTAAAGTTTCTCTTATGAATTTGAAAGCTGCATAAAGCGGTACGCTTTACCTCCAAATTATATTATTATAAATTGATCTGACTTGATTCTTCTTACGTATATACGCATATATCATATCTACGATATAGCTGTATGTACGCATGTATCGTATCTACATTCAAGATTTGCAATTTCAATGTCTAACTCCTAGAAATCTGAGCGGGTACATCAATATCTTATACACTTTTTTAGCGAAAGTTTTCATTTGGTTCGAGAAACAACTAGTTAGTAATGAATAGCTACTAACCTATCTCATCTGCCCTTGGTGTGTGACTTGTGTCTCCCAAGTTGTAGACCTTCTGTTGAGTGCCACATTGGGTGTCATTTGAGATGATCTGAGTGAAATCCCAGGCAGAGTTGCGTACGTAGAAGTAGTCCAGATGTGCTGTCAACTCACACCCCTCGGCTCTCGATGATCGCAACAATGTTGGAAAGTCTGTCATAAACAAGTATCCCACCCCTAGTAAGTTTTGTGATAACCCCCTCCCATTAAAATGGAAGATGGAGTTGAATGCGTTCGATTTTCGCAGGAAATAACATTTCCTTGAAAAAAAGCTGAAGGCAATGAAAATAATTTTCATCGCTAGAAAATGCAACAATTTGTTTGTCAGTATTATAAGACTATACTTCGTTTGAAAGAAATTGCGAAGTTGTCCTCCAATATCTGACCAGATAACCATTCGAAAACGACAAGGGTTAGTAACTGATCTGGAAAAAGTTCTCACCGATGCTGGCATACACTGGTGTGATTGAGTATACACCTGGCTCAGCTGACTGATTATTGGAAACTTTGATTTCGAATCCACATATGAAGTAGTCTGGACTTGCGCTGTTGGACTTTTCGGATGACCGAGATCCTACTGTGCTGCAGTTACCAGCTGTGCTAGTTGGTCCCATACAATCTCCGATGCTAGCGTTGTTGATATCCCTAAAAAAGCTAAATTTTGACTTATCTCTTACAGTAGTCAATTACGACTTTCAAGAACGGGAAGATATTGTGTCTTTCCCTCATTATCAGTTGCGAACAAACTGAAACGTCTCTTTTCAATCACAATGTTTGAAAACATAGACTAGTAAGATATGCGAATTTTATTTACAATTTATATATAATACTATGACAAGATGCATATAAAGAACTTTGTTATCAACAGAATTTCCACAGAAAAAAATTCGTGTTGCAAAGTGTGCTATTTCATTTTCAATCGTGTTTAATTGTCCGGAGTGAAAGTCACGTCTTAATCAGTACCGATTCAGTGGAATTGCAAGTCTTGGATCAGTACTGCATCAGAGCTCTGATCATGTCATTTTGTCGACTTCGTACGTTTTAAATCAAGTCTTAATTCTTGTCAAGTCTTCCGCAAGTCTTGACCAAGATTTGACAAGTCTTGCGAAGGTCTTGGCCAAGACTTGACAAGTCGTGCGCAAGTCTTGGAAAAACTTGACAAGCCTTGAGCAAGTCTTGCATCATGTTTTGGGCACAGTTTTTATTGTTGGTTTGCTTACCTTTAGTAACGAAAGAAGACGGCCGGTACATGCAGTGGTCTAGGTGGAAACTCTCCAAAATGAGAAAAGAAGCACAAGACCACACGAGCACTTCCACATAGATTACCTGACGGAGACTGCAAAAATTCTGGTATCGCCCAAAGATACTATTCATGGCCTATTTTTTTTCCGCCCATTGAAAAACGATTTTGTTTTGAGGTCACAATGAGATATTTGAAGTAAATATATGTTCAATTCAGAAATAGCTTGGCCAGATTCGCAAATGTCTCGTAAGAAACTTTTAAATAAATTTTTGCTAATTCTGAAATGCATTAATTATAAATAATTTCTACTTAAAAACTCAACTTTGCTCAAATGCACAGTAAGCAATACTTTTCAAGTCTTGGTCAAGACTTGCCTCAAGACTTGCCAAACCTTGGCCAAGACCTGACTCAAGAATTTCCAAGTCTTGGGCAAAACTTGACTTACACTTGACAAGTTTTGAGCAAGACTTGACATGCAAGTCTTAACACACAAGATATGATGCTGTTATCAGTACTGATTTGTCAAATCAAGAAGCGCATTTCACTGGAGAAGTACTGATCAAGACTTGTTCGTTCTTGTTCGTTCAAGAATTCGTTCTGGTTGATTTATTAAAAATTTGGATGAAAATAAAGGTGGAGTAACTTTGAATTTGTGCCAGAATTCACTCAAGAGTTCTCGACAAGCTTTTACTCAGAAAATTACATAGATTTGTTTGAGCTTTTTAACCGTGGGCTATCTGGAAAAAAGTGGTGCTGTATTCTATTTTAAATTTACACGTAGCTAGGATAGAAGGGATGATGAAAACCAAACAACGCATAAATTTGATGCATTTTCCTGTAGAAAACTGATTTTATGTTTTGAAAACTGTTGTACTTTAGTCTTTATAACTCAAATTTGATGTTCAGTGTATAAGCAAATAAAAAAGTGTCAAAGTAAGAGCTATGGAGAGTCATTAGCCATATAGTGTTAACGTTTTTTTCATCATAGTGGATCGATCTTAACTGTGCTCAATTGTTTTTTTTAAATACTTATCAAAAGTTTACCGAGCTGTGTATCAACCCGTGTCGAAAAAAAACCTCCATATTACCCACCAAATTGATGTAAAAGTAGGGGGTAACTGTCTATGGATGTAGAACGATTGGAGATTAGGGTGGTAATTGGGGCAATGGGGGGCAGGGGGGATTTTTTTATTGTACCTCCAAATTTAATCCCCAAAAAGATGTAAGATTAGGGGCGTTCGGGGGTATTGTGCGGGATTTTCAGATTTGACCCCAAAAATTACCACCACAAATTTGTAAGATTAGGGGGTAAATTTAGGTGGTTAAAACGATGTTAGATTGGGATGGTTATGGGGAGTAAGGGGCGCTTGATGTATTTTACCCCCAAAAATTCCCTGAATAAAGATGTAAGAGTAGGGTAAATTTAAGGGTTAAAAATCTTTAAGATTAGGGAGTAGTGGAGTGTCAAAGAAGGAAAATTTTGGACATTACCCCAAAAAATGACCCCTGAAAAAATTAAAGGGGGTAAAACGATGTAAATTTAGGTGTTAGTGCGGTGTAATGGGGGATTTTTAGAATTTAACTCCCCAAAATTACCCCTCAAAATGATATAAGATTAGGTGTTAATTTTAGGGGCGTAAAACAATGCAAGATTATGGGGTAATGGGTTAATTGAGCGTAATTGGGGCAACTTTTAGGTTCTAGCCCCTAAGAATATTAAAATTGAAATTTATGTAAGGTTAGGGGGCTAATGGGGGATAATGAGGGTTATAGGGCAAAATTTCAGATTTTATCCCCCAAAAATTACCACTTAAAAAGATATGAGGCTCGGGGCTCATTATGAGGAGCTAAAACGATGTAAGTTAAAGGGTTAATGGGGAGCAAGGGAGATCTTTGAATATTAGTTAAGGGGAAAATGGGGGTGTAAGATAAGGCGGATATGGGATTAAGGGGGAATATTAAGACTTTAAAGCGAAAACTGACCCCCAAAAAGTAAGATTAGAGGGTTAAAAGGATGTGAGTGTGTGGGGTTAAAACTTTTAATTCCTATACACGGGACTGCTTGCATTGGTCAAGCACCGGTGGACTAACGACTAAGACGCACTGGCTCAGGTGACAGAATTTGTGGGTTCAAGGCTGTCACTCTGTGACTCTGGAAGTAAAACGATGTAAGCGTGGGCTGCCAAAGGGGAAAAGTGATGCAAGGATAGGGGGTAACGGGGGTTAAACAGGGGAAGCGTGGGGGTAATGAAGGGTGAAACGAGTAGGGGTAATGGACCTCCTACCCATTACCCTTGCGTCGTTTTACTCCTCATTACCCTCTCTACTCTTGCATTATTTTACCCCCTCCTCCCCCCCCCCCAAAAAATACCCTCTACTCTTTCACCCTTTTACCTTCAACCCCCCCCCTCTTACCCGCACTCTTGAATCGAATTACCTCCCATTACCCCCCAAAATGGTTTAAGAGTTTTGAGGGGAATTGGATAAAAGTTCCCCCTATTACCCCTAATCTTACTTTTTTTGGGTAAAATTTCGACACGCGACACTACAGGCATCTACCGTACCGATTCTTCAAATAACTTACACACTTTTATCATTGGCTTTGACGATTGTGTCTTAAAAAATAGTAAAAGGGAACTACATTTATAGATGCTTAATTATTTTATTTTTTTATAAGTCGCAGTCGTTTTATTTTGGCGTAATCTTTTACTGGTACTGATAAACCCTCATTTTGTCAAGTATTGCAAGAGTGTATGATCAAATTTTTACAATGTCAACGAACTTGAACTGCATTCTTGCAAGTCGGCTATCCTTTGTGTCATAGTCAAATCCAGCGGGGACTGTACCCTCATCTTCAAAGTCAACATATCGAGAGACGAATTCTGTCTCATTGGAGTCAATTTCCTGATCACCCGCGAGTTCAAAAGACACAGTGCCTCCATCTGCCTCTTTGTAATACACTGTGAATCCTCTGATGTAGTCGTCTGTTCCATTTAAGTAGTAGATTTCCACCCTTTTAATGTACCTTAAACATACCAGAGAAAGGGGCTGGTTGTATGTTACCCACGTTGAGGTCAAGCACCAAAAATGAGATTTGTGGGTTCCAACAAAGATGCAGACCTTGTAATTTTGAGCACCAGCCAACCCCCCCCCCCCCCCGTGCAGTCTGAACATGGTCTGATCAGAGAAATTTGGTCTGCATGCTTTAGGAATAAAACCTGGCCAACATGCATTTGCTGAATAAGTTCAAAAAGATGAACTCGAACAAATCGCAAGTCCCGAATTTGTACGAAACAGTTGCTTAGTTAAACCATAATTAAATTTCATACTATTGCCTCTACTTGCCCAATCTTGGCCAGAAGTTTTCTCAAATATTGAATAATCCCGACTAACTTCTAATGACATATTTCTTATTGTACAATAGGAGCCGAATTACTTTAAGACGAGTAAAATTGATCAAGCTTTATCTTCAAAGCTGTCTCGAAGTAGAAAGGTTTGTGTGTTTCTATTCGTATTTGCAATAAAAAAGGAGTGAAAAATGAATAGTAACTCACTCATGTCAAGCATGGCTAAATCACCGGAGACTTGCAATGTCTTGGTAAACAATTGATTCAAGATCATTCAAGGGCTTAAGAATTGATTAATGAAGTGCAAGGTGGAGAAATAACGCACATTACGTGCGATTCCAACAAAACTAAGCACCCTTTTACCGATTCCAACGAAACTAGCAACCTTTTTAAGGACGTATTACACAACAAATTTTGTTTTTTGATACATATTTTTTATTGCTCCGAACCCCCTTAGTGGGGGAGGGAACTATAATTTCAACTGGTTTTTCTGTTCGGTCAATTTTGGCTGATAGATATTATCATCGTATACGGTTTTGAGTTGTGTCATGAGAGATTTGGTACAGCGTAGAATGTAAAATAAAAGTGTGTTTTTTAATATCAGTTTTGCCAGACAGTTATTGAAGTCTAACATTATCGCATATTTGAAGGAATTCTTTTGCTTCTGATCATGTTTTCCGGATTTTTTGCCTAATTAACGTCAATTGATCTGAAAGTTAAATTTGCTGACAAAACTTATATTGGTTTTGCCTATAAACATAAAGCAGGGTTGCGGACTGCAGGTTTGTCTGATCTGACGTTCTGAGCTCAAGTACTGGCTAAATTGTTCAAATTTCAGCAGTATTTCATCAAAAATAGGCACGAAAAAACTAGCACTCCAGTAAATAGGCACTCCAACAAAAATTTTCAGTGAACTCAGAGGAGGGCTAGTTCAATTCTGTTTCCTATAAGAATGTTCTGGGATATAATTTTCGCCGGTTTTTAAAATAGCTTAAAATAATTCTTATCCAAAAAACATCATATATTTTTGCTATGTTGACATTTTTTATGCCAATTAATCTGTTTCAATAATAGTTGAAATCCTTGTTTGGAACTAACGCACATCAATATCAAGCAAAGTGTCGGACTCACCGTTGTTTTTGAGAATCAAAAACAGTTCTAAATGTTTTGTGGTGACGCCTTTTCTAAATTTTTCAATAATATTTTCTTTTGTTTTTTCTCTGTAATTACAGATCCAAAAATGTTCCTCTAAAAAATCAGTTTTTTCCCCAATGATAATGCCCACTAATTATTTTTTTATGTTTTCGGAGAAAAGCTAAAGGTTTCGTAACTTTCATTGAATTTTTCTATTTTGCCAGCACTTTTTAATCTTTTTGCAGTCTCTTGACTTAGTATCGCTAATGAATAATCCAGTCCGCTTCCTTTTAAAAATAAGTGAATTTTTATTCAAGGCTTCCACAGTGATAGCCCAACGGATTTTAGGACACTAAACAGAATTGTTTAACGAAAATGTTTGCGAATATTTGATTTTTGAAACAGTTCTTGATTGGCATGGATTAATTGTTTTTTTTTGTGGTCTTAACACATAATCTTGATAATGAGCCGTCTCATTGGCTTCCTCTTGAGATATATGAATTCGTTTAAAGATTTCATTTAATAGCTATTGGCTTCACTCAGTGGCCTTCAACGAGAATTGTTTTGGATAATTGCTCGACTTTTTGAGACCCATTAAATTTTTTATCCTTTGTGACAACTTTTCTAATTCTATTTAATGCTTGGTCACTATAACAACCTATGTAGCTACAGCAGAATCTAATTTATAGTTTCCGTTTATCGCTAAAGTTTTGATGGTTTTGAAATGAAAAATTTTGCAAAAAAAAACGTATTTTAAACTTTGTCCGTTTGGGATTTTTGTCCAACTGCTACCTAGTTTCATAGAGGCCAGGACCCATATGCCTCTGTTTCATTTTTCATCCCATGAAATTTCGAATTTTTGCTGTTTTTGTTTGATGCCCCTTAGACTATTCTAAAATGTTTGCAAACACCGATGAACAGAATGGATATTGACTTTTGGTTGGAACTAATGCTTGGTCTTGTTAATTGATTTTGTTGTTTGTCTTATCTCCTTTTCCTTTTATTGACGCGTCCTTGGGGTATTGCGTGTCTACATTAAGTATTGCAATATCATACTATAAAACAGTCTCATTGTATTCCAGAGGAGTTACATAACAATCTATCTTATATTTTAATTGACAACTGATTGTTGCTATGATTTTTTGGGAACTTTGCCGTTTGTACCCTCCCCCAAGTACTTTATGCACCGCCCTCCAATTACAGAGCAGGTGTCAGTACGCAGTAAATCAATATGAAAAATATGGTTCGTGCGTCGGGGAGATGCAAATAATAAGCACCCACTAAGATGGGGGGGCACCAAGGTGAAAAAGTCCGACATTTATCTTTTTGTTACAGTTTCCTTGTCGATTTGTTGCTGGAACTGATTAAAGCAAGCACAACCTGCCAGAAAGGGTATTACAAGTTGATTTGATTAGCTTTGTATCAGATTCCATTATGAATTTTGACATTGTTAAACAGTTTCTTTTATAACAAACGCGATTTTGTAACTAATATTTAGCTGTTTTTTTTGTTTTTGCCTTGTCTCTTAGTATTTTAAATTTCAATTAACTTTGGCTCTACAATGTGACATTATTTATTTCATTTAAAGGTTTGCGTTCCAAACATTTAGCAATTATTTTCGAACAGTGTGTGTGTGTGTATCTCTTCCTAATTTGATAGGGAATTAAGCCAACAATGTGGATGAGCGGTGTCGAAATTTAATGTGAGGACGCAGTTTATGGAGCCTCCTTGTTAATTAAAAGCATTTAATAAAAAAGTGTAGAAAATATTTAAGATGGGTGCTTGAAAAGTTTCGAAAATTTGTAGCAAAAATCAATATAAGACAAGGGTCCAAAGTGCTGAAAATAAAAAAAATGGTTGAAGTGAGCAAGTTCAAATTGCGGAAACTAAAATTTAGATACTAAAAGTTCTTTTAGAAATGCTTTCAATGTTTGACAGGTGCTGAAATGTTGTTTTCTGGGTGGGAAGTAGCTTACCCTCTAAATTGATTGACAGAGTAAGGGAACTGGAAGCAGTCATGTGGGTCACAGAATGTGTGTGCATCGAAGTCATTTACAGATAGTGAGTTGTTCACATCTCCGAAGATGACTTCGTCTCCTGATGTGGCATGCACTTTGACTGAAAACGAAAGAAGATATGTTCGGCCTGTACAATGATTTGATTGATATAAACATTGGTAAACTTTTTGATGAAAAAAAATTTTCTGAAAAATTAGATTAATTGAGCCTCAATATGTATAAATTAAGAATTAGTACCTTTTAATATAAATTATAAGTTTATATGCATAATTCTGTTATGCATAACTTTTAGTTTTCATTATTGGTTTCAACGATCAATTAAAGGCCAATGACTAGTTCTAGTTGGCTATACTGCTACGGGAGCTCAACGGAACATCGTTTCTGCCCACACTGAGTTTCCTGTCAAAAAATTTTTATATCCAAGATTATTCGCCTACTTCTCTCTGTCCTTACTCAAAACTCAAGGTTATCA
This sequence comes from Convolutriloba macropyga, assembly GCF_964194025.1. Taxonomy (NCBI): domain Eukaryota; kingdom Metazoa; phylum Xenacoelomorpha; order Acoela; family Convolutidae; genus Convolutriloba; species Convolutriloba macropyga. The sequence goes on from NC_134470.1 coordinate 6,529,411, forward strand.
GAATTGATTTTTTGGCCGATATTTAGGAATATCTCGGCAAAAGGTCGACCACTGAGGTTAAATTTTCATACAGAGAGTCACCAACGAACATCGGAGTCTAAACAATTTTATGTTTTTCTACAGTTGGAAAGATACGAATGATCCGGTAGATATCGTCAACAGAAGAAAACATATTTATGGAAAAAATCTTTATCAGCATATTGAAAATAATCAGAGAGAACAATGAGAACTCGCAGGAGTCAGTCACTGGATCGAATCACTAGTGTCCACTGTAAAATGGTAATTAAAAAAAAACACTAATGATCCACTCATGTTGTGTGATTAAATTTTGGTGGATCACTAGTGGAGATCAGCGAGACCCCAACCCGGGCATCTGCAAAAGCGACAAATTGTTTAGGGTGATCACAGTGTTTTCTTTATAAGAGAAAAAAAGGCTCCGGTGACTGATCCCTGCAAGTTCTCACTGTTCTCTCTGATTATTTTCAATATACTGATCAAGACTTTTTCCGTAAGTGTGTTTTCCTCTGTTGAACAAAATCTACAGGCCATTCGTATCTTCCCAACTTTAGAAATACATTAAATTGTTTAGGTTCAGTAGTGGAGTTACAGTAGTGGGATTACCCTAGAACACTTGTGGTACACAAGTGAGCCACTTGTGGAAAACTAGTCGGTCACTAGTGGAAAATTACTGGCATAGTAATTGTGAACTAGGGATCATAAGTAATTTTTAACATGAGCACTGAGTACCTGCATGTACGTTTACGCCAAATAGTGAAATGAATAAAAAAAAAACTGAAAATACATGTCCATGGGTCAGAGGAGGTCATATTAGATCATGAGGCAGATCAAGTTACCATAGTTCCTACAATAACAAATGCATGCAATGATTAACTCAAAAAGTGAAGCTTATATTCCTGAATTGAAAAAAAATATTTGGTTCTAAGCTCTAAAAACTAAGTTACTGGCTGCAAACCCTAAAGGAACCCTAAACTCCCTGTGAAACTCTAACTGATTCAACCTGCCTCATAGAACAATTATCTGGCTCCCTTGCGGCCGAGGTTTTAGCGCTTAAAAGCGCGAACTTATTTGAGGTTGGCGGTAAATCTTTTGACATTATGTAAGATCTACGCTAAGTGCGTTGAGAAAACACCGCCGGATTTAAGCGTTTATATTACCTAATTGAGCGTTTCCAACCATAGTTCTCACAATTTTTTGGCGTTTTTAAGCGTAGATCTCAAATAATTTGGCCTTTTTTATTGTACATCTTACAAAATTTTGGTTTTTCTAGAGTAGATCTTACATATATTTAAAACTCAATTTTTACGGTTGATCTTACATAATTAGGCGCTGATGTCTCGTAAGTAAAACAACCGGGGGAAATCTAACTAAAAATGAATGTTTAATATTGCATCGATCCTAACAAAATTGCAAGCTGAAAATTACTCAGTTTTTGAGGCTGCAGCACATCAAAATTATCCAATAGTTGCAGCACATCAGCCATTGCAAGATTTATAGGGAAGAATAATTATTATTTCTTACAAATTAGGACCAATTTTTGCGCCAGGTTATGGGTGCAATAATGCAAGAATGAGAATCAAGATCGTGATCTTATAGTTCGATTTTAAAAGAAAACAATTTGTAGGAAAATTAAGGTATGGTGGGGTATGTGAGGCGACTATCATGTAGGAGGACAGTTGATTCAGATAGAGGTTTACGTAGAAATGCTAAAATTAAGTAAGATATCAGCTTGGTATTGTCAAAATGACGAAAGACCTAAGAATTAGATGCGATCTATGATTTAGCTATTGTTTTGTAAGATCTCCACTTAGAAACGCCAATCTTAAGTAAGAGAAGCGATTAAAATCTACGCTTTCACTGCACAGTTTTTAGGTTAAGAACAGGGAACTTTCTGATTTTTCAACTCTCGAAGTTAAAATTTTATCTTTTCAAAATAATTTTGTCTACTTTAAAGACAGTTAGAAGCAATTATGATTTAATTATCTATTTTAAACTGCAAATTTGAATGAGTACGAAGTAAAAAAGTAAATACAACCAGCCAGGTGAAAAAGATTGGAATAGCACAAATTATTTGAGTAAATTACATACTCCTAACCCTAACCCTAATTACATACTCAAGTTAGTATGTTGTTAGTTGAGCGTTCCACTTTCTTTTTTGCTTTCGTACACTTGCTTTCTAGTTTCCTAATGGCTGGAGATAATAGTATTTTTAGTGTTAGTAGTAATGCTTTTGTAATCTTAAGGTGGCTCGGCATAAGTGATTATGATATTATCAGGAAAGCTTTTCCCAAAAATTTGTGTTTCAGATTAACAGGTAAATCTGCTCACTTCTTGTATAAACTTCGTTCGAGTCAAGTTTGTGTTTCATGCACTCTATCTTAATTCTCAGTCTTATAGCATAAAACTATAATTCTCGTCTTAATGCGTGTTGCGCACTTCAGTACATTGGTATGTTTTTTCTGAAACAAAATTCTTACTGAAACTGGGGAAAAATGATCTCTTTTATAGTTATGAAAGCAAGCAATCCAAGATTTTTTTCTAGCAATTATTGGAAACTTTTTCGATACTACGCCTGCTTACGTCAAATGATAATCTTGCATGCAAAATAATCAATAAATTGGCAGTGTCTTTTAACATAGCTATTCTACTTACGATCATGCTAACAATCTGAGCAAATGTGATCAAGATCGGCAGATAAAAAAATGTAATTGTTCTGTTTTTTACATACTCAGTTGTTTATTACCATTATTGCTGCATTTTCTTATTTCCTGAGCAAATAGAAGTAAAATGTTTTGTTCTTTTCTAAACAGAAACCCTTGTTGAGCTAATCTATAACTAAATATATGGTACAACAACTAGCGGTGAAAAATAACAGTTTCTAAGTCAAAATTAATTTATTCAGGTTATTAACAACCCAATATTGTTTTTGTTTCAACAAAATATACTGGAAAATTGTACGCACCTGTGTAGTTCTCGAAAAACATACGGACAGTTTCGATCGTTTTCAGATAGTCTCAAACGCAATTGGTGTTGGCAAAGGAGAAAATATGATAAGCTGTCTGATTATGATCTGTTTTTTGCTGAAGCACAAGTAAGTTACGAATTCTGTGTCCATATATTTGCTAAAACCCATTATCTCAGTTAAATTACCGTGCAGAAGAAGAAAGAAAACAGAAGCGTAATAAACGACCAATGGGAACACCGCTCGGCCGCAACCAACTTTAATTAGTGCTAATCTTTAGCATGGCAAGATAGGCTATCTTCTCGAAAAATATTGCCGATCAAATTTTGTTGCAAAAATTCGCATGATCTCGTGACTTTCAGAATGATGATCAAACTAAATTCCAGCTGACTATTAACAAATACCGAAGTTTAATGGCTGCTCATACGTCATTATGAAATTGCTTATCTATACTACCTAACGCACAGAGAACACCAGTACTGATTCAGACCAAATTCAGCGAAGCATCAAATTTCAGTACCGATTAAGAACGATGTCAGAATAGTTTCTGCGCACCTCCCTTTTGGCATTAAGAACGATGTCTTAATGTTTTTTGGCATTAAGAACTTTTGGCATTAAGAACGATGTCAGAATAGTTTCTGCGCACCCTCCCGGAGCCTTAGGCATTTAGTCACAAGTCCGTTAGAGAATTTAATTTAGAGCCATGAAGACCCGAGCGAAGATCATCTGGGGTCCAGCTCTTTGAGGAGTTGAGTCCCGTGAGCTCGTGTCATGAAGACCCAAGCAAAAATCATCTGGTGTCCAGCTCTTTGAGTAGTTGAGTCCCGTGAGCTCGTGTCATGAAGACCCAAGCAAAGATCATCTGGGGACTAGCTCTTTGAAGAGTTGAGTCCCGTGAGCCTCAAGTCTCCTTAAAGCCATCTTTTGGAACTAGCAGAGCTTGTGTTGACTTGACCAAACATGCAGTGGAGTCACTCCTTATCACTTTAGCTCTGCGATTACCGTTGCAACATTACTCTGTGATCTCATTTCTGTGACTATCAAGACATCTATCTTTTTGGGGCCTTGCAGGTTTATTAGAGTTCCCAAGCGACTTTAAAAGGAGTCTTGAACAGTACTGAATATTCAAACTTCCTTACATTGCTGACTTTCGAGTCACTAAGACCGTTTTTCGATCATTTGAGACAATTCCAACTGGTGGAAAATGGCGAAACATGATTACGAGAGCCACTTTTATAAAACACTCCCAAAAAATTGATCTCTTCTTTCAAGTGCTGTAGTTCGATGCTATGCCTCAATTCCTTTATCTCAGAGGGCCCGAGTTGGCTTTTTCAGTGCACACTTTTCAGAGTATCCGCTTAGCTAACTACAGCCAACTGAGCTGGTGACAAGCTACCAACTGACACCACGGGGAGGTTGCGGCTCATGTCTGAGCCCTGGATTGATAACCTTTCTCCGAAGGTGTTCACCTCATCAACGAGCTTTCGTGTCCTCAATTTCCAGCTGACTATTATGATATCCAAAGAATTACCATATGCTCTTATGCCAGTTGAAAATTGCTGATTCATACTATTTAAAGCATCTAACGCTCAGAACAGATCATTACTGATTCAGAACAACCTCACATTAATTCAGAACGATTTCAGAACAGTTTTGTATCGATTATGAAAACTCTCCGGAACGGAGCAAAAATCCGATTCAGTGTTCTGCGAATTTCCTCGAAATAGGGCAAATTTCAAAATGCAATTCCGAATTGGTTTTGAATCAGAAGAAAATACAAAAGTTTTTTTGTAAACATTATTCAGATTTTCAAGAATTTGTAATGGATTTTGGAGCAAAATACTGACATCTGAAGGTGTTTCTTGGAAAAATTTGTCTTTATTTAATACATTTTGGAGGAACTGATAAAGTACGGTTTTTACTGTGCTATATCAAAATTACTTTTTACTACTTCATTAACTACGCCACTGCCTATTCTAGGCCTGGAATGAAAAAATAGGAGGTATAAACCATACAGGTATTAATGGAAAATCTCCAAACTCAGTTCTTGGCCTGACTTAAAAGATCTTTTGACAAAATTTTTGATATAATTCTTCAATTTCCACAGGCAATGCATGAACTTGTATTCTTTAAGGACCTGAGAGGAAAAGCAGCGATATTACCTTGATTGACCCGCAAGCTTAGTTATTATTTCTCTCTAGCTCAGAGGCAAATCAGAGTCTGAGTCAGAGTTTGGATTATAAAAATATACGAGCCTAAATCAGAGCCTGATTCAGATTCTAAATCAGTGTCTGAGTCAGAAAAAAATCAAAGCCTGATTCAGAGTCTGAATCAGAGAAGAAACATAGTTTGAATCACTTTCTGATTCTGAGTCTGGATCCGAGAAGTCCAGGGCAAAAAGTCACCCTTAATCGAACTCTGATTCAACATTGATAACATTCTGCATTTTGTACTGATTCAGTACTGAATTTGTCGTAGCTTTATTTACGGATGTGGCTAACAACTATGGGATGGAAAAATCACAATTGTAGATTCTATTGTTTTTAACTAATGGGTGTATCCAGTGATAGTTAACATCATAGCCGAAAAAATGGTTATTTTTTCCATTCTTTTTTGTCAAATTTAAGTCGAATTGTATAGACAAATCGGATTGCCATTTTCTTGAGAAGCTGCCATAAAACAAATTAGTTTTGCTATCTGTGTACACGTTGGCGGGAACGCGCCAAATGGTTCACTTTTGATAAACAAAGTTTAGATAAGGACTGTTATTGTACTATTGACGTAGATTTTAGCTACTATCTCATATGAATTACTGAAACATAAATCTGAATTACTCTGTGATAAAAGTTCCATATAACATTCAAAATATGGTTAGTCCACAGAATTAATAGACATGCTAATTACTGTCAACTAATAATTGTTATTCATAGATATATATATATATATATATATATATATATATATATATATATATATATATATACATGTATAATATATATATATATATATATATATATGAATAGATAATTAATATATTCTATAATACAATACATATTAAATAATTTTATATATTCATAGATAGGACTTTCAAGATACGATGAGAAACAGACGAACACATTTATTCTCTTGTCCTCTCTTGATTGACTCTCTTGTTTTGTCATAGTGAAATATACTCACTTTCAGGCACCGATTCATATTCAATCTGATACGTCATGTTGGCATCTTGCGTGCACAAAAGTCGGGCTCCGTTTGCTGAAACAAAATACATTGCGGAAAACTGGGTGGGAAGCTTCAAAGGGAGAGAAGTTCGTAGATATTACCGCGACACGAGCATAACCATCTTTAACCTCGGGCAGATCAGCATTTTACGATAAGTAAAGAGATTTACGAGTCGTTAATTGGAGAGTTATTATGCTTACAGATCAACGAGGATTCAGTGAAGCATTAATCATATTAGATATTAATTTCCCTTTATTTTGTTTCCGAGGGCTTATTCGGCCTTTTTTCCTTGGGGGTATCGTGGTTAATTTCGCGAAGGAGTGCAAGAAAACATACACGGCAGATTGATTCACATAGCCGCCGTTGATTCACATAACCAAGACTGAGGTTGAAAGAAAATGATTTTCTACAAAAAATTTTATAGTGCGAACTATTTTGATGAAATTTTGGAGCTGAACAAACTCCTGTTTTGCAGTGAGACCATACTGGGGGCTAGCATCTATACCAATAAGCATAACAGTCGGTAACTAAGAACAAAGTTCGAGTAACGGGAAAATAAAATTGGACTTCATGGGTTTATCCCGTTTCTATTTCTGATTTCGTTTTTTGATACTGACTCCGTTCATTATGAATTGCTTTGCTGAGCTACTGCTGTCTAGAAACAATTTTAACAGAATGAGAGAAATGTTAAATAGCCTAAAGAAGTCAAAAAGATTTCACGCAAAATCCTGAAACAGCTGTGAACTAAGGTAAAGCGAAAAATTTTCACTCAACGAAGTAAAAAACATAGCAGGACAAGTCCTGACCTACAATTCAAAGAATTTTCATTGACTAAACAGAAAACTAGACCTAGAACGGACTATGAATGGATGGGAAAAACCATTTAGAAAAAAATCCGATCCAAAAAATCGAAAAAACAGTAAAAATCAAAGTGAAATTGCCGCATGTGAACAAAAACCACTACCGATAAAGCGAATTTTTGTTCAAACACCGTATTCTCACTCTACTTTAAAATAAGAGCGAAAAAATTCACGCCGCAAAACCACTCGCTTTTTCGCTCCGTTTCCTGTTTCGGCGTGACCAAAATCACTACTCCAATTTGACTTCAAAATTCATGAAAATGTGTGAACAGATCCTAAAAAAAAAAGACAGCGCCCCAATACAATTCAAATTCTTTGAATTGTAAAAAACATAGCATGACAAGTCCTGACGTACAATTCAAGGAGTTTTCATTTACTAAACAAAAACTAGATCTAGAATAGCTATGAGTGAATTGGAAAAATCATTTTAAAAGAACTGATGTTAAAAAATTTTTAAAAAATGTCAAAATGCCGCATGTCAACAAAAAACCACCAGAGGGATTGAGAAAATTGGTTCAAAGAAAAAACTATGCCTCAGAAAAATTGAACTATGAATGGATTGGGAGAAAAAATTGGAAGAAAATCCGATCGAAAGATCGAAAAAACAGTAAAAATCAAAGTGCAATTGCCGCATGAGAACAAAATACCACTAGTGAGAAAGCAAAATTTTGTTCAAACACCGTTTCCTTGCTTACCTTAAAATTAGAGTGAAAAAATTCACTTCGCAAAACCACTTGTTTTTTTTTTCGCTCAACTTCCTGTTTTGGTGTGACCAAAATCACTACTCCAACTTGACTTCGAAAATCATGAAAATATGTGAACAGATCTTAAAAAAAGATAGCGCCCCAATACAGTTCAAATCCATTGATAATAAAAAAAAATTAGGAGAGCTCTAATAGCCGGCTGAGAAGCTGAGGCTATTAACAAAACCTCCATTTTTATCAAGTATCTCTCTAAAAACAAACGAACAATCACTTTTGGATACTTCTCAGTGTCTAATTACAGACGTAAACCTACATGTATGAAAAGCAGAGAGAACTGAATTTTGTTCCAACTTGTTTGAATAAACATTGTAAAAACTTCAGATGAACACTTAGTGGACATATCAAATAGCCAACTTGAATGATTGAGCAAAAAAGCGTAGTAAAATAACTTATTCATTATACCTGGCTGATGTCATTAAGGATTTAAATTTATTGTGCAAACTTTTGAGAGTACTAAAATTGATTCCGATTCAAAACCAATAATAGATCGGATAGCACGTCTAACGTGACAATGGCCTCAAGTAAATGCGGCAATTTTTTTCTTAAAGGTTCATCAGCTTAAAGAAACAACAATTAAACAGAACACAAAACCTGAAACTGACTGGTGGATTTTAATAACTATAAAAATAAATATCAAGTAATTTGGCTTAAAAAAAGAGCCGGTTGATTTGAGCCGATTGTGTTTCCTGAGAAAAATAAAATCAAGAATTTGGTGACTATGGATCGTTCTATCTCTTAAACAGACAAAAACATTGAGACAGGGTGCTCTTGAAAAATTTTGAGATGATTTTGATTTTTTTAGGGCATTGTGGCAACCAAGAGCAGCTTTTGATGCAATATCCATTGTTAAAAAAAATTCTAGAGGAACAAATTGACTTTCCCTACGCAGAAACAAAAATGTCAATCAAATTTCGGTTAAAGTGTTAGCACGGGTGTACGCGCTATACGTTTATGAGCAAATCAACTAATGAGAAACAGGATAAAAGTCAAATTTTGCACAAAAAAGTTGTAGTGACAGTAGATTTTAAGAAATGTTTCAACTCTGCTGAAGATTGTAATTTCATTAGAGCTCTATAGAAAATTTTAGCACTGAGATAATTTGAGAGCGTAGCTGAAAGAACGCAGAGCTTATGGAAGCAAAACAATTAAACAGTTAATCAGTATGATATGAACTACTGAATAAATAGGTTGAAAATAACACTGCAATTAAATTGAAACAAAAAGTGCTGGAAATATGTGACCTAATAAATCAAAAATATCACAGTTGTCTTAATAAACTTGAAACGACTTTGAAAAAACCAATCATTTTAACAAGAAATTTTGGAAATGGCAAAACGACAAGGAGCTGCAATTTGGTAGGAAGGAAAGATGATATTATATATTGTTTCCGGAGAAAAAACGATGAAAGCATTGATGACCAAAAAATCGTTGCTAGAAAGACAAAAAACGTTCTCTAAATGTCAGCCGTCTGATTGCGGGAAAAGCTGCAAAATAGACTTGCGTGCTTTAATAAACAAATAGAAAAAAAATGAGAAATGAGTTGAAAAAGTCATTGGCTCTTCCTTTAGGCTATACACTAAAATGCAAAAATCATACTAAAGTTCAAAAATCTTTTTTTACTAAAGTGCAATAAGGTGGTTCGGTAATTTGAGTTCGCACATAAAGTTCCGACCCCGCTCAATCCACATTTTTGGTATAAATGTCTACCAAATGAGGAACATAGAAAACGCCAAAAAAATAAAGATTTTTCAAAAAAATGTGTATGAATATAAAGACCGCATCAGACGAAAATAACTCAGTGGAGTAAAAAACATGACACCATGGATTGATGAGATCAGCCATTATTAGGAAAGCAAGTCAAGACGAACAACAAAATCAATCAACAATAACAACAAACATTAATTACATCCAAAACTCTATGTCCATTTTTTTTAAAAAAAAACTATTTAACAAGGTCAAAATAGCGTCGGATAAAACTGAAACTAAGTAAAAGTTATTTAAACGTACTAGAAAAGATATGGAAGCACTCCATTAAAAAGCTCGGAAACAATAAGACAAAAAGATTAAAGAAACAGCAAAGTTTAAAAATCTTTTATCTTTAAAATCAATTAATTGCGAAGTAATGAAAACCATTAGATAGCAATTGAAAACATCCAACAAAATTATGATCAAATGTGGCTCTATAGGAGGGCATTAAGATGTGTGATTATTCAATTTTTTATGCGGTTATAAAAAGAACACTAAAAAGAGACATCAAGCAAAAATTCAATTAAAACTTGTGAGAAAACGCTGCCGAAACCTTAAATCCTTTCTTGACCCTCAAAATATGTTCAATCGAGCCTTCCTCGAACGCAAATATTGTGGTAAAGGACCTCTCATTAATGAGAAAAGGGAACAAATAAACAAAAAAGAAAAATGCAAAATTAAGTACAACTTTTGTATTTTTCGAAAGCAATTATATTCAAAGTCATGAAAGCCATTAGCTTCAAAAAGAAAATAATTAAAAAGATTATTTCATTTGTCAAACAGAAGCTGTCGATAACTTTAATTGTTCAGAATATGTCTTAAGTCTATAAAAGAACGTTAAATATAGAAAAAATCAAAAGTTAGTTCACTTTTTTTGAAAACAAAAACGGTGTCGAAGCTAATAAATTCATAACGATTTCTTTAAAAACAATAAATTTTGTACAATGACTTCATATGCGACTGTAATCATTGATACTAGGTAACAAATAGACAGAAATGCAAGTTGTTTTTTGAAAGATTATTATTTTTGAAAACAGTCGTTTTTAAAGTCATGAAAGCTATCAGATGTCTAGTCAACTCAGAATATAGGCTCAGTTATTCCTCCAAAAACATATGAACCCGGTAATTATCCAGAAAAAAATATACGACCAAAACGACAAATACAAATAGTTCAATTAAATTTTTCGAAAGAGGGTAGAAGCCGTTAAAACCATAATCTCTGTCCTTCAGGACTTTTATTTATTCATTTGTGCCTTTTTAACGCCAATATTACATCGTGTGAAATGCCTAATGCAATAATGTCATAAAATGAGAAAAAAGGTCAAAATGGTCCAATTCCTAAAGATAAAAAAATGTTCGAAATCTACTAGTATCAATGCCAGAAAACCATTATTTAACGCGCAAAACCGCAAAAAAGATTAAAACTTGATACAATAGAAAACAGAGGAAGAAGAAGTTTTTATTCTATGCGGACACTAAGCTAAGATCACCAAGCTAAGAAAAATAATGGCAAAGTTCAACAAGCCATTGTTTAATTAAAAATGAAACTTTTTTAAAAATCAAAATGACCCTATGATCTCGAGTATAGAAACCAGATACAATAATTAGGAACTGCCTAGGAAGCCAACTGGACCTATCAATATTGAGCTTTGAATTGAATTGTTCTTTTATTAAATTAACATAAAGAGATTGATTTTTTTAAACGGCCGACTAAATTTCAATCCGAGAAATTTTTGGATTGTAACAGGCCAAGATTAGACCAAATCCAGCCTGGCTATTGCTGTTCATCCCTTAAGAACGCTCAATTGTTTCGAATGTCATAGATCTAGATATTTTGTTAGTTAAAAGATCAAAATTAAATGCTGCGTTTTTGATAATCAAACAGTAAAATTAGCGAAAAACCTCAAAATTTTAATTGCAGACTATTTTCAATGAAAGTGGAAGTAGGATTAGCTCCCTTTATAGTTTACAAAGGTTTTAATAAATGTTGTTGGATGAGTGCTTCCAGTAAAATCAATCCAAAAGGACTATAGAAGCTTATTTCGGACAATTTTTGACAAAAAGTGCCGATTTTTGAAATATTGAGCCAAAATTTTAGTGAAAAAAATAAAACGAAAAAGTCAACAATTCATTTTTGTCGTTAAAAATAAAATCAACAGTACTGCTGTATAGAATCTTTACATATTTAGCAAAGCTTACGATATTTTAGGCAAAAATTCCGGAAAATGTGAATAAAATAACGCAAACAGATCTAATATTTCAGAAAGATTTAAATCACAGTAACTAGCTCTAGAAAACAAAATTCAAAAAATGTTTAAATTCCATTTGCTAACGCTTGACGCGCTTTTTAATGATACCACTTACAACTCTCTACGATGAAAAAATCAATCGGTAAAAATTGTCTGAGCAAAAAAAAACCAATTGAGTATATAGTTCCTCCCCCCTCAAGAGGGGTTGGAACAAAAATCAATTTGTTGAGTCTCGTACGTCACCCTAATCTAGTCACGACAAACGGAGCAAGATCAATGAGAGGGTGGTGTATGATACAGATTCTTTTGGGTTTAACAGTGGAGAGGCTCACCCGCGTGACAATCGGAGATCTTATCACTCGACGATAATGCAAAAAACTAGATATGAAGCGTGAAATAGCCAGTGAAAAGCAAAAAAAACGATTACCAAATGTACAACAAAAAGCGACCGTCGGGCGACTACACAAAGAAACCAAAAGCACCACAATGTTGCTACCCGTGTCGAATTCAAATGGTCAACTTGTAAGAACTTGTAAGTTCTTACAAGGCGATGCACCTCCTTGCAAGCGTTTTTTTCCAAAAACTTGCAGGTTCTTGCAAGTTAAGCATTCGACTTACATGTTTTTATATCTTAACCAGTCGAATTAAAAGTTCTTACAAGTTAACCAGTTGATTTACAAGGCTCTTGAAACTTAACTATTCGACTCACAGGGTTCTTACCAGTTAAACATTCGACCTAAATTATATGTTCTGACATAAGTCCTTATAGTAACTATAGGTGAACTATAACGTTTAATGTTGCGAACACTGACTATAGGTAAACTATCCACAGTTAGCTGATTTTTGAACACAGCCCTGCAATTTAGGAATTCCAAATCTTAAAGAACTCAGTATGAGTTCTTGACGCGGAAGACAAATTCATATTAACTGTATGTAAATACAAATATATAAATATCTTGATAATCAAAATGCGATATATTAGAAGTGTCCCTATTCGATGACCACGATATCAAACTCTCAAATATTTTATAAAATACTGCTGAGAAAATCTTTCCTGGTAAAATGTCGCACAGCAATGTCTTAATTTGAAAGATCTGGAGAAAATTGTGAAACACCCATCAGCTGGAAATTTCAATATTTCTGCTAAGCAGAATCTATTATCCAAGTGATTTTCATATTTAGCGAGAATACAGCTATTTTATATTTTTTGCCATCATGAGGTTAGTTATGTTTGAATACGTCAAAAACTGTTAAACCAGTTAATCAACCAACTCACGGGTTTCAAAATGGAAAATTTCACTTGACAGTGAGGTCAAGTTTTCATCCAATTCTGGTATTGTGGCTACCCCAGAGAGGCTAAAAGAGTAGGAAGTTTGAGCCATGAGGTAGAAGGCTCTGGTATTATAATCCGCCCCTCTTCTGAAAGACGTCGAGGATCCATCAAGTGTGAGATCTGTGTCTACTCCGTTGCCTCGCTCGAAGGTACCATTTATGCTCATTGTTACCGCTTCATCATCAATGCTGTCAAAGGGAAGCCAGAAGCGAACCTCAATCTGGTCAGCGTCATCGTCATCTGACTCTGAAATAGAAGTGTAAAATGAGTTTTATTTTATAATCACTCCCAGGCTGAGGTGCGCAACCCAAGCCAACTCTGATAAGATTGAATTGAGTGACACAGATGGGGTACCCGACTATTCAGACCAAAATGGAGTCCAATTTGGAGGCGAATTTGAGTCAAACACAGTGGTCTCAGACTCATTTGTGTCGCACAAGGGTATCAGACCAACGTTGATCGTGTTTTCGATCAGACCCCCTACCCTAGTTGAGAAGAGCAAATAACGACAAAAACTTTGTTAGAAATCTTTGGTATGTTCTGTTTCAAACGTAAGAAAGTTTTGGTAAGTTCGGTCTGATCAGTATAGTCGGTTTCGAACGTAAGAAAGGTTCGATAGTCGATTATGTGTGCAAGAGAGATTCGGTGTGTTCAGTTTTAGAAGATTCGGTATGTTCGTTATTTGAGTGTAAGAGATCGTCGGTATTTTTGGTTTTAGACGAAAGAAATTGTCGGTTTTATCTATAGTGAAATATGATTTTTCTGTTTATAATGTAGTCAAACGTTTTGATACGGTTTGTTAGCAGGAATTTCAGAGGTACTTCTTAGATAAAAATTCTGAACAAATGTGCAAAATCATTGAAAATTCTTCGTTAGCTCGTTCCCAAAAATAAATGTGCCAATATAAAATTCCTGGTTTTTTTTTAATTTCAAAAATTTAACAATATTGTTGAAGAATGATGACCATTCTGTTTATTAAATCACACTCTCTGAGTGTTGTCATACTTTCCTATTGTTTGCAAGCAAAATTTCTGAGGGTTGTTGAAGTTTGAAAACGCCTAATACCGACCGTTTTTTGTCCAGTCTGCTGGAGTTATCTGCTTTTAACCCGGCTTTTAAAATTTCCTGGTGTTTCACTGAACAATGCCGAATCTGTCTTACGTTTAAAAACCACGAAACCGAATCTTTCTTATGTTAAATAGCGAACAGAACGACAATACTTAGACGCAAGAAAATGTCGGTTCTTGTCATTAAAAAGTCTCATTGTTTTTTCTGTATATAATGTTGTCAACGCTGTGGTACGGTTTTTCGTAGGATTTTCAAACCTTCTTCGCAGAAACAATCTGCAAAAAGAATCTGCAAATTCACTGACAATTCTGTTTTAGCTCATTCACAAAAATAAGTGAACGGGTATAAATATCTTCGAAAATGTAGCTGGTTGAAAATTGATGATAATTCTGTTAATGAATTTGCATTCACTGAGTTTTAACCCATTCTTGAAGTTTGCAAGCAAAGTCTTGGCGGTCCGTTGCGCTTCAAAGCGCCAATCGTTTTTATTGTTCAGTCTACTGGACTAATCTGTTTTTCAGTTCCAGAGTTTAAAAAGTTCTGGTGTTTCTCTAAACGATACCGAACCTCTCGTTTAAAAACGAAAAAACGTTTAAAAACGGAAAAACCGAATCTGTCTGACGTTTAAAATTGACGATGCCGCATCTTTCTTTTGTTAGATACCGAACAAAACTTACGATAACGACAAAAAAATCATAGGAAGTTTCATCGTTTTTGTCTAGAATAAAACGACGATAGCGACTATTTCTCATGTTTAAAAGCCAAAAATTTCCCAACAAGAGACTGCCTGAAGAGTTCTCTTAGGATAATACAAGCTCTAAATATTATCAGAATTGTCATACAACCAGACTTTCCAGACTTTTGACTGTGCTGTAACCATACTAACCAGACCTTTGAAGGGACCTAAACAGTAACTAACTCGCTCTGATCCATTCAAACTTTGGAATTGGTCCTTAATAGACGATTTTTGTATCCTAGAGTAGCTTTCAACCTCTGTTGCTTAGTTGCACTTTACTCTATTTGCAAGCTCATTTGGTGTAATCAGAATAGGCCTGACTGGAGTGCTTCTGAACAAAAAAACTGATTCCGATCTCAATTCAGATCTTAAAATACTAGTGCTCAATTTTCTGCAATTTGCTGAAAATTCTGTACTATATCCTTTGAGATGCAATAATGAAATTTAAACGGTTGAGAGGTGAAGTTGAGAATTGGTGCTGATGGATTTTGAGCCTTGTTTGAGCGATGAACGCTAAAAATTATTTAAAATATGAGTTGTGTTGAACTGCCAAAAATTTTCGAGAAATCTATCGAGTTTCTCAACGCTTAAGAGAGGGGAGAAATATGCTAATCGCAACAAGTTTAATTTCATCAGTTCACTTTTATTCCACGCCTAATTTTATAAGAAATCGTACAGAAATTGATTGCCTCTTGAAATTATCTGGTGAAATATTGTAAGAATTTCCGGATCTATCCCTAGTGTTTTTTATGACTCCCAGATACAATTTTTATGTTGTTATTCCGGGTTGCTTATCATACAAAATTCTTAGTAGTCATACTAGGTCATATATGATTCTTAGTAATCATACTAGGTCATACATGATTGGTATGAAATCTTGGTAGTCATACAAGGATCATATATGATTTCCTAGAAATCATACAAGGATCATACAAAAATTTTTAAAGCCTGAAAACTGTTCAATTTTCATTTTCTATCGGGGTTGCAAACATTTCCTGGAAATCATACAAGGTCAAATATGACACATAAAACGTTGACTGGTGCCACAAATTCCCGTATAATGTAGTCAGAGGACATGTCAAAGGAATATATCGCATTTGCAATCCACATTTGATTCTTTGAATGCACTAAAAGAATAACTTCGCAATTTGGACATATTCACAAAGCTATTTTGAGGTTAAACGCTATTTTTTTCTATGCTTCTTATAAATGAGCATTTATGGGTACTAACTGGCTTCAATCAGAGTATCAGATCTTAAGTTTTGTATATGGACTTATTCTTTTATTTAGTGCCCAACATTGCAAATGATATTGCAGGGTAGAGTCTTTTGGCGGATCACAAAGTGATGCCGGGGAATCACAAAGGTGATGCCTAACCAAATAAAAATAAAAAAAAACATAAATGGAAAATGATTTATGAAAAATAGAAGTATGATTCTTGGTAATCATACTAAAATCATATATGATTTCCTGTTAATCATAAAAGGATCATGTATGATTTCTTAGTGGTCATTCAAAGATCGTACTAGGAAATACGTTATGATTTGTATGACATGATATATGATCTTTGTATGACTACTAAGTAGTGGCGACCCGGGATATAGCACGTGGGCTTGGGGGTGATAAAATATTTATGCTGGGGGGGGGGGGACAGAATAGATCTGAATTTCCTCCGATTCTGGAAATTTCCGTCGAATCTACTGCTTGCATGGCATTCAGTGCTAGAAAATCCTGTCGCTTTGGTGTGACAAATACCCGTTTTTATGGTGTTTTATCGAAAATCTTTCATTATTTTGGAGAAACCTGGACTCGGAAACTGAAACAGCACGCGCATAATACAGTGACACAAATGAAAAACATGCTTAGATTGAAATAGAAATTGCTGCTGCGGATTGACACCAAATTTGTTCATACCAGAGAAAAATCCTTTGTAAAATCCACTTGAATGGTCCTTCACGTTCTGAGTCCAGATGTTCCAGGGTGCTGCCGGTCCTGAAATGACATGGTTTTATGCCCGGCATTTATGATTTTTTTTGTTCCGTTTTTGTGCCTCTCCCCACACCAGCTTAGCTCCTGCATACTAATTATCATACACGTGCATATATAGCATACACGTGCTCTGTAACGGGGAGGGGAACAAACGGAAAAGATCCTTAAAGTAATATATCCACTAAGCTGCGGGCGTTTGAAAATTTCTAGCGCGAGCTGCATGGTTGTGTGGTGTGTGTGTGTGTGTGTGGGGGGGGGGGGGGGGGGGGTCGCGGAGCGCATCAAAACTTACGCATCCAAAAGGCCTCCAGCTTGACCATTTCAGATCCTCGCATGTAGATTTTGAAGTAGCTCAAAACTCCAGATCCCGTATAGTTGAAACTATAAGTAGAATGATTGTAACTGTCCTCATTTTCACCAATTCCTGTTTCTGAGCCATTTGAGAATCGGAATCGGATTCCTCGGATGACGTCAGTTGTCGAATTATAGATAACATCCACCTAAAACAAGTAATTAGTGAACGCAGTTTGAATTGTGTTAGAATTTCGATCAAACTATAGTCTTAAACTTAGTGAGAATTAGAAAGAAAGTTTGACTTACCAGATTAGAAAGACAAGCAATTTGATTTTGATCAAAGAAATTATATAAATGAATCGTCAAGAAATGGTGCTGAGAATCAATATTCGGTTCAAATTGGTGAATCTAGATAACTATTATTAGAGTTAGATTAAGTGATGTAAAATCTTCCCAGCATGTATTAAAAGATGATGATATCTCCGGAAGTGTGAATGAATTCTCAGAAAAGTGCAAATGCATTCCATTTATGGTTCCCTTTGCGACTGATTTGCAGAAGCAAACCATATTGGGTAACCTTTGCGACCCCCACTATAAATCACGGTGCTAAGATTAGTTTTGTATCCAGACTTTTTCACACTGATAATGGGTATATATACAGCTGATTTTTGAGTCCTTTTTCATCCCCAAATTCAAATCACCATCTTGATCTAATAATCAGATCTCTCCTGTAAATCTCTAAATTCTACTGTAAAATATCATTTTGTTATTCTCTCATTTTTTTGAGAAATTAATTCTTTTACTTTGTTAAAAAAGCTTTTTATTCCGCTTGCGAAAGTCCATAACCCAACAGGTTATGGGCCCAGCAATTTTTTAAGTCATAAAATTAATTTCCAAAACAAAACTAATTTGTTGTTGACAGTCATAATCCTTTTCTGCTTAGTACCTTTTCTTTTCACAACTGTTTTGCCTGCTCAAACTTCAATGGATCAACAGACAGTGAAGCTGCTGACCTACACAGGAAAGGCACAGGACTTTCCAATCTGGAGCACAAGATTTGTGGCGATAATGCAGACGAAGGGACTCTACAAATCACTACTGGGGACAGAGGAGCAACCCAATGAGCCTGCGCCACTGGCCAATGGGGCAACCAATGATGAGAACAAGAACCACAAGGTGCTGAAGGATGCATATGAGAAGGAAGTTGCAGACATCAAGGAGAAACGGAACAATGTGTGGTGCCATCTGGCACTGACTCTAGATGCAACAACCCTCATGCTGATGAGACATGACTGTGTGGGAGATGACGGCATTGGAGATGGAGCAAAGGCTTGGAAGCTTTTGCAAGAGAGATTTCAGAGTGTGGAGACGCCGACAGTGGTGACTTTAGTGGCACAGCTTGCTCGACTGCAGCTCGAGGATTCTGAGGATTTGGACAGCTTCTTCATCAGAGGACAGAGTTGCTCACAAGGCTACAAGAAGCAAGGGAAGCAGTCTCAGAGACCCTCTTCAACGCCTTGGTCCTCAATGGTCTGCCAATGAGGTATGAAAGTTTTGTAATACAGGAAAGCTTCAACCCGGCAACGAACTTCACAGAGTTGAGAAAAAGGCTGCAGAACTTTCATGAGAGCACGGTGCAGAGACACAAGGGGCAAAGTGGTTCAGTGGCACTGGCAGTGAAGCGTGACTTCAAGAAGGGACCCAAGAAAGGAAACTGCTTTGTGTGTGGGATCCCTGGACACTTTGCCAAGGACTGCAGGAAGAAGGAGACAGCACAATGCAGCAAGTGTGGTGAGAAGGGTCACCTAGACAGGGCATGCAAGAGACAAAGAGATGGAGGCAAACATGAGTCAGTGGCAATGGGTCCAACATTGGCTACACCAGACGAGGAATGCTGGGCAGCTCTTACCCAGTGGAAGACAGCAGGCATGCTAGTGGACAGTGGTTGTACAGATCACATAGTGACGAACATCGATGCGTTCCTGGACTTTGTGCCCATTCAATCAGTGGTCAGAAATCCCAACGGAGAGGCTTCCAGAGTGGTGGGCAGAGGCTGTGTGAGGATCAGCATACCCTCAAACAAAGGGGAATTCCAATGCGAACTCAAAAATGTTCTGTGTGTGCCGGACTATTCTTCAAACCTCCTATCAGTCTCAAGATGCACGGAGTGGGGACATAGCTTCAGTTTCGAGAGAGGAAACAGCTGCATGAAACTCCATAAGGGAACTCGGGTAAAACTAACACAAGAAAATAATTTGTTTTACTTACCCTGCAGCGTTCTAGAATTCAAGATGAGTTCCAACAGCGTGAAACTTGACAGTGCAAGGAAGTGGCACAGACGATTGGGTCATTTGAATCAAGCGGATGTGGTCAGGAATGCACCAGAGACAGTGGGGGAACTCGATGATGTATGCAATGTGTGTGCATTGGCCAAGATCACAAAGACTCCAGTACCAAGAGTGGCAGAGACCCAAGCAGAAGGGAAGCTGGAGAGGGTGTTCACAGACGTGATGGGACCTTTCAGAGTAGAGTCACTGTCAGGGTTCCGGTTCTGCATTGTGTTTGCAGACCAGTACACGAAGTTTGTGTTTGTGGACTTGCTTAAGGCAAAGAGTGAAGCACTGGCCAGCCTGAAGAAATTTGTTCTCAGTGTGGGGACGCCCAAGAAGCTGAGGCAAGACAATGCGAAGGAGTTTCTCTCAGAGCAGTTCGAGACGTACTGCTTAGATGCAGGCATTCTACAGGAGAAGACCATACCAGAGACGCCACAACAGAATGGGTTAGCTGAGAGGTGCAACAGGACACTGCTGGAGATGGCAAGATGTTTGCTCATTGACTCAGGACTTCCAAAGATGATGTGGGGAGCAGCAATTCTTCACGCAGCAAGGATCAGAAACTTGGTTGTGAGACGAGGAGAAGAAAAATGCCCAGCAGAGCTGATGAGAGGTATAAAACCTAAGCTTCCAATTAGTAAATTATCTATTTTTGGTTGCACAGTCTTCATGAGGAAGAGGGACAGAGAAGTCAGCAAACTTGAACCCAAGGCACTGGAGGGAAAGTTTATGGGTTACACTGAAGGAGAAAACGGATACCTGGTGTACATACCCAACACACGCAAGGTGATGGCAGTTCGAGATGTGATCATCAAGGAGTCTGAAGTGGGCTCAATCCCTGACAACAAAGACACGGCGGACCTACTAGATGATGGGTCGGAACTGGGAATCTGCCACCCAGATGATGGTCATCAAGACGATGACAACAGAGAACGACAGGACACATCTACTGCAATAAAGGAGGAGTGGCATGACGCAGGGAGCGTGAATACTCAAGAAACAACACTGAGACAAGAGGCCTCGGATGCTGGAGAAACAGCACTAGATGAAGGATCTACTGCAACAAGAGGGAGTCACAGAGACTCAGAGTCACTAGAAGACAGTGACACAGAAGACTTCTCACAGTTAGAGACAGTTGGCTTCAATGAAGATGCACTGGAACACGCGGACAGAGCAGAGCCCAGACGAGGGACACGAGCAAGGAATGTTCCGCAATTTTTTGGAGAAGTCAGGACCCATCTTGTTGTGACTGAGGGCGACTATGTGGAACCCAAAACAGTCTACGAAGCCAAGCAAGGTGACGATTGGGACCAGTGGCACCGGGCAATGAAGGACGAGGTCAAGGCACTCCAAGACAACGAGACTTGGAACCTAGTGAGACCACCCACAGACAGGGACGTCATACCGGGCAAATGGGTTTACAAAGTGAAATTGGGACCCAGTGGTCAAGTGGACAAATACAAAGCGCGCTATGTGGCGAAAGGCTTCAAACAAGTGGAAGGACTGGACTACTTTGAGACTTTTGCGCCTACCTGTAAGCCAGAGACATTCAGGATTCTACTTCAGCTATCAGCGAAGCGGGGCCATGTGATGCACCAATTTGATGTCAAGACAGCTTTCCTGCACTCACCAATCGAGGAAGAAGTGTATCTGGAACAGCCACAGGAGTTTGTAAAACGCGGATCAGATGGGGAGAAGTTAGTATGTCGACTAAATAAATCAATTTATGGTTTGAAACAGGCTGCTAACAACTGGTACAAAGAGCTGGCAAACTTCCTACTGAGACAGGGGTTCACCAGAAGCAGGAACAATCACTGCTTGTTCGCAAGATCAGAAGCAGAGGATCACACCTTCATCTTGGTCTGGGTTGACGACATCATAGTAGCATCAAGAAGCATGACAGTGGTCTCTGATGTCAAGAAGGCACTAGAAGCAGCCTTTCACATGGAAGACAGAGGGAGACTACACTGGTTTCTGGGTCTAAGAATCAGACGAGAAGAGGGCAAAGTCACAGTCGACCAAGAACGCTACATAGAAACAATGCTTGAGCGGTTTCAAATCGATCAATGCAAACCCTCAATAACTCCAGCTGATTTGAATTTGAAACTTCAGACAGCACAGAACGGAGACGAAGAAGTGGACCAGAGGATCTACAGAAGCTTGGTTGGATCACTTCTGTATCTGGCCAAACAGACGAGGCCAGACATCATGTTCACAGTCAACATTCTGTCCAGACACATGAATGCACCTACCAATCAACACTGGATGTGCGGAAAACGACTTCTGCGATATCTTCAAGGTTCAAAAGGTTTAAAACTTACTTACACAAAAGAGGCTAGTTGTGATTTAGTGGGGGAAAGTGATGCAGACTGGTCTGGAGACGTGAACGACAGAAAATCAACAACGGGCTATTACTTCAAGCTCAACGGACGTGGCGCAGCACTCAGCTGGGGTGTCAAGAAGCAGGCCACAGTTGCTCTTTCTTCATCAGAAGCAGAATATCAGGGCATGGCAGCAGCAGTTCAGGAAGCACTCTACCTGAAACAACTTCTAGAGGATTTTGGCATCCAACGGAAACGTCCAATAGCAATTGGAGAAGACAACCAAAGTTGTATCAGACTCTGCCAAAACCCAGTCATGCACAAAAGGAGCAAGCACATCGAAACAAAGTTTCACTTCATCCGGGACAAAACGGAGGATGGGACTATTTCAATTCATTACGTTCCTACAGACAAAATGGCAGCGGACATCTTCACAAAGTCCTTACCCGTTTCGAAAGTGGAAACATTCAGAGCAGTTTTGATGGGAACAGACTCTACGCAATCAGCTCAAGTCTGAGTGGGGGTGTTAGAATTTCGATCAAACTATAGTCTTAAACTTAGTGAGAATTAGAAAGAAAGTTTGACTTACCAGATTAGAAAGACAAGCAATTTGATTTTGATCAAAGAAATTATATAAATGAATCGTCAAGAAATGGTGCTGAGAATCAATATTCGGTTCAAATTGGTGAATCTAGATAACTATTATTAGAGTTAGATTAAGTGATGTAAAATCTTCCCAGCATGTATTAAATGATGATGATATCTCCGGAAGTGTGAATGAATTCTCAGAAAAGTGCAAATGCATTCCATTTATGGTTCCCTTTGCGACTGATTTGCAGAAGCAAACCATATTGGGTAACCTTTGCGACCCCCACTATAAATCACGGTGCTAAGATTAGTTTTGTATCTTGACTTTTTCACACTGATAATGGGTATATATACAGCTGATTTTTGAGTCCTTTTTCATCCCCAAATTCAAATCACCATCTTGATCTAATAATCAGATCTCTCCTGTAAATCTCTAAATTCTACTGTAAAATATCATTTTGTTTTTCTCTCATTTTTTTGAGAAATTAATTCTTTTACTTTGTTAAAAACGCTTTTTATTCCGCTTGCGAAAGTCCATAACCCAACAAATTGAGTATCTGCTTGATATTGATTGAAATGATCTTGATTCAAAGTTTCCCATTTTTCAACGCAAGCACAATATACAGAAGTAGGTAAAAATTTTACAGAGAATTAACTTTTAATCTTAACAGCTAAAAAGAAAGAACTTAAAAGTCAATAACTTTGAAGAAATAGATGGAAACAGTTTCAAAATAAATGCCTGCAGTCCATCGCTTAAAATATAGACCAAGGTATTTTTTAAACTGCCATAAGCTAACACTAAACTGATTGTTTTCAAAAAATGGCCAAGAGCTTTATTAATGCACATATGCCCTCAAGAAAATATTTCCGACTGTATACTGAAAAATCATGTTTGCATGCTTTTGTCCCTAAAAGAAGGTTCAAAATTCTTCTGTTCTACTTGCAGCTATTATTGAGAATCCCATTACACAATTAGAGAAACATCTGAATGGGGTCATTAATGGTTGTTTCTAAAAAAAATTTAAAGTATCTTCAGATATTAAAATCAAACCAATATTGCTACATATGTTGCAACTCTTAGAAAACAGGGCAGTCAATTGCAGTCATAGCATCCTGAACAATGATAACATCGCTCTCCCAGGCTCAGCTTCGAACCTTCCAACATCAAGTTTAAACTTTGGCATACACAAGCGAACACTAAAAATTTTTACCCGAACAGTTTCAAAAGGCAGTTTGCATGAAAAAGTTTTTCTGAAGAACAGAAATCTGAAGCACAATTCAATGCAAAGAAATTTCTTGGTAAAGCCATAAATCCCATCAAAGACGTTATCTAAGCCGTTTTTTTAATTAGACAAGATGGACCCAAACAAAACCTAATACAATTCATTTTATTGGATAATTTTACGGTCAACTAAATTTCACTCTTTTTATGTGTTGAAATTGTGATACTGCGTGTTGTCCAACCTATTATCAGTATTTGCGCTATCCGAATAAATCAATGCCTATTTTATAAGTCTTTTTTAATTAATTTTTTTCTCTGCTCAACTATAATTTTTTGCAAAACTTGATTTTTTACTTAAACTACGAGAAACGTTTTTTAGAGAGTTTGCGTTCTGTGCATATTTTGGCCGTGAACGGGGCATCCATAGGGAGCTCACGGAGACTTTTGAACTTAATTCAAATTCTCTGAGTACATGTCTTGTTCGAGTGATCGAAATAATGACTGAAAAACTCGGTGCTGAGACTTTAAACTTCATTTTCAAAAGCTTATATGCTACAGATTTACAATAATAGTGCTTATGTTTATTTTTTTTTGGAGTCACACACAAAACAATTGAGTTTAAAAGATACTGTGATGTTACTTAAGTTACATCGTTTTCTTTATTAATGCTTTGCTAAACTTGCCCCATTGACAAATTGACCCTCTGCGAATTCTGTGGCATTCGATTCTCCTTGATCAGGTCCCAGCCATTCATCATCAGCAATCATAACCCCATCTTTCATCCCAATAGAGTAGGTCTCCCCTATAAAGTCAAGGTCGCATACCTCTCCCCCTGTAGCCAACCCTTCAATCACTGAGTGTCTGGGCAGTGTAGTGTACACTTTTTCACTTCCATCCTCAGTAATGTTTTCTGGCCATGAGAAAGTCTCGGTTGCGTCGATAGTGTAGCCTCCTATTTAATGAAAAGATAAGGATAATTAACCAATTTTCATGATTTTCTAAAGTTCCCAGGTTTACGCCACGACTTATAAAAAGACTCCAAAATTCTGATGGTGAAGGTTTTTATTGACTAAATTTACACAGTCGATCTTTGGATTTATTCTGTTTGGGCTCCTCAGTGTTTTTTATGACCCCCAGTTACTATGTTGTTGTATAGCACGTTACTATGTAAGAAAATAGCACGTGCACCGGGGGGTCATAAAACATTGGGGGGTGGCGGTGGCGAAACAGAATAGATCCCGATTTTCCCACTTAAAGGCGAGGAAAAATCTTTTCATGGGTTGAGCAAAAGTCTTTTCATAAGTTTTTTCGTTGAAACCTGGGCTTCTCCTGAATCAGAATTTTAATGGTGTGATTGAATAGCCAGTTTAAAAAACTTTTTTTAGCATAATTGAAAAATTGAAATGTAAATTCATGGGATCTATTCTGTTTTGCCCCCCCCCCCCCAGCGTAGTGAGCATAAATCATTTATGACCCCCAGGCGCACGTGCTATTTTCTTACATAGTAACGTGCTATATAACAACATATAATTTGTAACTGGGGGTCATAAAAAACACTGGGAGGGGGGGGGGGCGAAACAGAATATATCCAATTCGTGTTCTCAACGTGACATTTTTTGCAACAGTTTTATATTGAATGGCATAATTTCGAAACTAAGATACAGTTCTCAATATTGCCTCTCAAACAACTTTCAAACACTACTCTCTAGACAATGTTGCCACAAAACTCGGTTGACTGGAAGTAATTAGTTTAATTGTAATGAGCTTCTTCCCATTAGCCATAATGAACAAGAAGTGTTTTCATTTGTTTTCCCTTCAAAAATCGAAAATTCTGATATATCAATTTCAATTTAAAAAAGCAGATTTTTGATAGGCTAGTGGTTAGATCTTTAGACTCGCATGGAATAGAGCAGCAATTTGATGACTACCTCTTAAGCAACAGTACAAAATTGCACGTGGATTTTTGAATTCAAAAATGGGGTCTTTCCTCTTATAGCCCCCCCCCCCCCATAAAATTATAGCCCCCATTATGGTCTAACTACCATTATTGGGGGGGCTATAGGTTATCTGACCGCTAAGCTGGGGGGGGGGGGGGGGTTATAATAAAAAAGACCCAAAAAATGCACACTCATGAAAATATGCTTGCTCTACTCATGATTATCTAGTCAATGTCTGGACCCTATCTTTGTAATTCAATTTTTTGAGTTCAGCAAAAGTTGACCAGAGCAACCGAGCCAAACTAGATTTTAGCGTGGTTAATTTAAGTCCAGCAAAATTTGAGTCCACAAATTTGGGCGAATAAGAAGTGGAGCTCATTAATTTAGTCGAGGTAAAATACAGCAGCTTGATAAAATTCAGCCAGAGTCATATCATATGCTCTTTGCGTCGAGCACGGTCTCTTCATCCGCGAGATCTAACGTCAAAGGTCTAAACCTGAGCCCAAGCTAGCAATCAAGCTCGGGGAACATAAATGAATAAATCGAAAAGGTCTTTCCATTTAGGGTCGCAGCAGAGTGGATCACCTTATAAACGTAATTTGAGGGTTTTATTTCGGGGTAATCACTTCCGATTATCTCACTAGACCTAACGTTTTCAGCAACAAACACAAGACCTCTCAAAAGCATAAAATGAAAATTACATCTCTGAAATAATTGAAAAAAATTACGCAATAATGAAAGGTCCTGATACAGCTAATCAAAAATTCTTTTATTCAACTTTAGTTGGTGCAAAATCTAAATGGTTTCAAATTAAAGCAATTCAAATTGAACAGTGAAGCTAAATAAAAAAGTTTCTGTACAACGAACGAGCATCTGAACAACTTTTGTCATAAAAGACAGAAACTTTGCCTAGTTTTATTTTGACCAGATTTAAAATAAAGTTCAGACACTGGTGAGCATTATCTTTCACGTCAATTGCAGACTGCAGCAATTATTTGTAATGAAGTCACAATACTTTGCGAGAGATTTTCAAGTCACATTGATCACAATTCCAGCATATGAACTTGTTGATCCGCATGATCGTACAAAAAAGCTGCTGATATCCATGATCTTCAAGAGCAGTCCAATTGCGAAATTTACAAAAAACTCGATTTTAGCATTTGATTTATAGATACGATTTAAATGTTTTTAGAAACTTCCTGTACTAAAACAAAATGTGTCTTTTATTTTTATTTTCTCATCACAAATGATCTCCCAAGAAAATTAACGCGGCTGTCAATTGATGCTCAACAAATGGCAATTTAAATAGTAAGCAGTAACAATAAAATGGTATATTTTTTCAGACAGAAAAACGTATATCTAATATTTTAATCTAGACTCCTGAAATGTAGATTTCATCTTGATAAGCTTTATCGAATTGATAGTCTGGGTTTTTTGATTGAATAGAAAAGTTAAATTCTGAAAAGGACTGCTAGCAGTACCTTAATTAATCCGTATCGTTCTAATAGATTTCCATTGTTTCAAAACTTTTCTCCAAGAAAAAAATGAGACTTGAAGTTGTCAAAAACTTTCACATTTCTCTTCCTTTAACTTCAGCCTTTGGATACGCCTATTAGCGTAAATATGCATTAAGTTTTTTTAAAGCCCCTGATCAGTTCACTTTAATGGATATAAAAATTTGCATGAAATAAAAAAGAACATAAGATTTCGTTTTTATCAATTTTTTTTGTTTTTACAGAACATTAATGAATATTGGGATTCACAACCTATGATGGATAGATAACAGATAGTGTGTCTGAAATAAGCTCTCTATGAAACGTTTCAAATCAAAGAAACAAGAAATAAAATAAGAGGTGAAAAGGTATGATTTCACTAATTCTTTCGGTTTCAAAAAGCTCTATTGAAATCTTGCATTCTAATACGCAATTTATTCGGGATTTATCTTTCAATGTCGTTAAATCTATATTAGGCAAAAAAGTTTCTCAAAAAATAAAAATTCCTTCAGTTTAAAACAGAGAGTACCGTCAGTCAGAAGCCAAGCGTAAAAAGTGTGACTTCTGTAAATTCACAATCGCATAAGAAAGATAAAACGAATTATCAATTCGTATCTGCAAGACTCCAGAATGGTCGCGAAAAAGTAGACTCAAGCCACTTCTGACTAAGTATTGACTGTTAATCTGTTTAATTCAATAAAAACTCAACTATGAATCAAATGATTTTGGAGATAAAATGAAAGGAAAAAACGTAAGAACCGATTAATTGCTGTGAGAGTTTGCCACATATTGGTATTTCAGCACAGATATCATAAAAACACTGTGCCATAAGAAAACTGTTTACCAAAAAGTTAACACAAAATATCCAAAGCTATGCGAAACGAAGCAGGCCGAGAAAACTTTAAGCTAGACATTAAAATTGAATTACATCAGAGTTCAATTGAAAACTTTCCAAATTACTTGGGTTCTTTGGTTTCAGAGACAACCAAACTCAATTGTTGCTTGATCGACCACTTAATTTACAAATATTGGTGAACAAAGTAACAGAATTGTGCATGCGGATAAACGTCTCCAAACATCTGCAAAAACACAAAACTTGTCAAGACAGAAATCTTCAAACATAAAAACCGGAAAAAACAATCTGCTAAGAGCACAAACAACGCGAGACAGGCAAAGAAACAAGGAGACAAAAATATAGAAATTTTGACATAATATACTGGTTTTTATGGCGAGAAAATATCAAAAAGTTTAATTTGTATATAAGCAACAAAAAATCTTTGCGAGAAACATTATCAGCAAACATTTAACTTCCCCAATAGAAAAAATCTTCTGGAAAAAACACTTTTACGACAAAACCTTCAACGCTTTTTCAAGAACGGCAAAATGAAGAAAAGTGTTCCAATTTTGCATATAAAGGTTTTGAAACAGCTTGAATTGATCTTTAATTCTCCGATGGGTGAACAAACATATTTTTTGAAATAAGTTAAAAAAACTATTTCAGCAGACAAAATTAGAAAGAATTTATTAACCGAATTGAAAATGCCGCACGTGAAACAAAAGTAGTTTTTATTTTCCTTTACGTTTTTTCGTTGTTCCTCAGGATGAAGCATGGATAAAAAACAAAAATTCTTCTGTTTTTGCTCAGCAGAAGTACTTGGGACGCCAGTATTGTAAAATTAACATCTTGAATAATATCGTTTTTAGTACCCGATGTCGGTGGAACCCTTTCCGCGGCAAGAAAAGTTGATACCGATCTTCCTGCTTTGTTTTTCGTAAGCCTAATATGCAAACCGGCCTAGAGTTTTTGAAAGGAAGAAGCCGTCGCATATGAAAACCAATTCATGTTGTCTTCGACTTTAAAATTCTCTTTTAGTTTCTAAAAAAAAGAAAACGTCTTAGAAGAAGGAAAATAACGTTACATTTCTGATTGAATAAAACTTGATTTCAATTTTGCTATACCTTTTGTCATTCCAAAAATTAAAAACTAATGATCAAAAGACTTCGAAGCAATTAAAAGTAATCTGATCTAAGAGCAATAAAGCATTGTTATCATAAAACAATATCACTCAATGTTTCGAAAAAATGCATGAAACGAACATAGCCGGCAAATTGCTGGAAGCTGACCTTCTTGACGTAAAATGGAATTGAAACAGAAAAGACAAAAATGAGAAAAATAAATCGACAGAATTTTTCTTAGTCTAAATTTTTTATTTGATTTACAAATTCGTATAAAATCTATAATTACACCTAGTTGGGCTTCTAAACTCAACGCTATTAAGCAAAATACTAATGCCAGCTGACAATCGCTTAAATTAACTTTGATAACCTAAAGCACTATGGCGTAATGACCAGGAATTATATTCTTATCCAGAGTCTTTTGTTTTTTTTTTCTGTTTTGCTCGTTTTTTTGAACGTATTCACTACATTGCGTATTTTATTGTGTGAAAGAAGTTAAAATTCATTCAGTTGAAACAGCGAGTGAGGTAAGACAGAGGTCAAAAGTGAAAATCGTGTCCTATGTAAAACGAAAAACCTGTTCAAAAGTTAAAAGCGAATTTAAAAAAGTTTATCTGCTTAAAAAACAAGACCTAGAGTGGACTATGAATGGATTGGAAAAACCATTTAGAAAAAAATCCGATTAAAACAATTGGAGAAATGTTTAAAACCACAGTCAAAATGCTGCAAGTGAACGAAAAACCAGTAGTGAGAAGGCGAAATTTTGTTCAAACACTATTTTCTCACTCCACGTTAAAAAAAAGCAAAAAATATCACACCGCTAATCCATCCGCTGTGTTGTTCCCCTTCCTGATTTAGCGTGACCGAAATCCTTACTCCAATTTGACTTCAAAAATCACGAAAATACGTGAACACGTCTTGGAGAATTACATAGCCCTAATATTCCACAATCCACTCGAAACAGAAAACAACTTACACTAGCCAACCACTAATATATAAAATCATAAATATCATTATACTGCATAATATGAAAAAAACAACCGGAGTAACCAATTTATCAGGGAAAATTTAAATTAAGAAAACATTTTTATGGAATTGATTGTATAAGTCGCGACTCCAGAAGCATTGCATATTATAGATTGTCTGGCATATTTTAATTTAGTTCAACAATGGACTATCTTTAGGATAACAGTAACCGACAAAACATCCTTTAAAACCAGAAATGTCAAGCGAAAAAATAGTCAAAATTTAAAATAGTTAATACAGAATTAATAAACAAAATAAGAAAAAAAAACTTTATGTTTTTTAATAATAATCCCTTAGAATTGCAAATTCTCAATAACTGTTTTCAACATATCTTATAATTCCGATTGAAACAATTAGAAAAAAAATGTAAAAACCAATGTCAAAATGCTGCCTGTGAACAGAAAACCATTAGCGCGAATTCGGTTGATTTATTGAGCACGTATTTAACACCCAAACGGATTGTTAAACACTTAAAACAGGAGCAAGAACGAAAATTTACAAAAACTACAGAATTTATTAATTTATATTACGAAAATACATGCCAAAAGTTTGTTCCCGCATAGTAAACATATCTTTGTGAACAACTCTAACTAAACAGTTAAACATGAAACAATTATTGTGAAAAGCAGAACAAACGGAGGACTAAAGCAAAAAACCCAAAAAACAGAAAAAATAAGCAAAAAGATCTTTCAAATTAGACTTTTTAATTTAATAGAAAAAACATAAACCGAAACGGCCGAAATCAAACATGGAAACATGAAAAGTAAGAAAAAACGCTAAAAAGGCGTCTAAAACGGCGAAACCACAAAAAATGCCAAAGATTGCATATAAAATACTCACATATGACAGAGATGTTCAAAAATGCTCCCAAACTTATAGTAGCATGTTACTTTGGTTTAGAAAAACCATTTAACCTAAAAAGTAAAGTAAGAACTGAAAAATCGCTTCAAAAAACCGCATGTGATCGAAATACTTCGCTCATTTAGCGAAATATTTTTCACCCCTATTTTTGTCGCTCTCACAAAAACGCTCTATGAACAAAGATCACAATCACTCTCTCTTTTCTTCAATTCGTTCAGCCGTTTGACATAAACATTTAGTTTTCAGGTGCGGCATTGACTTTTACTACCTGTTTTAAATACATTAAAAAAACTATCGATCAAAAAAAGACGCTCCACCAATACTCCACTTCGAGTCGTAAAAAATACAGTTCCCCGATACAATTCAAAATCTTTGAAATGTAAAACGCCAAGGGAAGGTCAATAATAGTCTCAGCTATCGCTTTGCGGCTATTAAACATATAGGAGAAATGAAATCTGGTAATAAAAAGCACAAATTTGCTCGAAAATTTGCGACCGGTAAACGCCCGTAATGATATTGCAACTAGGGTTTTATTCATTTGAAGAGTATTCGTTTCCTCAAGTTTTTATTCCTTAAACAACGACTACATTTCTCAAAAAAATGGCAAAACGCTAACCTGTAAAAGCGGTGAACTGTGTATAATTACTGTCTTTAGCATTTGTGGTCAAATTGCCCACTATCATCGTGCAAGGACGGTCCAGTTTCTCCCCGTTGTATTTTAGCAGATCTATCTCAAAGGTGGTCTCTGTTTCATTAAGAGTCACATTGTGAATGTACTCAGTGAAGTCAACCTCCCCTGTGGTTTCATTGCGAGAGTCCAAGATGAAAGCGACAATCGTTACTTCAGTGGCGGGACTGGAGAGACTGAAGGTGAACTTGGATGAGTCTGAGTTTTCGTTAACATAGTAGGCAAATGTTTCATTTGTCGATTCAGTTTCAGTTTCGGTTTCAGGTTCTTCTGGCCGCCAGGTACCAGGCGGCCCTAAACACGACAAAAAGTCTGTAAGCTGAACAAAAGGATTGACATCATGAATCTGTGCGTGGCACAGAAGTTTTGATTCTTCCAACAGATTACAAAACATCGTATTACTTCTATGGGTACGCATTTGAATCCAAAAATGATCCAGCAAAAACCAGAAATAATTTTTTTTGTCGCATCAAGTTTCCAAAATAGACGCAAAATGAAGATGCGAATTTCCGGAAGAAATGAAAATTATACATTTTTTAAGAATGTGATATTTATGGCTTATTCTAACCTCTTACTTTTCACGACGAGTGACAAAAGATCAATATTGGGTTCATTGTTTTTTTGTCACATTTATTTTTGACACTTCTTCATTGGCTCAGCTAGTGTGCTGTTGTTCACACGATTTTACGAATGATTTCAAGGTCATTAAAATGTATATCAGCAAATTCATACATTTCGAACTGGTTACATGACAAAATAACCAATGCCATTATACCCAATCTGTTCCCTTTGATCTTTTCGTTCAATAATCCGATTACAAATTACCACTATCGAAATTACAAGTATGTTTTCTCGCATTTAAGTTGATAGTTTAATCAAATGCTCCAACTAAAGATAATAGTAAAGAGAACTGTTATGACAGTTACAACGATAGGATAAAATATTGGGTATATTTTGGGTATTTTGTCACATTGCGTCTTTTGTCTTGACACCGTTTAATTATGAAATAATAGAAGTGGACAAATATGTTTTATTTTCACATTTTAACTAAAAATAACTGTGAAAAGTTTTGTTGGATATATAAAAAAACTACAAGAAAATAAACTCATACCCTTTGACTGATATACTTGGTTTTTAGTTCATGTTGCAAAAATTGACCTCAAGACAATGCATGTAAAAGTCCTTTAAAAACACTTTGAAGTTTACATTATAAGAGTTTGCAACGGAAAACCTAGTGCAGTTTCAAAACATTTTTATGTTGTTTTACTATGTCCATATCGTGGCCAAAAACGAGCGCAAATACGTCGAATATCGGGGTTGCTGAGGCTGATAAAAATCGGGACCCAGGTCGAGGTGTGCCTTAATGATCAGACCCATCCAGACTAAAATCGGTCATGATCAGAGCCATCCAGACCATAATCAGCCATGAACAGCTCGTTTTTAGAAATTGTTCTCGTTTTTACCTCGTTTTAAAAATTTTGCTCGTTTTTACCGCGTTTAAAAATTTCTGCTCGTTTGTAATTTTTTTCAGTAAGAAAGAATTCCAAAGTCTGGTTATAGACTTAGGTTTTAATTATGAAACAACTTTTAAGAACCAAAGTTTTCTCTGGGACTTGTAAATTAAGAGCAAAAAAATTGACAATTGATGACTGATGTATTTGCTCGGACTCAATTCTCCTATAGTTGTTTGTTTGTAACTCCACCGTAGCCATTTCCCTGCCCATTTGAGAGAAGGAGGAGGGGAACACTCCCAAAACATACTGGAAAATCTCAAAAAGTTGTTCGTTAGATCATCTGTATATATTTTCCGACAGTATTTAACCTATTGCATACTTTTGCTCGTTAATGATCAGATTTTAGCTCATTAATGATCAGAAATTAGCTCGTTAGTGATCAGAATTTAGCTCGTTAATGATCAGACTTTAGCTCGTCAATGATCAGAATTTAGGCAGACTTTGACTAGGAAGCTCGTTCATGTAGGCAGATTTTATTATGACGCTCTTCCATGTAATCATAACGCACTTCATCCACCCCCCCGTGTGCGTTTTTAATTGTCTGATCATTAACACACACCTCGACCTGGGGACCGAATATGAGCTACAGTCAATGATACCAAGATTGACGCTTGTAAAAAGATTAGAAGACAAAATTTTTAATTTTTTTTAAGAAACCGGCAGTAGCTCATGTAAATCGCGGGATATATTTATGTGTAAACAAAAAACGACCATATTTGAATATTTCATCAATAGGAAACAATGAATAACGAGACTTACAGAATCAAAAACTGTTTCTGAAAAATAAAATTGCTTTGCTTGTAACTGATACAAATAGAAAAAGTTAATATAAATATGAGTCACAAAATTCTATTTCCGAATAGCACTACTTTTATGCTACCAAAAGACAATGGATAGGTAAGTTTTGATTAATTGTTAAGAGTTCGAGATGATATTTGTGCATATTTCCGACGCTGTTTTTACATAAACGCCTTTTAACAAGTGAACAAATGCCTAACCTCAGGAATGCATTTTAATGGTAATTTTTGAGTTTACAAGACAGCACAGAAATTGGTGAAAAACAGACAAAAATTAAGGTGAGTGCAAAGTAGTCAAAATTGGAAATCTTGAAATTTCTTGAGGGCTTGTTCACTTGATTCCGATAGCTTTCAAATGATAGTATATATCTCAGGCTTAGATCTCCCAATAGATTGAAAATTATCGGATCAAAAAATCATTATGACCAGCATATAGACTCCAAAAGTCTGGGATCAATTGTCGACGAAATGTTGACTTACTGTGAGGAAAATTACGCTCACCCATCGATACGAAACCTGATGCACCTTGATAATACCCATGCTAGATCTTGGTAAATCTTTCCATGATCTTGACATAGTACTTACCATGAAAATATCAAAATTGGTACGAACTTGTTAGATAATTGCAGGGGTATCAAGAAACAAGATGTTTGCAAGATAACCTAGAAAAACAATGACATGAAAAGATACACCAAGAATTAAAAGATAAAGAGCGCCTTTAAACAAAGTTAGCAAGAATTCACATGATTTTGCACGAATTATCAACATTTATCACAAAATATCTGGAAGTATCAAGAATTGTCGGAAAATTCAGCGCCATTAGTTCATTAACCTGCAATTGAGCCTACCTTTTTCCAGGATGATTAAATATGTAAGTAGTTGCAAGCTCAGTGTGTACATAATTAACGGTATGTACAACTAATATCCCATATAAACCTATAAAAAAAACAAGCAACCTCACATTCAAAAACTACCAAAAAAAGTTTTGAAACGTTTTTTGAGTGACAACTTAGTTTATGGCTGAATATTTAGTTAATAGAAAAACAACCAGTTTAAAGATAAAAGTTGCCACTGATCCCCTTTAACCTCATTTTGTACTTGAGTTCTCAGAACATTTTTGTTTTCTTTTCTAGGGACGAGAGCATCGAGCAGCGATCAAAACAGATAAAAAGTGTTATACACATATTTCAAAAAGTTGTCCAGGGATGCAAAAAAATTTTTTTTGGTTTATCTTTATGAAAACCTAACAAGATCTTTACAGGATTTACATTGAAATTATGGAATTTCAAGTTCTCGGCAAGATTTTTAATGTTTTGCTAATGATATCAATACAATGCGTGTTTTATAAAGGTCTATCAAGTTTAAATTCCTTGGGCATTCTGGTCTAGAGATAAAAACAATCTTGAATTGGTTCTGATTTATTATTGCATCTTTTTTTAAAAAAAACTGGTTGAATTTCATTTAGAAAGAGAATTCAGCAGTTTATCATGAAAAATGCACCCCAATTTTATTGCAATTTAGAGGCATGTCTTGAATCCAAATACATTTAAAACCTAACGTAACAATTCAATTCAATTAAATTCAATTCTTATTTGAAATCAGACAGAGAGTCGCAATCGATCCCAGGCTTCCTTCTTCATAATCAGACAGAACCTAATTAGGAAACAGACAACAACTGGTTGATCAACAGACAATGCCTTTAGCACGGTCATAGAGAGCCTCAAAATAATCATCACAATATCCTCGATAGATCAGAAATCATATTTTATTGTATTGAATAGATAAAAAACAATAAATTTTACGATTTCAAGATTTTACGCAAAATGATAAAAGTGATGATTTATGAAGTGCTTAAATTCTCAAAATTCACCTGCGGGAACCGCAAATTTGCAAAAAAAAAGAAACATTAGAAGGCACAACTTTTTTCAAGAAAAATTAATGAATCGAAGGATGATAAAATTTACCTCAAACTTGATAAGGTTTTTATTTTTTTTTGTGAGTTAATACTCGGTTAAGGTGAGTTAGTACCCGGCCAATTACCTGTTGGCATCTCCTCAGTAATAAAAAACCTTGTGCACAAAAATTGATCAACACTAACAAAAAATCAATCAATCTATCCATATATATTATAAACCTCACTCAATTCACCTCCTAACCTAAATAATTATGCTACGTTCTGCTCCACTTGAGTGTTATCTTTCTCTCTCAATTATTTCTGGATGTTCTCCAGCTCGTACGCGTGCTTCTCACGGCCGATGGCTTCTCCTGTGCTTAGGGGTACTCAACCTTATCAGTTCTTATCAGAAACAAGAACGTTGTTGTTTAATTTAGAGCATTTTTACGTAACGTATAACTGCAACGCAAGCCGTACAAAATTGATAACGAGTTTTAACTTTTTTTATGGATATGTTTGCTGGAGTTGACTGGAATTCCGTGGTTTTACTTCGTTTGCTAATTTCAGGCCTCAGAAAAACTCATGTTTCGTGTTGCACAATCTTTTTGCGAGCAGGTTAGTTTTTAAACTATCCTGAGTTCTAACTTTTTGTCCTATTTATCCTTTTGTTGACTTGGCTTCCAATTAGGTGGTAGTTTTCTTCGCCTTCTAATTAATTTTTAACATCTCCCTTTATGACTACACTAATAGAAACAATCAGTGAAAACTGAGGTATTTGTCAACATTATATTTCCACTCTAAATTTAACTCTGGAGCATTTAGTTTTTACAAAACGTCTTCTACTTTATTGCTAACTTCTTTTGAGAAAAATTGTTTTACCTCGGTAAGATTACAGAAGTTCTTGTAAAGATAGATTTTCCTAGCGTAAATTTCAATTAGAATCTTTGTTTTTTCCAATTTTCAGCTGATATATTTGATTCGATTGACAAGAAATGAATATAAGTATTCCAACAAATGTTCCTAATGTTTTTTACCGGATTAAATCTGCCATAAAAAATCAGTAAATTCAATTTAGTTTCTTCAAATTTAATTCTTCAAGCTTGTCTTCTCCTTCACTCTATGAAATATGTTTTTTATTGTTATGGCAGCCAAAGCGCTTGGTTGTTATCCCAAGAAGCTAAATTTTGCAAATTTTGAGTGGAAGCGTCAATTTTTAATGATGAAATATCACTGTTCAAACAAAGTGGAAAAAGACCATTGATAAATCCATTTTTACGCACAGTTTACTTTCTTTCTTGAGGGCTCAAAAGAGTTCTTCAATTATTGTCTCTTTCTTTGTTTTAAAAACGAAATTAACAGCTGAGCGATACCGGGAGAAGCTAGGAGTTTTTCTCGTTGCGCACTTAATTGATCGGGCAGAACCTATCGAAGTTTCATGCAAATAGGATTTTGTAAAGTCTCCTTTTTGAGGGGTGGGGGTGGTGCAGCAAATTTTCGGGCATTTGTATTTGAAACAAGTGAACTCTCCTCTGCCAAAGTTCTTTCGTCTATCTGACCACTTAATTACTTTGCAAATTAGCTCCAAAACTTCAAAATATTCAAAATTAGCTCCAAAACTTAGCAAAATAAATATTCAAAATTAGCTCCAAAACTTAGCAAAATAAATGATATTTCAATAGGTTCAATGTCATGTTTCGACTTGACAATTTCCTCATCCTTTTTAACAATTTCCACCTCCCTGGTTCTTGATGACCGACATCCAGGGCGAACTCCATAAGATCTTACTGACTGGCGGTGTTTATACATTAAGAGGATCTTAGATGGAGATGCTATTGTATCACGTTGATTATCAGAACAAGCACTGACAATGAACAGAAAGGTCACCAGGAGGATCATTGTTAGTCTTTTTATTTATCGGATGTAATGTTCAGAAAAAAATCACGCAATGGAAAAAATATTACGTGGTTTTTTAAGCTACGGAGCCTCGTTAATAAGCGAAAGGTACCCTGCTAATGATCGGACGGTACCTAGTGACAAATTAGCCATCAATGTGTTAGTGCTTAGACGGGGGCTCTGCTAAACAGTCATAGGCTGTATCCTAAAAGTCGGGACTGTACTCGGTCATTTATCAGATAGATCACCATGAATGATCATAATGTACCTCCGTTTTAATCCTGCGGTATCTCGTTAATGTCTAAAGCAGAAAAAACGTTGACGTGCCAAACACAAAAAGCGGCCTCTGATCAGACCAGTTCCAGACACTCGACTCTAACCAGAATCAAACATCAAACAGCCTCAGGTAAATCCTCTGCGAAATTGGTGCCCACAAAAATCGCGCAACTATCAATTTTTTTCATAGCGTTTAGAAGGCCTTTAGGTTGGGTCACAATATACCCAGTGTGGCATCCAGTTTTTCTGATCTGGGTCGCTTTGGTCTGGCAAGTCAGCGTGTAATATGTCGATAGACAGAATTGACTTCTGTCCTCATCCGTATTTTAAGAGCGTGCAGATACCCCCATGCGCTTGATATGCGCCAAGATTTCAGCCTGGTACTTTTTCATAAATAGTTGAAAAGTATTTGTAAAGTTTGCACAAATTTTTATTAGTGCAAACTCCACGAACCGGGCCGAGGATTTTCACCAAAAATAACGGAGAAAAGAGCAAAAAGTGTAATAACAAAAAACACCCCTATTTCTCCGCTTAATTAAGGGTGGAAGAGTGTAATTTTTAGAGTGTAAAAAAATAAGACTGGATTAGGTCTGGTGAACGCACAAAATTCTGAACATGGACGCAGGAAAAATTGTGAAGACACAAAATTTGATGAACGCACGATTAATTGGATCAATTTAGCAGTGATCTGAACAACCTTCAGCTTCACAATGATTATTACATTAGGAGGTAGTTATTGATAGTTAACTGGACTAACCAAATTGTAGAGGCAAAAGCAAGTAATTGTCGGCCGTGACATCGTCATCAGATGAAAGAGTGATGAAGCCCGCAAACTCATACCCCTCACCCACAGTGTACTGATGGCTGTTTGTATTATTACATCCCACTAATTCTCCCAGCATTTCCACCCCACACACATGTCCGTTGTTTGGGGCGGTGTAGAAGAGTGTGACAGATGTCACTACTCGGGAGTTAAACTGAACTATGTCTCCAAATCTTATATTGATACCTGTAGTTCAAAAGAGTAACTGAGACGATCAATATGTATATATTTTACCAATGATATATGACAGAATAAAATTATATTTTTTCAATTTTCTCAGAGATAACTGTTTTTTTCTATCTTTGGCTTAGGGCATAGCGATTCCAGTTTTTTGCAAAGAATTTTGATTTCTTTTATATACGATCCTAACATGACTACAAGTCATATTTAAAATAATGAACACTTGAATTCCAAAGACAGATAGACATGACAGTTGCCATGGGTTAAACGTACAATTTAACTGACGGAGAATTATATCATATAATTGCATTAATAGCTGATCGGTTGATGGAGTCACTGACCAGTCAATACTTAAATGAAAAGAATAAATATTTAGATAAACGGAGTAAAAATAAAGAGAGCAAGCTTTATCTTATTATCTACCAGTTAAAGTTACAGTTCTTTACAAGACAGAGGCTAATAGCTTCGCCTGGATTGTTTGTCAGTCGGCAAAAGTGATGAACTGGGCCGTCGTAAAGCAAAAATGCCAGGTGTAGAACGCATAAAAATAAACTCAAAAGAAATTTTATAACCAGATAGCGCTAGTTAAGTCAAATAATTTAGGTCAAATTTGACAAATTAATTAGGTGTTTGAAATAAGCGTTCGTTTGTAAAGGGTTATTGTTTCGAAGGCGCCAGAAACCAAAGTTGAGTGATATATCTTAAACAAACAAATTGATGAACAAAAGCAATTTGAGCTGTTGAAACATTTTGATTAATTAGCAAAGTTGTATTTGCGCATCAGGCCAAAGTCCAAATGAGTGATTTAAATTTAGAAGAAAACTCGAGAGCGAAAATTTGAAGTGAAATAGATACTTTGAACAGAATTGGAAATTCAATTTGAAGTAAAATGTGCTATTTTGAAGTGACAAAAATAAGGGGAGTAGCAGAACTTGGTGCCCCACCAATGTGGGAGTTATATTAAGCGGACGCTTATGAAATTTTAATGTGAGGTACACCCAATGATCCTCTCAGGCTGATATACCTTTTGGGCCAATCCGACTACCCAACCCCGAGCTATTAACACCGTAAGTAGGGTGATTTAAAGGTTTTCGATATTTTAAATGGAAATATGAACTTTTAAGTAGGGAATAAACATATTAACCAGTCGAAATTAGGTTTACGTGTGAATTAACGTACTGAGTGATCTTGGGACGAGTCTAGGAAGCATAATTATGATTTTTAATATAAAAATGCAGGTTTAGCGGAAAATTAGTTAACACTTAAATTGAAATAGCAATTTATCTAAAAGTTTAAGTCGGATTGACCTGAAAATTGGGGGATAGACTAATTTGGGTACGAGGAATCCGAATTTGAGGTCAGATTTGACCCCAGACCAACCCGCACGGGACTAGCGCACGCCGGTGCTGCGGGACGTAAAATTTGAATTGCTCGTGGAGTATTGGTAGTAGCCTTATGATTTTTAGAGGGTTAGTGTAATTGTTTAAGGGCTTTCTAATGGTGCTATTTTTAACTTCCAAGTGCGACCGGAAGTCGGTGCTTCGGGACGACCCGAGTGCCGAAAACCGGAAATTGGCCTTTTTGAGTTGCCGAATCAATTTGAAATGGTAATAATATGATAACCTGAGACAGTTAGTGACAAAAAATAACCACCCCGGTCAATTTTGACGAACTCGGATTTTTTGGGTTTCGGTACCCACCACTCGTTAAAAATTTTCAAATTGCCAACGACTCGCAACAGCTGGCGTAACGATGTTGAGACATTCCGTGACAATAATTAGTTTTATCAACTTGACGCCACATTTTGGACGGGTGACTTTTAGATGACCTCCTAGAGGTCAAATTTTGGGCTTTTACGAAGATTAGACTTTTCGGCGGTTTTTAACTGAGGAATTGCATGAAATAGTTTCAAAATTGGAAAAAAATGGTCTTTGGTTTAGGGATGAGTTTAGTTATTTATTCAACACTTGATTTTTGACAGGGATTGATTGCAGCTAGTTAGTTTGGTAGCGGAAATAGAGGTATAAGAACTTGTCAGAGCAACGTTCAATGTTTGCTAAGCAAACACTGGTTGACATGTCAAGTGCAAATATGAGATAAAGCGAAGTGGATTTGTTTACATAAGAGACCAAAGGTCGTGTACTTAAGATAAGAAGAAAGTTGAACAATGGTTGGTAGCAGTTGAAAGACAGAGCATAATTTGATATTGATTTGTTTGCATAGCAATTAAAGCCCTCCTGCAGAATGTGACAGATTGCAAGTGTAAGTTGCAATGTTCACTTAAGAGATTAAGGTTTGTTTGCTTAAGATAAGAGCGTATTGGTTGAGTATAAATTGAAGTGACACAGAGGATCGGAGAGATGTGTTGTGAGCTGAAGCGAGAATTGGGAGATTTTTGGGAGAACTTCAGAAGTTTGGACACAGGAGAGATTTTTGCACGAGCGAGAGAAAATTGTGGGTTTAGTGGGACTAAATTTTAGAAGCTAGTGTGAAAAGCTGAGAAGATATTGAGTTTGTAATCGCAAGACCAGTTGGAATACTGTGAGCGTTTGTGATTTAGTTCATTTGGGAAGTGAACCACGGTTATTGGTATTAATATTTTAATTACTATTACAAATTGTCTTGAATTTGGCTTCTCTATTGATGTGCAAGTTTTTCTCTTACCTTAGTCATCCATATAACTAGAACTGATATTACCAGCCCCATTGTGAATTGACTTATTTCAAGGCAATCTAATTTACAGCAGCATACAAGAGTGCAGGAGGGGAAATAGAAGAGTAACAAAGTAACGCGTGCTTCACCAATTCAAAACCTTTGGTTTTTTGTAATTGATCGATCTTCTGGGCGACAGAGTCCCCTCACTGTTGAGCCTAGCAGAAAATCAGAAGACGAAATTGGCGCTCCTGGGAGGGCTTCGTTTCGTTGTTACTTTTTGCTGTGGATTAATTTCCAATTAGTTGGAGAGCGGGCGATATTTCTTGTTGGAGAAACTGCTGAGATTACACCAAAAGTTGACTTACATTTGCGATTTTGTGTTACCCATAGTTTGATTATGTTTGGTTATCAGTTGGTGAAGCGTTTTCCTTCACCAGGCTACGAAGTTTGGGAGGTTTGGCGTGAACATTATTTGAGCACTGGCATGAAGCTGGGATGGACGGAAGAAGAGATGATGAAGTGGTTGCCTACAAAGTTGTGTGGTTGGGCTTTGAATGCAGTAAGTGATTTGCCAAGAGGTTATTGGCGGTCAACTCTAGAGAAGCAAGCATGGACACTAACCGAGACGCTGTATCAGTTTGCCATACGATTGACTGACAATCCATTTTTTTATGAGCAAAGCTACAAATTCTTTGTTAGAGGGAAAATGGGAAGCAGGGCGGAAGTCACTGAAACCAATGATACTGTGGATCAGAGACCGCGACAGCAGTGTTCTCAAAGGCAGGTGATTGATACAAGTAGAAGAGTTGACAATTCTTTAATGGATGAATTTCGGCAAACCGGCAGAAGTTCTGAAAAGTTGGGCGTTGGGTCCCGCTGTGGTTGGTCAAGAAAAGGAGCTTTCAGTAAAGATCTGTTTGGAGAAGTGAAAGATGTGAGCATTGCTGTGAGTGGTAGTAGAATAAGCAATCCAGGTGACGGCGATGAAGTACAAACTGGACCTGAGGTCGATTTTACGGATGAAATTTGTGGTCAAACAAATCATTAAATTTATAGAGCAGCGCTGAGCGAATATGAAAACAGTGGCAACGGAGAACTTCCGATAGAAGAAAAAGTCATTGAGCGAAAAGTTGAGTCTTGTGGACCAGATGAGCATCATGCTATGGAAAAGGATTATGTACTGTCACCAGAGTCTGAGGAGCTAAGCGATGAGCAGTCGGATGATGAATTTTGGTTCGAAGATGTTTCGGATACAGATTATTCGGATGTAGAGGAACTTGATATCGACGATGCCAGAAGCGAGACAAGTTTTGCGGCAAATTTTATTTCAGTAGTTTGCGACAATGTAACAGCATTAGCGAGCAATTTTGGCGTTGGTGTCAAAGCTAGCAGAAACGATATGTTGGGAGCCTGGAAGAAGAGGTGGACATCCATTTAAGCATCAGAGGAAGAAGGTTATCATGTTCACGTGCACGAGTGTATGATTAGAGGGACGTTAACAGCTAAGTTATTCAAGCCTTTTCAACCAATTTTTGCCTATATTATTTTAATTTGACTTGTTAGGACAATTTGATCAAACACTATAGCTTTATGATTTTTTTTTTAAAAAGATGATTTAAGGAATTGTATAGTTTTGGTAGATCTATTTTTATATTTGTTTTTTTTACTTGAGTGATTTTGGGGATCCCGGGGATGATGAAAGCCAGAGACCAAAGAGTTTGATCAAAAATCAATGTTGATGAATTGGGTAGAATATGTTGAAATGTGGAAATGTGAAAGTGCTTTCAAATCTAATTCAATCAACCGCTATTCATTTTTTAGTGCAGTTAGTTTATATTAAACTGGAGCTCAAGCTAAGTGGTTCAATTCACTAGGTCGGCAGTTGCTAAAGTCCGTAGGAGTAGGTCAACCGGGTCGCAGGATAAGGCTTTGCAATTATTCGGGAGAATAATAATCTAGGAGGGAGGAGTGTAGAACGCATAAAAATAAACTCAAAAGAAATTTTATAACCAGATAGCTCTAGTTAAGTCAAATAATTTAGGTCAAATTTGACAAAATTAATTAGGTGTTTGAAATAAGCGTTCATTTGTAAAGGGTTTTTGTTTCGAAGGCGCCAGAGACCAAAGTTGAGTGATATATCTAAAACAAACAATTTGATGAACAAAAGCATATTGAGCTGTTGAAACATTTTGATTAATTAGCAAAGTTGTATTTGCGCATCAGGCCAAAGTCCAAATGAATGATTTAAATTTAGAAGAAAACTCGAGAGTAAAAATTTGAAGTGAACTAGATTCTTTGAACAGAATTGGAAATTCAATCTGAAGTAAAATGTGCTATTTTGAAGTCACAAAAATAAGGGGGATAGCAGAACTTGGTGCCCCACCAATGTGGGAGTTATATTAAGCGGACGCTTATGAAATTTTAATGTGAGGTACACCCAATGATCCTCTCAGGCTGATATACCTTTTGGGCCAATCCGACTACACAACCCCGAGCTATTAACACCGGAAGTAAGGTGATTTGAAGGTTTTCGATATTTTAAATGGAAAAATGAACTTTTAAGTAGGGAATAAACATATTAACCAGTCGAAACTAGGTTTACGTGTGAATTAATGTACTGAGTGATCTTGGGACGAGTCTAGGAAGCATAATTATGATTTTTAATATGAAAATGCAGTTTTAGCGGAAAAGTAGTTAACACTTAAATTGAAATAGCAATTTCTCTAAAAGTTGAAGTCGGATTGACCTGAAAATTGGATGATAGACTAATTTGGGTACGAGGAATTCGAATTTGAGGTCAGATTTGACCCCAGACCAACCCGCACGGGACTAGCGCACGCCGGTGCTGCGGGACGTAAAATTTGAATTGCTCGTGGAGTATTGGTAGTAGCCTTATGATTTTTAGAGGGTTAGTGTAATTGTTTAAGGGTTTTCTAATGGTGCTATTTTTAACTTCCTAGTGCGACCGGAAGTCGGTGCTTCGGGACGACCCGAGTGCCGAAAACCGGAAATTGGCCTTTTTGAGTTGCCGAATCATTTTGAAATGGTAATAATATGATAACCTGAGACAGTTAGTGACAAAAAATAACCACCCCGGTCAATTTTGACGAACTCGGATTTTTTGGGTTTCGGTACCCACCACTCGTTAAAAATTTTCAAATTGCCAACGACTCGCAACGGCTGGCGTAACGATGTTGAGACATTCCGTGACAATAATTAGTTTTATCAACTTGACGCCACATTTTGGACGGGTGACTTTTAGATGACCTCCTAGAGGTCAAATTTTGGGCTTTTA
The DNA here is from genome assembly GCF_964194025.1 of Convolutriloba macropyga. Classification (NCBI taxonomy): domain Eukaryota; kingdom Metazoa; phylum Xenacoelomorpha; order Acoela; family Convolutidae; genus Convolutriloba; species Convolutriloba macropyga. The sequence continues at coordinate 6,574,401 of NC_134470.1, forward strand.
CGAAGATTAGACTTTTCGGCGGTTTTTAACTGAGGAATTGCATGAAATAGTTTCAAAATTGGAAAAAAATGGTCTTTGGTTTAGGGTTGAGTTTAGTTATTTATTCAACACTTGATTTTTGACAGGGATTGATTGCAGCTAGTTAGTTTGGTAGCGGAAATAGAGGTATAAGAACTTGTCAGAGCAACGTTCAATGTTTGCTAAGCAAACACTGGTTGACATGTCAAGTGCAAATATGAGATAAAGCGAAGTGGATTTGTTTACATAAGAGACCAAAGGTCGTGTACTTAAGATAAGAAGAAAGTTGAACAATGGTTGGTAGCAGTTGAAAGACAGAGCATAATTTGATATTGATTTGTTTGCATAGCAATTAAAGCCCTCCTACAGAATGTGACAGATTGCAAGTGTAAGTTGCAATGTTCACTTAAGAGATTAAGGTTTGTTTGCTTAAGATAAGAGCGTATTGGTTGAGTATAAATTGAAGTGACACAGAGGATCGGAGAGATGTGTTGTGAGCTGAAGCGAGAATTGGGAGATTTTTGGGAGAACTTCAGAAGTTTGGACACAGGAGAGATTTTTGCACGAGCGAGAGAAAATTGTGGGTTTAGTGGGACTAAATTTTAGAAGCTAGTGTGAAAAGCTGAGAAGATATTGAGTTTGTAATCGCAAGACCAGTTGGAATACTGTGAGCGTTTGTGATTTAGTTCATTTGGGAAGTGAACCACGGTTATTGGTATTAATATTTTAATTACTATTACAAATTGTCTTGAATTTGGCTTCTCTATTGATGTGCAAGTTTTTCTCTTACCTTAGTCATCCATATAACTAGAACTGATATTACCAGCCTCATTGTGAATTGACTTATTTCAAGGCAATCTAATTTACAGCAGCATACAAGAGTGCAGGAGGGGAAATAGAAGAGTAACAAAGTAACGCGTGCTTCACCAATTCAAAACCTTTGGTTTTTTGTAATTGATCGATCTTCTGGGCGACAGAGTCCCCTCACTGTTGAGCCTAGCAGAAAATCAGAAGACGAAATTGGCGCTCCTGGGAGGGCTTCGTTTCGTTGTTACTTTTTGCTGTGGATTAATTTCCAATTAGTTGGAGAGCGGGCGATATTTCTTGTTGGAGAAACTGCTGAGATTACACCAAAAGTTGACTTACATTTGCGATTTTGTGTTACCCATAGTTTGATTATGTTTGGTTATCAGTTGGTGAAGCGTTTTCCTTCACCAGGCTACGAAGTTTGGGAGGTTTGGCGTGAACATTATTTGAGCACTGGCATGAAGCTGGGATGGACGGAAGAAGAGATGATGAAGTGGTTGCCTACAAAGTTGTGTGGTTGGGCTTTGAATGCAGTAAGTGATTTGCCAAGAGGTTATTGGCGGTCAACTCTAGAGAAGCAAGCATGGACACTAACCGAGACGCTGTATCAGTTTGCCATACGATTGACTGACAATCCATTTTTTTATGAGCAAAGCTACAAATTCTTTGTTAGAGGGAAAATGGGAAGCAGGGCGGAAGTCACTGAAACCAATGATACTGTGGATCAGAGACCGCGACAGCAGTGTTCTCAAAGGCAGGTGATTGATACAAGTAGAAGAGTTGACAATTCTTTAATGGATGAATTTCGGCAAACCGGCAGAAGTTCTGAAAAGTTGGGCGTTGGGTCCCGCTGTGGTTGGTCAAGAAAAGGAGCTTTCAGTAAAGATCTGTTTGGAGAAGTGAAAGATGTGAGCATTGCTGTGAGTGGTAGTAGAATAAGCAATCCAGGTGACGGCGATGAAGTACAAACTGGACCTGAGGTCGATTTTACGGATGAAATTTGTGGTCAAACAAATCATTAAATTTATAGAGCAGCGCTGAGCGAATATGAAAACAGTGGCAACGGAGAACTTCCGATAGAAGAAAAAGTCATTGAGCGAAAAGTTGAGTCTTGTGGACCAGATGAGCATCATGCTATGGAAAAGGATTATGTACTGTCACCAGAGTCTGAGGAGCTAAGCGATGAGCAGTCGGATGATGAATTTTGGTTCGAAGATGTTTCGGATACAGATTATTCGGATGTAGAGGAACTTGATATCGACGATGCCAGAAGCGAGACAAGTTTTGCGGCAAATTTTATTTCAGTAGTTTGCGACAATGTAACAGCATTAGCGAGCAATTTTGGCGTTGGTGTCAAAGCTAGCAGAAACGATATGTTGAGAGCCTGGAAGAAGAGGTGGACATCCATTTAAGCATCAGAGGAAGAAGGTTATCATGTTCACGTGCACGAGTGTATGATTAGAGGGACGTTAACAGCTAAGTTATTCAAGCCTTTTCAACCAATTTTTGCCTATATTATTTTAATTTGACTTGTTAGGACAATTTGATCAAACACTATAGCTTTATGATTTTTTTTTTAAAAAAGATGATTTAAGGAATTGTATAGTTTTGGTAGATCTATTTTTATATTTGTTTTTTTTTACTTGAGTGATTTTGGGGATCCCGGGGATGATGAAAGCCAGAGACCAAAGAGTTTGATCAAAAATCAATGTTGATGAATTGGGTAGAATATGTTGAAATGTGGAAATGTGAAAGTGCTTTCAAATCTAATTCAATCAACCGCTATTCATTTTTTAGTGCAGTTAGTTTATATTAAACTGGAGCTCAAGCTAAGTGGTTCAATTCACTAGGTCGGCAGTTGCTAAAGTCCGTAGGAGTAGGTCAACCGGGTCGCAGGATAAGGCTTTGCAATTATTCGGGAGAATAATAATCTAGGAGGGAGGAGTGTAGAACGCATAAAAATAAACTCAAAAGAAATTTTATAACCAGATAGCTCTAGTTAAGTCAAATAATTTAGGTCAAATTTGACAAAATTAATTAGGTGTTTGAAATAAGCGTTCATTTGTAAAGGGTTTTTGTTTCGAAGGCGCCAGAGACCAAAGTTGAGTGATATATCTAAAACAAACAATTTGATGAACAAAAGCATATTGAGCTGTTGAAACATTTTGATTAATTAGCAAAGTTGTATTTGCGCATCAGGCCAAAGTCCAAATGAATGATTTAAATTTAGAAGAAAACTCGAGAGTAAAAATTTGAAGTGAACTAGATTCTTTGAACAGAATTGGAAATTCAATCTGAAGTAAAATGTGCTATTTTGAAGTCACAAAAATAAGGGGGATAGCAGAACTTGGTGCCCCACCAATGTGGGAGTTATATTAAGCGGACGCTTATGAAATTTTAATGTGAGGTACACCCAATGATCCTCTCAGGCTGATATACCTTTTGGGCCAATCCGACTACACAACCCCGAGCTATTAACACCGGAAGTAAGGTGATTTGAAGGTTTTCGATATTTTAAATGGAAAAATGAACTTTTAAGTAGGGAATAAACATATTAACCAGTCGAAACTAGGTTTACGTGTGAATTAATGTACTGAGTGATCTTGGGACGAGTCTAGGAAGCATAATTATGATTTTTAATATGAAAATGCAGTTTTAGCGGAAAAGTAGTTAACACTTAAATTGAAATAGCAATTTCTCTAAAAGTTGAAGTCGGATTGACCTGAAAATTGGATGATAGACTAATTTGGGTACGAGGAATTCGAATTTGAGGTCAGATTTGACCCCAGACCAACCCGCACGGGACTAGCGCACGCCGGTGCTGCGGGACGTAAAATTTGAATTGCTCGTGGAGTATTGGTAGTAGCCTTATGATTTTTAGAGGGTTAGTGTAATTGTTTAAGGGTTTTCTAATGGTGCTATTTTTAACTTCCAAGTGCGACCGGAAGTCGGTGCTTCGGGACGACCCGAGTGCCGAAAACCGGAAATTGGCCTTTTTGAGTTGCCGAATCATTTTGAAATGGTAATAATATGATAACCTGAGACAGTTAGTGACAAAAAATAACCACCCCGGTCAATTTTGACGAACTCGGATTTTTTGGGTTTCGGTACCCACCACTCGTTAAAAATTTTCAAATTGCCAACGACTCGCAACGGCTGGCGTAACGATGTTGAGACATTCCGTGACAATAATTAGTTTTATCAACTTGACGCCACATTTTGGACGGGTGACTTTTAGATGACCTCCTAGAGGTCAAATTTTGGGCTTTTACGAAGATTAGACTTTTCGGCGGTTTTTAACTGAGGAATTGCATGAAATAGTTTCAAAATTGGAAAAAAATGGTCTTTGGTTTAGGGTTGAGTTTAGTTATTTATTCAACACTTGATTTTTGACAGGGATTGATTGCAGCTAGTTAGTTTGGTAGCGGAAATAGAGGTATAAGAACTTGTCAGAGCAACGTTCAATGTTTGCTAAGCAAACACTGGTTGACATGTCAAGTGCAAATATGAGATAAAGCGAAGTGGATTTGTTTACATAAGAGACCAAAGGTCGTGTACTTAAGATAAGAAGAAAGTTGAACAATGGTTGGTAGCAGTTGAAAGACAGAGCATAATTTGATATTGATTTGTTTGCATAGCAATTAAAGCCCTCCTACAGAATGTGACAGATTGCAAGTGTAAGTTGCAATGTTCACTTAAGAGATTAAGGTTTGTTTGCTTAAGATAAGAGCGTATTGGTTGAGTATAAATTGAAGTGACACAGAGGATCGGAGAGATGTGTTGTGGGCTGAAGCGAGAATTGGGAGATTTTTGGGAGAACTTCAGAAGTTTGGACACAGGAGAGATTTTTGCACGAGCGAGAGAAAATTGTGGGTTTAGTGGGACTAAATTTTAGAAGCTAGTGTGAAAAGCTGAGAAGATATTGAGTTTGTAATCGCAAGACCAGTTGGAATACTGTGAGCGTTTGTGATTTAGTTCATTTGGGAAGTGAACCACGGTTATTGGTATTAATATTTTTAATTACTATTACAAATTGTCTTGAATTTGGCTTCTCTATTGATGTGCAAGTTTTTCTCTTACCTTAGTCATCCATATAACTAGAACTGATATTACCAGCCCCATTGTGAATTGACTTATTTCAAGGCAATCTAATTTACAGCAGCATACAAGAGTGCAGGAGGGGAAATAGAAGAGTAACAAAGTAACGCGTGCTTCACCAATTCAAAACCTTTGGTTTTTTGTATTTGATCGATCTTCTGGGCGACAGAGTCTCCTCACTGTTGAGCCTAGCACAAATTTAGAAGACGACACCAGGCTGTGAAGCTCGTTTATTAATAAGATTTCAAAGCAGCCACAACAGTCATATAAAACGGTAGCATCTGAAAAGCAGCATGTGCACTTGAAGAGTTCGCATTCTTTGAAAAATCCCCAAGACGGAGAAAGTCCGAAAAGATATATACATATATATATATATATATATATATATATATATATATATATATATATATATATATATATATATATATATATATAATTGTGACTGGCTTACCTATTTTACCTCCGCATTTTTATCATTTAAATTAATATTGAAAGAGCGCTATCGCTTTGTGTTGGCTATTATACAAATTTCTGCAACTAGATTGTATTTGATTTGATTCTTCCTTTGTAGTCATTCATGGCTCCTACAAAAACCTCAGACTTAAGCCAGAATTGGTTCAAACGTTTCCCTCACAGTCCTTGAAACAGAAAAAAAGTCGTCTGTCGTTGCAATATTTTGACTGAAGCTACCAGGTTCAGAGCTTCTATCTTGAAAAACTTTAATCAGTTTATTAGTTTCTGTCCCGGTTGGGAACCCGGTTGAGGTGGTAAAAATTTCAACCCTTTGATCAAGAATAAATTGATTGATTCGAATTGTTTAGATTTAGCCCTAACTATCACAAAACAATCAGAGAAAGCACGTTTACGTTTCAACCCGGTTTCTGTTTCTAAACTATCAACTGAAAATGAGACATTTCGAAACTCTTATTGTTTCAACAACTGCCCCCCCCCTTTTTGCAAAAGGGGAGGCTATTCTTGAATACAATTTAAGCGAGCCATTTATTAACCAATCTTTCCATTCCGAATAACTTTCCACGCATGCGCATACAATGTTAAATTGAATTGAATAAAATACGCCATGGTATGGCAACTAGCCGAACCGGAATACAAAGCGAAAAGAATTTCAGACTGGCGGGTCAGTGGGATAACCGACCCGCGATTTCCGGATTACATCCCACAGCGCAGCGCATGAGAGGCATGGCCATGAACAGCGGTCCGCAATTGCGCTTTAACTATTATTCGGCTATCTAAACTGTAGGCCAAGTAATATTGTAAAGTATAGCACAAAAGGGGAGGCGATTCTCTACTAGGTACCAAAGGGGGGCAATTGTTGAAAAGATCCCAAAACTGTGCGGCTATGATTAAGCCGGAGGAGAAATCCCAATGATCGGATGCTCAGAGAATAAATAGTGACAAGATTTGAAATTGTTGCTAATGGGCAAAAAGCTCAGATATGTGCTAAGTAAGAATAACTTGATCCAACGGAAGAAACGGTAGGGGAATTCACAACAAAGATTCGATAATACGAGCCATCGGTACGATAAACTTTGCAACTGAGTGACTTTGATCATACAAAATTTTGATGCATTCTGAACCTCTTTTCTCTCAACATAAGTTATTCTTTTAGAGTCAAATCTTCCGCAAGAGGTACTAAAAACAGTAACTCAAGAATATGCTTACCAACTTTAAAAGATAATTGACGAAGCATTTTCTTATAACTGTTTTTAATCTATTTTACTTTGTTGAAAATATTCAAAACCCGAAAAAAGGACCATGACTGAATCAACAATAAAGAAATCGGAACACCGACTTCGCTGTAAGTTTGATTTTTCTGCTGTTTCGGTTGTTAACGTACAGCGCTTTTTAGCTCACGGAAAAGAAATTTAAAAAGTTTATTTGAGTGGGGCTGTTTAGCAGATTTAATCAAAACCCGAATAGGATAATGGCGTTATGGTGACTCCCCCTGTTGAGGTGGTGGAAATATGGAAGGTGCAAATTAGAATCATGAGCCCTTAAGTGCTAGTCTTAAGCCCGTTTTGTCAAACCATAAGTTTGCAAAACCGTGATAATTCGATTCACAGTCTGATTGAATATAACTCATAGTCGCACGGACATCTAAAAAATTTATTTTTTTTTCTGTGAGCTAACTGAGAAAGACAGCTCAGGTAACTTATGACAAAGCCCGAATTTTTTTTCTTTTTTCGTTCTTTTGGTGGGACAAAACTGCCCTTAAGTGTTTGATTAGTCATCTATTCAATCTTGTTGTTATTTATTGAGTTTTTGAGGATTAATACAAATAAAAAAAAATTATTAAAAAAACTAATTTTGTTCTTTGGCGTTTCATCAGTTATCATAGGAAGTTTACAAACCACTTTTCTTTACAAAGAGACAGGAAAGGATTAAATTATAAGGAGACAAAAGGGTTTCAGCGTGTATTAACAGTTTGTCTTATCATTATCGAGTAGTTTTGCACTGTCTGGATTGTTAAATCTCAGTGGCACATACTTCCATTATCTGTTTCGTCGGATCATGCTTGTCTTAAATTGCTCAATTTTGGATAATTTTGTACTAATTTGGATATACGCGCACACCTTTTAATCATTTCAAGGTCTTGTCGGAGCATATAGACGCCTGAATATAGACGCACAGTTTCGTATAGTGAAACATGATTTCTCATGGTCCCACAGGGTTGAAACATAAACACTTTTTGTTTAAATTATTTTGTGGCAGTTCGCGCTAATGTCAGCTAATTCGACTTATTGCCCCTTTTTGCCCGGAATGTCTGATCATGGCCAATTTTTTCGCCTCGATCAACCGGTTCATATCTCCACCATCTCAGCCCTGGTTATGATTTGGTATTGTCAGCTTATGACCGAAACTTTCGGGGTTATGATTCGATTAAGTGGTTCGATATAGCGCTTATGATTCGAATTAGTTCGACAAAAATTTTGGTCCAGGCGATGTCAATGACTTACCCACCCAGACGTTATAATTCCATTCAAATTTCCACCAGCTGACACTGGGAAATTTTGCCAAACGACGTAAATTTGATTGTTATGTAATTAAAGAATGAATTGGATAACTTACCAATTCGTTTACCGACCCTTGCGAGATGGAATGTACCAAGGTCGTCGTCGTACACAATGTCCAGGAAATCAAGGTCACCGTCATGCTCGAAGTAGGGTTGAACTACAAGGAAAAATGAACATAGACCTAGTTCGATTCAGCAAACGAGAAAATTATTATGAAACACCATTTTATCATCACTTCCCAGGTTGAGGTCGCGCTCGAAATCGCCTCTGATCAGACCGTCTCAGAAAAGTGGGACCTCTGATCAGACAGTCCCAGACCGAAATGATATCTGATCAGACGAGTGTGCGCTTGAAGATCGTTGTGCGCTCGAAGTGCGCTCGAATCCGCCTCTTATCAGACTGGAGTGCGCTCGAAATAGCCTCTGATCAGACTGACGTGCGCTCTAAATTGCCTATGATCAGAGTAAAGTGCGCTCGAAATCACCTCTGATCAGAGAAAAGTGCGCTCGAAATCACCTCTGATCAGACAAAAGTGCGCTCGAAGTTGCCTCAGTTTAGACTAAAGTGCGCTCAAAATAGTCCGATCAGAGAATGATTTTGAACATCAACAAATCTCTCAATATCGTTATAATATAATCATTCCATGAAAATCGATGTTATCAATCTCATATTCAACTAACAAAAAAACCAATCCTAAAAGTATTGCTATTGAATTTAAAACCAAAAAAATTGCTCAAAAAATTATTGAGCATGCTATTTATTTATGATTTTAACTGAATAAATGAATTTAGACAGCTTTGCATAAAAACGTCTTGATCTACTTTGATTCAAAATCTTTTCTTGAGGGGACCGGCAGTTGCTATCAGCTGGACCCCTTGGTTCTGATCAAACCCATCAGATTTGCAGCTGGACTTCTGCTCAGAATGGTGTTTTTTTGTTGACTCTTACAAGAGACAACAAATGTCAGTAAAAAAACTTGAAAAAAATTGCTCGACTTGGTCTCTAGTCAGTCTAGTGTGGGCTCGAATCGGCCGCTGATCATACTAGTGTGCGCTTGAACCTGCCTCTGATCAGACCGTCCCAGACCAAAGTGACCTCTGATCAGACCGTCCCAGACCAAAGTGGCTTCTGATCAGTCAAGTTCCAGACCATTGTCCAGACAAAAGTGCGCTCGAAGCCTTTTCCAGACCATGTAATTCGAGCGCACCAAGAACATGTGTGCGCTCGAAGATGCTCTGATCAGAGCTCAATTCGGTCTGGCCACCTCGACTTGGGATTCTTTCAAAGATGTCAATTAAGGAAAAGGTCCTTATAATTGAATTCAGCTTTGACTTCTAACATTTTGAAGGTTGAGGTCCAAGACCATTATAAGCTCTAATCCGACCCATATTCAAGCGCATCTTCAGGGGGGGGGGGGTGGATGCGCCCAGACCGAATAAAGTTCCCCTGATCAGAACATTCAAGACCGTAAGTGCCCCTGATTAGACTCAGCCGGGCTCAAACGTTTTTGTGCGCTCGAAGTGCCTTCGAATCCGTTTCTGATCAGCCTCAAGTCTGCTAGATAGTATATGAGCGCTCGAAAAGACCTGCGTTCCTGACTCCAGTTGAGAAGTTGACTTATGAAAAGATCGTGGTCGAACGATATGGGGTTTGGAAAGATAGTGGTCGACCGATAACGGATATGATCAGACTTTAGGTCGGCCTTAATGATCATAGTTGACTTTAGGGCGACCGATATTGGTCATGGTCGAGTTTAGCTTGATCGATATTGGTCATGGTCGACTTTTGGTCAAGTATATTGGTCATGGTTGACCTTAGGTTGACGGTATTGGTCAAGGTTGATTTTAGATCAACCGATATTGGTCATGGTCGACTTTGGATTGGCCTATAAGGGTCAAGTTCAAAAAACAATTCAACGTTGTCTATCACTGCTGTTAGTAGTTGTTGATTTTGCAATATCTAGTAATTATAACACACTAAGGTGTCAATCAAAAAATTGTACAACAGGGACCTGAGAAAATGGCTATATTTTTTACTACTACTTCTACTACTACTACTACTACTACTACTACTACTACTACTACTACTACTACTACTACTACTACTACTACTACTACTACTACTACTACTACTACTACTACTACTACTACTACTACTACTACTACTACTACTACTACTACTACTACTACTACTACTACTACTACTACTGTTTCAACACTTTAATTCCAAATATGAAATAAAGGCACGGTTGGCAACAAATACAAACAAAACAAGAAGAGTTATTTGTTTGGTTATTCTGTGAAGTGCTGTACGAAGGAATTGTTGAAGGCATTCTTTGACCCGGTTGCTGCTTTCTCCTGCAATCTGGTGAACGATACTTTGTTTCGTACACAGTCTCCTTCGATTTGACTCATCCACGTTTTCCGTTGCCCCCCAGGAGCGCGTCTAGCATGGACGTATTGATCGGGCGGGTCCCAATCGAAGGCACTGCGGGCTAATCTTCCTGGTTCCATCCTCTGGATGTGTCCGTACCATTTTATCCGTTTGAGCATGAACATCGTGGATAGTTGGGGCATTCGTGATCTTGACATAATTTCTTCGTTCGTTGCCTTCTCCAGATATGACACACGTAGAATTCTCCGAAGACAACCACAGTGGAAACTCTCAAGTTTTCTCTCCATTAATTTCGAAAGAGTCCAAGTCTCTGAGCTGTACAGCACGGCTGATAAAACGAGTGCTTTGTACAAATTGCACTTGAGGTGCACGCTGAGCTGCTTGCTCTTCCAGAGATTTTGGAGGTTAGCAAACCGTTGTCTACCTTCTGCAAGTTTGCAATTGACTTCCTGCAGGTCTCCATGCTTGAGGCTGACAAATGATCCGAGATACTTGAACGCTTCTATGTTTTCAAACTCGTTTCCGAGAACATCTTGTACTTTGCAGGAAAACACGCGTGTGGCAACTGCTTTAGGTTTGCCACAGTATCTCGATTGGTGAACTTTTCGGCCATTGACTGTTTTGAACTTTCTTTCACACTTGTCACAGGTAAGGCTCGCCTCTAGTTGCTCGAACTTTGACTTGTCGACGACATTCTTTGACAAACCGGCTTTGCAGAATCTTGTTTGGTGCACTTTGCGTCCGGTAACTGTACTGAATTGCCGCTGACAATTCTGACATCTTAAAGACTCTTGGTCAGCCACCACTGACCGACTCTCATTTTCTAACGACTCTGAATCTGCTACCGCAGATTGTTGTTGTGAAGCTACCAACGCTGGCTTAGCCACCGATAAGCTTTTCAATCTTAGCTTCCGGCCATCTTGTGTTTCGAACCAGCCCGCTTTCTTTTTCGTTCCCAGCAGCACCTCCGTGCTGATGGTTAGTCGTGACTGGCTAGATGTCTCTGTCAGGAGTCCTAGTTTGCCGTTATGTGTTCCAGTGAGTATCTCCACGTTCTGTTGGATACTAGGCACTGCAACAACATTTGGGCTGTCGCATTTTACGCCCATATTCTTTGTTTTGGCCACATTAATCTTCAGACCAGCGGCTTCCGCAAGGGCCTCGATTCGATGTAGGTTTTCTTGCACCTCACTGTCTGAGACCCCCACGAGAGCAACATCATCAGCAAAATCTAAGTCAGCCATCAATCTCCCAATGTCTAATCCTCCATGCACCGAGTTAGCCAAAATGTAGTTGATGACAAGGCCGAATAGGATTGGGGACCACACATCACCCTGCCTAACGCCCGTTCTGACATCAAATAAGCGTCCTTTCTCACCTTCGGCTTTGACTCGACATTTGAATCCATCATAGCTGTTTCTTATGATGTTTATCACTTTTTGCGGAAGACCATAGTGTTTCATTATCTGGTACATCTTCTCACGATCGACAGAATCGAATGCCGCTCGAAAGTCTATTAAACAAAAGCTAATATCCAATTGAAACGCAATTGATTTCTCTATTATTTGACGCAGGGCAAAGAGTTGATCGGCGCATCCTCTGCTTTTTCTGAAGCCGCACTGCTCTTCCCTTAAGACGCGATCCACTGAATCTTTGCATCGATTGAGAATAACGGAAGCGAACACTTTGCCTGGTACTGACAATAGAGAGATCCCTCGGTGGTTCGAACACTCTGACCTCTTTCCTTTACTCTTGTATAATGGGACAATTTCTGCTACCTTCCAGTCATCGGGCAGAACTTCCGTCGACCAACACTTATCTATGATGTCCCAGAGCCACTCGACAATACCCTTGTGTGCTTTCAACATCTCACAGGAAATGTTATCGGGTCCACTTGCCTTGCCATTCTTCAACCTGCGGACAGTTTCAAGCACTTCTTCAAATCGAATTGGGCTCAGGTCAATCGACAAGCTTTCAGCTGCTTCTTCGGGATCCAATCTCGTACTGCAACTGGATGTTGAGGGATTCAGGAGTTGACTAAAATGTTCCGTCCAGCGTTCAAGTCGTTCCTCTTTCGTCCGTAGGTTGACGCCAGTGCTTGAAACTAATTTGGTCAACTGGGGACTCCAGTTTCGGCAAATCTGCTGTGATGCCCCAAAAACCTCCTTCAAGTTGCCTCTGTCCGCAAAGCTCTGCACTTCTTGGCCTTTGCGTTCAAGCCATGTCCGTTTGTCTGCACGTAGAGCTTTTCTGACTTCCTTACAGCAGTTTGTGAACTCTAACAACGCCACCGCGCTGCTGTGTTTCTTCAACTGTAGATCAGCTCGTTTCCGGATAAGTTCCAGAGAATCAGGAGAAATCCAAGGTTTGTTCACTCGCTTGTCCGGAAGGAGGCATTTCACTGCTGCTTGGTTCAGGGCTTTTCGAAAATTGTCCCAAGACTGCTCTGTATTCTCGAAATCGCCGCTCTTATCAAGATGTAACTTGACCTCCTGCGTGAATAAGTCACGCGTTGTTTCATCTTGCAGCTTTGCAGAACTGATTCTGGGCGTGAAACATGGCTTTTTAGACAAAAGTTTCATAGATACTTCCGCAATGACCAGTTCATGATCGGTAATTGTGGTTTTCCCTCTTCTGGTCCTCACATTCGTCAGACATCCTCTGTATCTCTCTGCAAACAGAATGTGATCCAGCATCTTTTTTCGACAACTCGGATCGGGAGGGTTGTAGGTGTACCGATGCACTTGTCGATGCTGGAACCATGTACCACCTACGAGCAATTTGTGTAAAGTGCAAAATGATAACAACTTTTCCAAGCTTTCATTCTCTTCACCCATTCCAAACGGGCCTCTGCAGCTCATGGTGTCATTCAACTGGTGTCCAGGCTCTGCATTGAGGTCACCGATGACACAAATACGCTCCCTATGTTTGAAGCTGGAAACTAGGTCTGAAAGTTGACTCCAAAACAAATCCTTCTCTTGGAGACTAGCTTCATTCGTAGGTGCGTAGCAGACAACAACAGCTAGATTGGCTCTCCTCCGAGCCGCGAACTTGACGTAGCAAATACGTTCACTTAGAGCCACTTGTTCTACGATGCTGTTTATCAATGACTTCTTTACAGCAACGCCCACTCCTCGTTGTCTCGACTTTACACCAGACAACCACGAGTCAGACAGGTAGAGCTTGTGGTCTCCGAGATCAATTTCTTGCTCCTGCAATCTCGTCTCCTGCACTCCCAGAATATCCAACTTGTATTGCGCCAGATCCATTTTCAAAGCCTCTAAAGATCCGGCTTGGGTCAGTGTTCTGACGTTTAAAGTTGCAATTCTGAGTTGGTTCCTCGGGAGATTCTTAGCACCCCTTACCCGGGACTCGGGGCCATGGTTGAATGTACTCATTGCTTTGGTGTTTGAAGGCTGAGATACGACTAGTTGCGCCACAAACTAGGAGACCAGTGCCTCGTTAGCTCGACCATGTGAGCGGAGAGCCGCAGCACATGACCTACCCCCAGGGGACACCACGTGGAGGTGAGGTTGGATTTTGTCCCCCACTACTACTACTACTTCTACTAATACTACTACTACTACTACTACTACTACTACTACTACTACTACTACTACTACTACTACTACTACTACTACTACTACTACTACTACTACTACTACTACTACTACTACTACTACTACTACTACTACTACTACTACTACTACTACCACTACTACTACCAGGTTTATCGCCATTAGGAGTAAACCCGTTTTGGGAATCTGAAGCAACACCCCCAATAGAATGGACACAATGGTTCTCCACACTAAAAATGGCGATATTGGCACGCGACAGCATCGAAGTAGACAAGTTACTCAAATTGAAACCACAACCCACAGACTTATTTTACCCCACACTAGCAACATACCAAGAGGAATTTGAATGAGAGACAGAAGACGAAGCAAGAAATAGAGAGCAGAGAAACGAAAGAAGGAGAGTAGACTTTGAGAACGAGTACAAGGTAATAGAACGTAAAGGAGCACTATTAGACAGGATACCGTGGGACGAAGCGGTCACAAATGTTAAAAGCCTTATTTACCTATCACTTGAAGCAAAACCGAGAAGAAATTATCACCAGACAAAACCCAAACACACACAAATAGAAAAATGCACCACACACGAACTCGTACACGAACTCAATATCACATTCACCATTCCACGAAACACCGCATTCGACAGATTCAAGTTCTTCAAATCTATGCAACAATCACACGAATCACTCGAGACATTTTACAGTAGAATAAGAGAAGCAGGTGCCCTCTGCAAATCAAAGATTTGGAGGAAGATTTGGTAAAGGACCTATTAATCTCAAATATGACTAACACATCAATTCAAATGGATCTTTTATCAGAAGTGAGAACGCCACAACAAGTACTTATTTTCGCCATCAACAGAGAGAGGGACAAGCAAACCAACAGGAGATATTGAGAGCACACACAAACAATACCAGCTGGTCACAAGTATCATACATCAGAAACAAGCCAAGAACATCCTTCCCACAACGCACAATACAACAACCAATTCTACCTACACCACCAACTGGAAAAATAGAACCATGTTATAAATGCGGACAAGCATTTATAAAAAATCATCTAAACATGTGCAAAGCTCAAAACTTCACATGCAAAATATGCAAAAAGATCGGTCACTTCACATCGAAGTGCAAAGCACCAATGCCTGAAAGCAAAAATCCCAAATTTAGACAAGACTACAGAAAAAACATACAACAACAAAGCACCCCTCAAACAAGAAGAGTTCGACATGTGAAAGAACACGAAAAGTGCGTCGAAGAAGAGGAAACAGAAGAGGAAACAGTTGACGCAGAAGTCGCACTCTACATAAAAGAATTAATGGACGATTGGTCATCAGTGAACACAATAAGACCAGTGGATTTGAAGAAAATAAACAGCATATCGTTTAACAAAGAAGCAGGAGGTGAATGTTGGGTCAAGACTAAATGCAACAACATAGTAATGGATTGGTTAGCAGACACAGGCTCGCCTCGATCATTTATGGAGCATGCAAAAGCAAAGGAAATCACAAACAAAAACAAAGCAAGCAGAATAACAACATTTGACGAGAAATCAAGATGTAAATGTTTCAACAATCAGGACATAAAGATATCAGGGGTACTACACATTACACTCAAGTCAGGAGCATGGACGGCAAAAAACTGTAGCTTCCTACTGGTTAAGCATCTACCGCAATCTGTGATGGGCAGAGACATCCTACTACAACTAGGATTCTATCTAACAGCAACAAAACCAATTGGTAAGACCATTGGCTTAATATCGGATGCATCAACAGAACAAAACATCAAAAAATGGATATTCATAAAATACACACACCTATGTACTACTACTAATAATATACTACTACTATTAATATACTACTACTACTACTACTACTACTACTACTACTACTACTACTACTACTACTACTACTACTACTGTTTCAACACTTTAATTCCAAATATGAAATAAAGGCACGGTTGGCAACAAATACAAATACAAATACAAATACAAACAAAACAAGAAGAGTTATTTGTTTGGTTATTCTGTGAAGTGCTGTACGACGAAATTGTTGAAGGCATTCTTTGACCCGGTTGCTGCTTTCTCCTGCAATCTGGTGAACGATACTTTGTTTCGTACACAGTCTCCTTCGATTTGACTCATCCACGTTTTCCGTTGCCCCCCAGGAGCGCGTCTGGCATGGGCGTATTGATCGGGCGGGTCCCAATCGAAGGCACTGCGGGCTAATCTTCCTGGTTCCATTCTCTGGATGTGACCGTACCATTTTATCCGTTTGAGCATGATCATCGTGGATAGTTGGGGCATTCGCGATCTTGACATAATTTCATCGTTCGTTGCTTTCTCCAGATATGACACACGTAGAATTCTCCGAAGACAACCACAGTGGAAACTCTCAAGTTTTCTCTCCATTAATTTCGAAAGAGTCCAAGTCTCTGAGCTGTACAGCACGGCTGATAAAACGAGTGCTTTGTACAAATTGCACTTGAGGTGCACGCTGAGCTGCTTGCTCTTCCAGAGATTTTGGAAGTTAGCAAACCGTTGTCTACCTTCTGCAAGTTTGCAATTGACTTCCTGGAGGTCTCCATGCTTGAGGCTGACATATGATCCGAGATACTTGAACGCTTCTATGTTTTCAAACTCGTTTCCGATAACATCTTGTACTTTGCAGGAAAACACGCGTGTGGCAGCTGCTTTAGGTTTGCCACAGTATCTCGATTGGTGAACTTTTCGGCCATTGACTGTTTTGAACTTCCTTTCACACTTGTCACAGGTGAGGCTCGCCTCTAGTTGCTCGAAGTTGCAGAAAAGCTCTACGTGCAGACAAACGGGCATGGCTTGAACGCAAAGGCCAAGAAGTGCAGAGCTTCGCGGACAGAGGCAACTTAAAGGAGGTTTTTGGGGCATCACAGCAGATTTGCCGAAACTGGAGGCCCCAGTTGACCAAATTAGTTTCAAGCACTGGCGTCAACTTACGGACGAAAGAGGAACGACTTGAACGCTGGACGGAACATTTTAGTCAACTCCTGAATCCCTCAACATTCAGTTGCAGTACGAGATTGGATCCCGAAGAAGCAGCTGAAAGCTTGCCGATTGACCTGAGCCCAATTCGATTTGAAGAAGTGCTTGAAGCTGTCCACAGGTTGAAGAATGGCAAGGCAAGTGGACCCGATAACATTTCCTGTGAGATGTTGAAAGCACACAAGGGTATTGTCGAGTGGCTCTGGGACATCATAGATAAATGTTGGTCGACGGAAGTTCTGCCCGATGACTGGAAGGTAGCAGAAATTGTCCCATTATACAAGAGTAAAGGAAAGAGGTCAGAGTGTTCGAACTACCGAGGGATCTCTCTATTGTCAGTACCAGGCAAAGTGTTCGCTTCCGTTACTCTCAATCGATGCAAAGATTCAGTGGATCGCGTCTTAAGGGAAGAGCAGTGCGGCTTCAGAAAAAGCAGAGGATGCGCCGATCAACTCTTTGTCCTGCGTCAAATAATAGAGAAATCAATGGCGTTTCAATTGGATATTAGCTTTTGTTTCATAGACTTTCGAGCGGCATTCGATTCTGTCGATCGTGAGCAGATGTACCAGATAATGAAACACTATGGTCTGCCGCAAAAAGTGATAAACATCATAAGAAACAGCTATGATGGATTCAAATGTCGAGTCAAAGCCGAAGGTGAGAAGGGACGCTTATTTGATGTCAGAACAGGCGTTAGGCAGGGTGATGTGTGGTCCCCAATCCTATTCGGCCTTGTCATCAACTACATTTTAGCTAACTCGGTGCATGGAGGATTAGACATTGGGAGATTGGTGGCTGACTACTACTACTACTACTACTACTACTACTACTACTACTACTACTACTACTACTACTACTACTACTACTACTACTACTACTACTACTACTACTACTACTACTACTACTACTACTACTACTACTACTACTACTACTACTACTACTACTACTACTACTACTACTACTACTACTACTACTACTACTACTACTACTACTACTACTACTACTACTACTACTACTACTACTACTACTACTACTACTACTACTACTACTACTACTACTACTACTACTACTACTACTACTACTACTACTACTACTACTACTACTACTACTACTACTACTACTACTACTACTACTACTACTACTACTACTACTACTACTACTACTACTACTACTACTACTACTACTACTACTACTACTACTACTACTACTACTACTACTACTACTACTACTACTACTACTACTACTACTACTACTACTACTACTACTACTACTACTACTACTACTACTACTACTACTACTACTACTACTACTACTACTACTACTACTACTACTACTACTACTACTACTACTACTACTACTACTACTACTACTACTACTACTACTACTACTACTACTACTACTACTACTACTACTACTACTACTACTACTACTACTACTACTACTACTACTACTACTACTACTACTACTACTACTACTACTACTACTACTACTACTACTACTACTACTACTACTACTACTACTACTACTACTACTACTACTACTACTACTACTACTACTACTACTACTACTACTACTACTACTACTACTACTACTACTACTACTACTACTACTACTACTACTACTACTACTACTACTACTACTACTACTACTACTACTACTACTACTACTACTACTACTACTACTACTACTACTACTACTACTACTACTACTACTACTACTACTACTACTACTACTACTACTACTACTACTACTACTACTACTACTACTACTACTACTACTACTACTACTACTACTACTACTACTACTACTACTACTACTACTACTACTACTACTACTACTACTACTACTACTACTACTACTACTACTACTACTACTACTACTACTACTACTACTACTACTACTACTACTACTACTACTACTACTACTACTACTACTACTACTACTACTACTACTACTACTACTACTACTACTACTACTACTACTACTACTACTACTACTACTACTACTACTACTACTACTACTACTACTACTACTACTACTACTACTACTACTACTACTACTACTACTAGTACTACTACTACTACTACTACTACTACTACTACGGCCGACTTGAAATTGGGTAAAGCGATCCGTGGATTACGGTTTTGCTCGGAGATTTCTCAATTATGTTCCTAGAGCTCAAATAAAGTTTGTTTACGTTAGCGAAGATGTCAATCTGGCCAAAATTTTGTGAGGTTTAAAAAACTTGATTAATTTTGAAAAAAATGCTTTTTTCTCTAAATTTCTTTTATCTCCTCGTAGATTGATAGTCACACTTGAGAGCTTTCCAGAAATTTTTTTTGTCATTCTAGATCTTTTGTTTGTTGGTTTTTTAACCTAGCGGAGTAAGGTGACATCTGCGGCCAAACAGTAAGGGAAATTGAAAACTCTGTTTCTTCACCAATTTTTTTTTAGTTTTCTCCATTTCGGTGCTGTATGACTAAGTTATGGCATTTTGTTCATGTAGTGCAGTTGCGTTTAGTGCCTAGAAACGACCTAATTTTTAAAATATGGAAGTGAACCAAACGAGTGACCACTAAACTGCAAGAAAAATGAAATGAGGCAAAATCTGAAAAAAGAGTTCTGCAGTCTGAAATTTTGCACGACTACTAAAAAACAGTCAGACAAGACTGGTAACCTTTTTTTGGATTCTAATGTCTATAAAAAACCGAGAAAAAGAGGTATCCAAAATTCTCGATTTGAATTTGAGTACGATTGTTTTCTAATTTTTGGACGGATGCGAATATTCGGATGACTGTTGATTTTGATGAGCTCAGCAAAAAATTTTTGAAGCCTCAATTACAGTATGCTATCCGATTTTAAAAGGGCCAATGTCTCGGTTTAAATAGCACAAGAAAAAATGAAAAACAGTTTCGAATAACAGAAGCAAACTCCGACGAGATTCAGCAAAAATAGGGCTTTTCAAAATTTATGACACTGAGGATTGGGCTTAAAAATCCTTTGAAATAAACATGTTCAGCGTCAACGATCGCCATATTTTTAGCTCCCAATTCTTAAAAAAATTTCTAAAACTTAAGTCAAACTCTTGCCAAGCATCAGAAAAATATTAAAGTTGGTAGGTCGTTTTTGCAAGTTTTTGTATTCTTTTTAATGTTTTCCTTTCACCTTTTGAGTTAGAAAGATTACCGAAAAAATTTTTTTAAATACATTTTTTTACTGGAAAAACCGTTTTGTTGACGCTTTCAGTTGAATTTGATTTTTCGTGAAAAACTTGAATTCGGGTACAGTGCTGTTTGTTAAAGTTAAAGTGAAAAAGATAAGATCAATTCAAACAGTACAACATAAAAAACAAAAATGATCATTTTTATGCAAGAATGTTTTTCACTAGCTTAGCCATATAATTGTTTTCCACCAGTCTTTTATTTTGAAGCAAAAAAATTGTAACTTTGAAAAAATGGAAAAAATCTGAAACAAAATTAAATGAGTTCGAGGTACAGAAGAACGAATTACGGAACCATTTTGGATGTCGTTTATGAAATACTGGTTATCGTTGGTATGATTAGCGTTCTTTAGAGTGCAAGCAATTTTATTCGAAGGGAATTGATTAATTGGGGTTTAATTAGCGCAAACAAAAATGGGCCTAAAATAACGGACCTAAAAACTGTTTTCTAGGGGGGTCAAACAATAGGGGATCACCCAGAGTTGAAGGGCAGAGCCTTCAACTCGAGAAGATACCCTATTTTTTTCAAATTGATTTTTTTTGCTTAAATTCAAGGTCATTTGCCATTCCATTTTTTTCAAAAGACGTCCTATACCACGGGATAGGTCTACCCATATCTTAATAATACAAGGGGAAAAGTTTGAAAAACGAAAAACTCGAATTTATGTTCGAAAAAAGAGTGCCAAAGTGGCCCTATTGGTCTGGTCGCCAAGTTTTTCTATTAAACCTAGAAATAATTGTCATACCAATCCCTCGAACTCTTCATAGATGTTCGTACGGAAAACGTTAGCCTAAGTTGTTTAAAAACATAAAAAACATAGGACAAAATTTTTGGTATGAGTAGAGTGCTTTAGAGTGCTTGCAATTTTTCCCGAAATCCATTGCCTGTTTAGGAGTTATTTACCGGAAACAGACACGGGCCTAAAATATTGGAAATAAACTGTGATTTCCAGGGGGGTAAAGAATAGGGGATCATCCCGAGTTCGAGGCCAGAGCCTTCAACTAGAGTTGCTCCCCTATTTTTTTCTAAATTGAATTTCTTTCCTTAAATTCGAAGTCATCGGCCACTCCATTTTATTTCAAAACACCTCCTATTCCAACGGATGTTTAATATTGCTGCCTGTGAACGACTTGAAGAAGAGTGGTATCACAATATAATAAAAAATAAGTGTTTTAGAGTTGCAAAATCTGAGACTTAGAAAAATTTGTTTGCGGATTTCATTTATCTCTAACTGCATCGCCTGCTAAGGGGTTATTTACTTGAAACAAAAACACAGGCCTAAAATAACGGACATGAAACTTGATTTCTAGGGTGGTCAAAAAAATAGATGATCAGCCCGAGTGAAAGGCCACAGACTTCAGCTCTAGATGATCCCTATTTTTTTTTCGATTTGATTTTTTTAGCAAAAATTCTAGGTCAATGACCGCTCAATTTTTTTCAAAAAAACACCCACGTTTCCACGGAATAGATAATAGTTCTACATGTGAACGACTTGCAGAAATTTTGTATCACAATACAATAAGAAATAAGTGTTTCAGAGTTTCGAAATCTGGGGCTTTAAAATTTTTTTTTTGCGGAATTCATTTTTCTCGCCTCATTTTTCTCGCCTGAAGTACATCGCCTGATTAGGGTTAATTAACGGAAACAAACAAGATCCTAAAAAAACGAACAAAAAATGTGATTTTTAGGGGGGTAAAAAAATAGGGGATCACCCCGAGTTGAAGGCCAGAGCCTTCAACTCGAGGTGATCCCCTTTTTTTCAAATTGATTTTTTTTGCATAAATTCAAAGTCTTTGGCCGCTCAAGAGCTCATATGAATCTCATTTAAAGCTCAGCATACCTTATGTTCACAGCTGAATTTTACAACATCACATATAATATTGGATACATGCAGGTATTGATTATAATCCAAAATCACAAGGTTTCATTATTTCTAGTTCAATCAAGTTTGATTATTCAAGTTCAAAATCGTGAATGGCCAATTTTAATAGCCTTTCAATGCTTTTAAAAATCATTATTTATCTGAAGCGCATTTCTACCGAAATTACCACACAGCTTTTTAAAAAAATGTCTTCCAATTTCATTTTGTCACAAAACAGTTTTTCTTTGTGGCCTAAATAGAAAATTTGTTATGTTCTTTACCGTTGTATACTTCTGACTCAATGGATGAACGTAGACAGCTTTTCATAAGAAACGTTGTGGTCTACAGTTAAATAAAGTTAAGCTGGCATTTGCTATCAGCTGAACGCCATCAGACTCTAGATTTGTCGCTGGTCAGAATGCTGCTTTTCTGTTGCCTCTTGACAGAGGCAACATCTCTGAGTAAAAAAAATACAAAAAATTGAAAGAAAAAAATGCACTCGAAATCGTCTATGATCAGACTAATGTGCGCTGGAATCCGCTCTGATGAGACGAAAATGACCTCTGATCAGACCACTAACATCCGAAAGTGACATCTGATCTGACCATCCCCCGACCGAGGTGACCTCTAATTGTACTATTGTGCGCTCGAATCAAATCCCAGACCCTGTAATTTTGATCTGGAAACACACCGTGTGCTTTGGACTGGGGTCTGATCAGAGGTCACTTCCGTCTGCCACCTCAACCTGGGGAGTGTGGTTGGTTTGGAGTATTTGTTTTGAAGTTCAGGGAACGTTCTACTTGCAGTATCTGAGAGATACTTCGATTCCCAATTCGTCTCGACTGAAGCCTTCCTCCAATCCAAAGCCGGAACTCAATTCATCCCAGTATGTTGCACCAGTATCTTCCGCGGGGTAGGTTCCATTAATGTACGTCAGATCACGGTTCACTGTAAAGAAGGCATTATGTTAAACATGTATCATTAGAAGATATTGGTTTTAGCACTGATTACAACCCCGTTATTACAACCAAAACACTTTTGCAGTTAATTGTTTTAAGATTTGCGGATTTAATTGGAATGAAATTTTTATTTTAATTGCACCCTGTTGGTATCGGTTGAATACTTTTTTCACCGCTAAATATAGCTAAAATTAGAAAAATTTATCGCTAAAAACTAAAAATCTTACAAAAATTCTCTTGCAAAATATGTGATGGATGGCGCCGCAGTTGAGGAAAAAGCAGTTGACATACAGCACGTCTGAGGCTCGAACCCGGGTACCCATTTTTTTTTGTAGGTAGTCCGATGAATGCGGGGAAAAACTCAAATCTAAAATCCGCAAATCTTACAGAAAATTGCCGTTTTCACCGCCCTTATTGGTAAAGGATGCGTGCGCTTTGTAAAACCCTTACTGGAGTGATATGCGTTTAGAATAAGCTTGTTTGAATAAGTGTAATAACCAGTTTGTTCACAGTAGCCGACGTTAGAGAAAAAAAGTCTTTTTAAGAGACTTACACTGATGTGCAAATTGAACAACCAAAGTAGTATACTAAAATGCACGTATTGTCACGGGGGGGGGGGGACGTCCCCCCCGTGACAAACCGTGCATAACGTTTTGTCACGGGTGGGGACGTCCCCACCCGTGACAAATCGTGCGGTACATTTTTGAGGTCGAAAAATTTTGTCTCTCAATTTTGCCGGGGGACAAAATTTTCTCGATTTGTGCCGGGGACAAAAACTTGTAAAACTTTTGTCAATTTTGTGCGGTGAGAAAAACTTGTGAAATTTTTGCCGAATTTGTTCGGTGGGCAAAAACTTACAATTTTTCCAGCTATTTTGTGCGGGGAATAAAAACTTGTTAAATTTTCACAGTTTTCTGGAATTATTGAAAAACTTGTGAAAATTTTGCAATTTTTGGGGGTCCCTTAAGTTGGTTTTAAAATTTAAAAATTCTTAAACCCTTTTTTAGTCAAAAAGACTATTCATGGGTTTTCAAAAGACAGAAAATTTACTAACCTTTTCATTATTTCAATCTCTTGGTAAGTTTTATGTAATATAACTACATTTAAACCAAAATGGAATCAAATTTTGGTGGTTTGGATCCAACATCTCGTTTTGATCCAACATCTGGTTTTAATTTCATAGTTTTATTGCCCATATGTTATCCCAGATTAGGGAGTGTGGGCAGGTTAGAAAACCAATAAAATTTAAGTGCCAGGTAAGTGCCAATTATTGTGTCTGATAAGAAATTTGCAGCGTCCAAGGTGAAAAGAATGCAACTTTGCAGAAAATGAGAAGAAATATACGTATGAAAAGGACAAAACAAATGCTCGAAACTATATGAAATGTTCCAAAAAAGTACTGAAAAAGTATTTGAAAATGTGCGGTAAAGCAATTCATATACCACAATTGTATGACGGGAGAGTTAAAAATCGAGAAAAAAATAGTGTACTTTTAGAGTAAAAATTGTTGTATTTGAACAATTTTATGCAAAATACTTCCTCAAAAAGCAATTCCATTATGCACAAACTGTTTTGCATTGTAAATGACAACAAGTGCAGACCGGTAAATTGTGTAAAACAAGGGCGTTTGAGGGACAATGCAAATGTGATCACGTAATATAGTGTAACCCTTGGGGAAAACTATAAAAATGACAAAATTTTAACGGGAAAAACTGATGTCCGACTGAACCTTACTGCGTAACTTAGCAAAATGATAGAATGAGCAGTCTATTTCCCTTAAATACTTAAGAAAACTAATTTCTATTTTTTGTGAATGATATTCTGATTTTTTCTTTACATTAATAAACAGTTTTCCTGTTCTGTTTTTGTTCTCCAAAAATCTTCATAGCACTAACAATAACTTAACTAAAGCTGTATGTCTACAGTGTTCATCAATATTTATCTAATCTGCACTTGTTTTTTCCGACCTGTGATTGGTTGAAAGCTGACTGAAGATTAATTTTAGACTGGTGCATATGACAAAATATGTTTTTGATTTTTGTTTGTTTTGCAAGTTTTGGTCTAGGCTTTTGTGATTGGTTGGCCGAGTTTTAGGAATTATTATGTCTACTACATGTGCCAACATATGTCTTTCTTTTCCATAAGCAATTCAGTGTGGTCGTCTCAGCTTCTCTGATTGGTCAGTCGGGTTTAGGCTTTATTACAGTCTTGCACATGTTTGCACACGTATTGTTTTATTATCAAAGACAAAGTGTGGTCTCTTTTATTACCATAAGCAATTCAGTGTGGTCGTCTCCGCTTCTCTGATTGGTCAGTCGAGTTTAGCCTTTATTATTGTCTTGCACGTGTTTGAACACGTATTGTTTTATTATCAAAGACACGGTGTGGTCACAAGTTTGAGTTTGTATTTAAAGAGAAAGTAGTATGTCGTCGTCTCAAGATTACTTTGATTTTTATCACGATATAGCGCGTTCTGAAAAACGATATGTAGTTTCCTGTGTGAAAACATATGATAATACTGGAAATTATATATCGCTGAAACTTTTCAAAAAAGAGAACGGAGACAACGAATTTCGTTTCAACCAAAAACTCACTCTCTCTATGGAGGAATTGGAGCAAGTGGGAGAAAATATAGATGCTATTAGAAGAAGAGTTCTCTCAAAATTTGCGAACGAGCAGAGCAGCTCTGGCAAAAGGAAGTTACAGCCTGGTTCCAGTTAAGAAACGAATGGTCAAAATCGTAGCTGCAGATTCAAAAAATCAAAAAAGCCTCAGAGAGTGATAAAGAGAATTAAATAGCAAATGAAAATGGTTGAAGCAATGTTTGAGCGTACACCTGAATATTTTTAACAATTCCAAAAAAATTTTTTCGGTATTTTATTTGCAATAGTGAGCCTCAATTTGATTCTAATCTTACAAAAATCTTCGCATACAGCCAGCACAAAAATGAAGATCCTTGCAAAATACAACAATTTCATTACCATGTCATTGCTGCTGTTGATCAATTACCGCAGTCCTTCAAAGATACTTCTTCTAAACCATATACAATACCATGTCTCTTCACTTGTTTTCAATTGCTCATTCGGGGGTCTTCTCACAGAGTGCATTATGGCGAAGTGATTGCGAAACTTCAAGAGGCAGTCAGTTACAACGATCAACACAATCTAGCTGTTTCAGTTTCTAAGAAAAAATTACAAAATGTAAACATGCTAATGACACAGGATGTTCAAACTTAAACTGACTTTTTACCTACTTGCACTATTGATAGATTTTATAGCCTATAATGGTGTTATGTACGGTGAGCTTTCCAAAATACTTGATATATTAAATAGTGGCTATGGTTGTTTGCATGTTGATAATAGTTTGATTTTGATAAATTTTAATATGGAATCGAAATCTTTTAATTAACAATTGTCTTTTTCTCTTGTCTTTGAAGAAAGAATTGAGCAAAAAAGTTAATTAAAAAAAGTTACAGCATATGGTTAGCAAAACGTAGCAAATCATTATCGTTCATATTCAACATCAAAGGATATTCATAACCAAACATCACATGTGCAATATAAATGCAAAAAAGTCCATAAAGTTTTGAGTTTTGATTTTGAACTGGCTGAAGTTTGAGTATTTGAGTTACTTTAATGTATAATTCTAACAGTCGGCAATACAATAATTGGTAGTTTTGTATCGGGATTCCAAGCGGATCTGCCAAATAAACTTTGTTTTTGTGAAACAAAAGAACCATCCAATGACTTCCTGCATGTTGCAACGGTGAAGCATTGACTATGATGAATCCTTCTCTTGTTAACTTTGGGAAATTGTCCGCGGCAAAAACTCCATAAAAATAATGCTTCAAATGAGTACATTTTCCCAACAAATAGCGTATTTCATCACTATCCATCTGTGGGGTAGGTGATAATCGAGTTTTTTTGTCACCTTTCGTTCAGAGTTAACATAGAATGTTGAGCTTCTTTCAACCAGAAATAGAATTTCTACGTTGGCTGCCAACGCTCCGTCAAATGTAAGTTGAACTGAATTTGAGCAATTTGTAAGTTCTGGATGAATGAAATCATGAGAAGCCTCTTGCGTTGATGTTAAATCAAAAGCTAGAATAAAGTGATTGGGATAATTGTCCAGAGTTATGCCATGCCCACCTTTGTCAAGAAAATCTAGGGCTTCTAGAGTATTGAAATAAATGCGGTGGTTGAAAGTTGTTGAGACAGGAGTTCCAACAATATGTTGACCATTTCGATAAACAACAATTTGGCTCAAGTTGAATTTCTGGTAGTGAAAAGGATTTGTGCGATTAGTTCCGAGGTATACTTGATTTGTTGCCATTGCAATTATCATACGCCGTACAGGTTCTTTCGAGAAAATATCCTAATGGCTCCAACTTCTTATTCCAGTTGTAGCTAAAAAAGTTCGCGGCAATACTTCTGTATAGCGATACACGGCAGGTGTTTTTAGTAGTGTTTTCTCAATTGCCGTCAAAACAAGATCCGCTATTGTCATTTTTCTAACGTAGAGATTAGCATCAATTATTTTGACTTTGTAATATTTGTTTGACTCTGAAATTACAACAAAATCATTTGTATACCTTCTAAATGAATTTCGCAGAGTAACACCACTAAGTAAGTGTTTATCACAAGTTAAAATATCACTCGCCGGCTTTCCAATAAAATAGTTTTCCTGCAATTTTAGCAACAATTTTAATTAGCAACAGAATTAGCAACAAGAGCTTTTCTGGCCGCTACGTCGTCCGCGCGACCGTCGGCGCCATCAATTTTAGCTGGCTCATCCTCGTAACAATATCCCTGACACACTAGCCATGTGTTTTTTGCAGTTTTTCCTGAAGAAAATTCCGTTTCAATTAATGCTTTGTGAGCATAATTTCCGTTTGTATTGGAAATTTTAACACCGTTAGCAGATACAGTGCATTCTGAAAATAAAGAATGTAATGCGTTGTTGCTAAAGTATGGCGCGTCTGTATTTGTAGCATCAGTTCCTGTTCTTAAATCGCCGTCATTGTTTCGGGAGATTTTGCATTTAATTTCGAGGAGAATTTTCTGTAAATCTATGAAATTGTTGCTATCGCCCAAAACTTCAAACTCAAGCATTAGACCGTCCGGTGAATATGATGGTCCGACTTTTTGAGTAAAAGCATTGTCAAAAGTAATAAGCAGAGGCTGTTTTTCAAACAAATCAAGTGCGGTGCGTGTTTCCTCTGCGGGCAGTAAATTAGTAATCATTTTAAACTTTAGAAAAGAAATTTGACCAACTTCTCGTCAAGGGTTTCTTCTTACGAATGCCTTGTTTTGGATTTTCACTGTTGGTTTTTAATTTACGTATTCTTTTTGATCCGCCCACTTGTTTTCTCACAGTTTTTGCACAGTCGATTTTAATGCTTGTTTTGGAGACTTTTTCTTTGTAACAACCTCTACCAGCTCAGGAGCTGCTTGAACAATTAATTCACGTCCAATCTTATTGGCTACAGGCCAATGAAACATTCTTGCAATCGGTAATGCCGCTCTACCAATACCTGCCGCTAAAGCCCTAAAACCACTTCCTCGTTGACGATAGTGTCCTGAAAAGTATGGTGACACCGCTTGCTGTTGATAGTAGGCTTCCATTTAGTCGAATTTTTTAAAATTTAAAGTCAAAATAACTTTTCCTGTTCCAGCGAATGGAACTAATTCTCCAGTTTCTGTCCGCAATTGAATTTCAATTGACTGAAATTTTTTTGATAATAACTTTTTGTATTCCAGGTTGCTGAAGACAATTCTCTGCGTTGGCTCTATTTCGCAGGGGCTACCGTTTTTCAGGCGTTGTTTTGAATCAATGACTCGAATAAGAGGAGCTTTAGTATCACCTACGTATTGATACTCAATTATGTTAACGTAAAAAAAATCAGTTGCTTCCCTGCAGACAAATCAAAAGGATAATCGCCAACAAAAGTTTTTTCTTCGTCATCAGCCATTGTCAGATTTTCAAAAGTGTCCAACATCTTGTATCCAATATGATAACCAGACCCATCATGAATACCGTTGAAACCTAGTATGCTTGGAATTTTGTTATCTGGAAAAGTAATTCTTTCGTTTTTACCAAAAAAGAGGAATAAAACTCCGTTGATTTTGTTAAATTGAAAGTCAAAATGAGGCAATCCAGTAGTTGTTTTTAAGGATCTCAAAAGATGGTCACGGTTTTCATAGTTACCAGTTCCAATAATAGTCGCTCTCCACCGTATGGTCTGGAGACAGCATCAAATGGAATACTTTTTTCATAAAACTTAAGGCCTTCAGAAGAAAATATCTTTAAATCACTTTTAGTCACTTGATTTATTTTTGCCGGGAAGATAATTTCACGTAGTGCAACTCGCCAATCCCCCTCCAAATTAATTTCTTCATTGAAATAATTTTTGAATGAGGACAAGGTGCTTTGAGGAAAAACATTCATAGAGGCTGATGAAACTAAGGGAACCGTGAATTCATTCATGTTTTGTTATTTCACTACTGTTGTCTCTAACTTTGAACAACTCTAATTCATAAAATTTTCCTTTGACTTGCTCCTGGGATGCGTCAATGAGACTATAAGTAGGAGGATTTGTTGTAGGTATATCGTAAATCTCACAAACTTCGTTGGTAAATGTTTGCTTGTATCCCTTTCTAAAAGGAAGATCCGCTTTTGATATTCGCACAAAGTCCCCAACGTAAAACTTTGGTCGGCGAACTAGATTTGTTGAATCATTAAAAATTAATGATATCAAGTATGGAACGTCTTTCTTTGTCACTTTATTCGGCGCCAATTTCGTTACTCTGTTGACTCTAGAGTTAATGGTTTGTACAAAGCTCTGCAATTGATTAATATACGAGCATGTCCATTTGTCCTCTAAATACTTGTATATCAAATTCTTGAGCGATCGTATATTTCTTTCCGCAAATGCTGATTTTTTCTCGCTGAAAGTTTTGTAAACTTCGATTTCATTTTTCTGACGTAGAGTGCCGAAAGAGCCCTTAAATTCCGTAACAGCTTCTACCCACACTTTTTTAGGTCGCTTGTTCCTTATCATTTTCTTAAACGCATCTGCTGTTGTTGTGGCGTACTTTGATTTTAAGGGTCCGACTCGTAGATAACAAGAGAGACAGTCCACCGCAACCAATAAATATTTTACATCTTTGTTCTCTTTTGCTAATTTATCCACATGAGCCAAGTCTAGCGACCAAATTTTGTTTACATCGTAGGCAATAACCTTCAGTGTTGGAAATTTTTTTCCATATTTTTTATGCTTTGTGTGGGCATTTTTGCACTCCAGGAACAATTTCACCTTACTTGGTTTCAAGTTTGTGATTCTTTGTAGATTTTTTACGTTTCCATATGCTGCGGGACCTTTCGTATATTTCAACACAAGCAATTTTTTCTCATTCGTCGAAAGACTCCCAGTTCTTCTCCTCTTGCTGAGTTCTGTCTTCCTTCGAAGTTTCGAAACCACTTCCGGCGTCTGAGGATTCTTCTGTAATTAATTGACTGGTTTCCTTGTGCTTGATTCCTTTTGGCGAAATAGTTTTCCTTTTCTTTTTTGGTTCGGCAGTTCTTTGAGTTCTTTTTCGGATCGCAATTTTAGCATTTCTGTTGATCACCAAGTCCTCTTTTATGTTTAAAACCTCAAGAATCTTAAAATAATCTGGATTACTTAGTTTTTTAGTTGGTTTTTGCAAATCATAGAGAAAAATAGGGACATTTATTCCTGTTGCTGTTCCGTCAACAATGAAATTTTCATTTTCGTCTATAACAACTCTTTAATGAGGCTAACTATTTTCTCCGTCCTGGTGAATTTCGCTGGCGCTAAAGCGTTAAGACTTTGAAGAGTTTTGTCTGCTTTCACTTTTGACAACTCAGTGGGATCAATTGTTTCCCTTGTATCTAAAATTTCCTGGTACTCTTATTAGTGTTTTCATTTGGTCGCATACGGTTCAAAAACGATAATTGAGCACCTCTATGCTGAACTCTGGGATCTTTTAGAATTTGTGAGGAATATGGTTGCTTTTTCATATATTGATTTTAGGGAATCAAAAAAAACTCTTCAGCAGTTGACATGGTTTAACTCAAATGGATGAAACAAAATTTTATAATGAGTTGAATCAATTCGAAACCGGTTTTTGTTAGAATAAGCGCTCGTCGTTTATCCATTGATGATTTTTTCTTGAGTTGAGAACACTTTCAAATATGTGTCTGTATTTTTCTAAGTCTCTTACTTTCACTCTAACATGACCCAACAAGACTTTTGAAGGCTTTCACATAGAACCAGTATAACATCACTATCACAATTACGCAGGTATTTCCTTAACTTTTTTGGTTGCAAATGCACCCCTTGCTTCAATATAGATAATTTTTTCTCTTTCATTATTTAGAGGGGTTGTTTCTGCTTTATCAGATGGAAGGTAGAACACTGTAGGACCTGGCTCAGTAATATTAGAACAGTATCGTAAACAATCAGAAGGTTTTGAATCAAGATCGATAAGCAAATGCTCAAATGGTTCTTCCGTTGCCAATTGATAGCAATGTTTTAAAAATTTAACAAGATTTAACTGCTTGCCTAAAAATTCGACTTGTTGAATATCGCGGGCTGATTTGAACAGAATGATGTGTGATGTGTTCAAATCTATTGTACGAGACCACTTGCTCTGCTGATAAAGATTGTGCTTTATGTAAATACCATTAATCTTTTTGTGACGCCCTGCAGTGGCCAGCTTAACAAATTCTTTATCGTTATAAATTTCTTCGCACGAGTCGTCGATTATCAAAAGACAGTTTTCAAGGTTATTCAAAAATTCTAAATTGGCATACTTTTTGAAAATAACTCCAAGTTTCTGCTCCATTTTGACGTATATTTGTTGCATTTCTCGGTATAAAATTATAATGTGGTTAAATTTTGGGTAAAATGTGTTTCCAATCAACATTTTGAAAATTAACTCTGTTTTGCCACAATCTGAGGGCCCTACAACGGCCATGAAGACTCTATCTTGCGTAGATATATTTTTGTTCATAGTCTTGGATTTGGTAAAATGTATCCAACTAAACTTGACAATATGGATTTCCAAATTGCGGTTTCTTCACAATTTGGTTTTAACACGGTTAACTTCACAATAAAAGTGATATTAGTAATAAAATAACAAACATTTGCACAAAAATACAACTTCCGAGCGTGGCAAAGTTGTTTGGTTACAAAATTTCCAAGACGATTTGCTGCTACTTTCTTTTTCAAAATAATTTTCCTCTACAACAGCGTCAACTTGATCGACTGTTACTCCCTCCATCTCAACAAAAAAAATCTTGTTAAAAAAGTATCAATTGGGTATCAGATTACATAAAACAACTCATAGCGATTAAACTCAGTTAGAAAGTCTTTCATATGAACCATGAAGCACTCAGAGAGTCTTTCAGTTTTGTTATAATGAACAATTTTGTGCACTCTTTCTTCCTTCACCAAGAGTTGAATCTCTTTTGGCAGTGAAGGATCGTTTTTGTCAACTTCCTCACCAACCGGTTGCTTCGAAATCAGTAAGAGTTTCGGAGGACAGACTCTTGGTTGATTTTTTGACATTCTGCTTTCTCCACTGAAGAAAAGGCTCAATATAATACACTAAATGAGTGAATGAGCGAATTTCGTCCTCAGTCAGCAACAATTTAACTTTTCTCTGTAAAAACTGATTTCGGGTTTTTTTGGTTTCGTCTTTGGAAATTGGAAGACTCAGATTCCCGTCCCCCGTAACCAAGGCACAAATTGTTGAACTCGGTGACAACGGTGCCTCTACTTTCGTCAATTCCTTTCTCATTGGTTAACCAGTTGAAATAGAAAATGGCTTTTTCTTTTGCACAATGTTTGTTGAAAATGTTTTTGCCCTTTGAAAGATTTTGACAATTTTGTGTAAAATAGTTCACAGATATCGAAGGACACTCAAGTGAATTCAGATCAATAACAAGACATTCAAGCAATTCTGACAAAAACTTAACTTTTTCCGCTCCTTTAGCGTAGAATATTGCACCAGGTTCCGCAAGCGAACGCTTTGAATTATTTGTGTTAGATAAATTTAGGGACAATTTCCTATGTCCCAATCAATACCGTGCAAATTTCTACTCAACCAACTAAAAGATTGCTTTTATTGAGCTGTTAACTCGCTATAACTTGTTGGTGGTAAAAATGGCACGCAGTCAAGGTAGTCTTCAGTACAAATTCCAAACTCTTCAACAGTAAATTTTTCATTTCTGTGACGAAATCCTTCAACGTCTAACCGTTTTGCTGCTCAGCATTCCAATAAGTGAAAAATTGACGGATGAAAAATCTTTATATATAAGCAAAATAATATTCCCGACAAATGCCCGCTAAAACAGTTGCTGCTTTTCCACGGAAGCATATAAGAATAACCAGGTCCTTGGTTACATATTTCGTATATGAAACCTCCTGCGTCGTGTAAAATAGCGTGCAAACGTAAAATTTTTGATATTTTTAGATGCTTGTCGAGAGATGAATTGTCGATGCCAATTAGACCTCCATATGGACGCAACCTTAGAGCAATATCATGATCAAAGCAGTCCAACTCACTAAAATATTCACTTGCTGCCAGGAAATAGTTTAATCTTACTGATTTTTCAGGATAAGATGTAGAAATGGATAAGTACTTGTCGTGAATGTTTTCCAAACAGTTTCTACAAAGAACTGGTTGATCAAAACGCATACCAAGTATTTTTTTCTCACTTACCAAACTGCAACTCAACAAAGTTTTTAATGCTTTTCGCTGAAGAGTCTAAAACATTTTTTATTAACAATCTCTAAACAAAGAGTGAATTAGATTTTGTCATTCTAATAATAATGACAGACTTACTTATCGGGTTTTGAATTTTATAGTTTTAAACACTAAGAAGCAATTACCGCAATGCTGACTGCATGTTGTTTTTGTTTGTCCATGAATTTTCCCAATTGTTTATGATAAGACATAGAACAACGCATTCGTACACTGTGTAGTCACTCTCCTTTCGCCTTACTAGAACTAAGGTTAAATATCAAAATTTTGCTGTATTTTGATTGGCTAAGATAAAAACCAAATATATAAAACTATTATGCTCTACGTGACAAGTATGTTTTTGAGCTATTCTTAGAAGCAACACGCCTAAACATGTAGCAAAAACAATTGAACACAAATAATCATTTTTTTTCAATTGTTGCATACTGTTTGGTTGCTCACAAAATCCAAATCTTTGCTCTACAACAAACTGAAATTTGTTTGCAAACTCTTTTCATAGTCTTTCCTCATTTCTTTTTGTCTTTCTCCACTATTGATGCAATCTAATTATTCTCGAAACAAGATTGATATAAAATTCTTAAGTCTTAGAACAAATTGCTTTATCTTTTGATTATATAGAAAAGCTGACCAAAAGTTTTCACGACCTGACAAATTACCACAACAAATCATTAAATGCAGCATTGTCTTCAAAGTTTGAACATGTCTCCGGTGGCAATTATTCTGAAAGAGGAGGCCAATCTCGATTTGAGAACAATAGCATATGAAACTTACAAAAAAGAGAAAGTCGTTATTGTTAAACAAGAGTTGCGGGACAACGAGTGGATTACAATTAACCACATGGCGCTAATTTATAATTTGTAATTTGTAATTTTTGACTACATCCAATCATTCAGATTTGAAAAGGCGCTGATGAAAGGAGCACAGTACACGATCGATCATGTTACCGGCTACGTAAGAGAATTTGTTTTCAATCCAGAGACGATTGATGAAAATGTTAGGAAAATTCTTTACGACTATGATATCCAAGAGAGTCCTCTATACAAAATCCGGAGGGCTATTGGAGGGACCTGGAAATTATTTATAGTTTCTGGCGGATTCCAAAAAGCCCCGAAAGCCCAGATATTACAAGACGGTCAAATTCTCCTCAACCAGACTCAACGACAACTCCCTCAACTCCCAAGGTAGCGGAAGTTTTCATAATTGCCAGCAGCAGTCTCGAGACGCCACCAGTGAGCCTTTGCTTTGCTCCAAAGAAACGAAAGCTTGATATCAACTTCTAATACTCGTTTAAAGACATTGCTTCTTTTGCTTCTGAGAGCTTCTAGTGTGAAAACTATTTTAATAGTATTGTTTGTTCCGCGTTATATAGCCTAATATTTCTTTCTATTTTTTGTCTCAACGCACATTGTTCCACTTGAAATCGAATTTTTGCTTCCACTCCACTTTTATCTCATACATAGTAAACAGTATACACATTCTATTGAACATGCGATATCGTTATAAAAATCAAAGTAATCTTGAGACGACGACATACTACCTTCTTTTTAAATACAAACTCAAACTTGTGACCACTACGTGTCTTTAATAATAAAACAATACGTGTTCAAACATGTGCAAGACGATAATAAAGGCTAAACTCGACTGACCAATCAGAGAAGCGGAGACGACCACACTGAATTGCTTATGGTAATAAAAGAGACCACACCTTGTCTTTGATAGTAAAACAATACGTGTTCAAACATGTGCAAGACAGTAATAAAGCCTAAACCCGACTGACCAATCAGAGAAGCTGAGACGACCACACTGAATTGCTTATGGAAATGAAAGACATATGTTGGCACATGTAGTAGACATAATAATTCCTAAAACTCGGCCAACCAATCACAAAAGCCTAGACCAAAACTTGCAAAACAAACAAAAATCAAAAACATATTTTGTCATATGCACCAGTCTAAAATTAATCTTCAGTCAGTTTTCAACCAATCACAGGTCGGAAAAAACAAGTGCAGATTA
The DNA here is from genome assembly GCF_964194025.1 of Convolutriloba macropyga. Classification (NCBI taxonomy): domain Eukaryota; kingdom Metazoa; phylum Xenacoelomorpha; order Acoela; family Convolutidae; genus Convolutriloba; species Convolutriloba macropyga. The sequence goes on from NC_134470.1 coordinate 6,610,187, forward strand.
GATAAAAATTGATAAACACTGTAGACATACAGCTTTAGTTAAGTTATTGTTAGTGCTATGAAGATTTTTGGAGAACAAAAACAGAACAGGAAAACTGTTTATTAATGTAAAGAAAAAATCAGAATATCAATCACAAAAAAATAGAAGTTAGTTTTCTTAAGTATTTAAGGGAAATAGACTGCTCATTCTATCATTTTGCCTACGTTACGCAGTAAGGTTCAGTCGGACATCAGTTTTTCCCGTTAAAATTTTGTCATTTTTATAGTTTTCCCCAAGTTTTACACTATATTACGTGATCACATTCGCATTGTCCCTCAAACGCCCTTGTTTTACACAATTTACTGGTCTGCACTTGTTGTCATTTACAATGCAAAACAGTTTGTGCATAATGGAATTGCTTTTTGAGGAAGTATTTTGCATAAAATTGTTCAAAAACAACAATTTTTACTCTAAAAATACACTATTTTTTTCTCGATTTTTAACTCTCCCGTCATACAATTGTGGTATATGAATTGCTTTACCGCACATTTTCAAACACTTTTTCAGTACTTTTTTGGAACATTTCATATAGTTTCGAGCATTTGTTTTGTCCTGCAAAGTTGCAAAGTTGCATTCTTTTCACCTTGGACGCTGCAAATTTCTTATCAGACACAAAAATTATCAATTTGGAGCCCTGGCACTTAAATTTTATTGGTTTTCTAACCTGCCCACACTCCATAATCTGGGATAACATATGGGCAATAAAACTATGAAATTAAAACCAGATGTTGGATCAAAACCAGATGTTGGATCAAAACCACTAAAATTTGACTCCATTTTGGTTTAAATGTAGTTATATTTCATAAAACTTACCAAGAGATTGAAATAATGAAAAGGTTAGTAAATTTTCTGTCTTTTGAAAACCCATGAATAGTCTTTTTGACTAAAAAAAGGTTTAAGAATTTTTAAATTTTAAAACCAACTTAAGGGACCCCCAAAAATTGCAAAATTTTCACAAGTTTTTCAATAATTCCAGAAAACTGTGAAATTTGAACAAGTTTTTATTCCCCGCACAAAATAGCTGGAAAAATCGTAAGTTTTTGCCCACCGAACAAATTCGGCAAAAATTTCACAAGTTTTTCTCACCGCACAAAATTGACAAAAAATTTACAAGCTTTTGTCCCCGGCACAAATCGAGAAAACTTTTACAAGTTTTTGTCCCCCGGCAAAATTGAGAGACAAAATTTTTCGACCTCAAAAATGTACTGCACGATTTGTCACGGGTGGGGGGGACGTCCCCCCCCCCCCCCGTGACAATACGTGCATTTTAGTATACTACTAACCAATGAAGCTGAATTATCCTTATGCTTTTTCAAACGATGCTACGCGATATTAATCATGAGGATTGACATGTTAATTGTTACGGGGTCGAGGAATTCGTCAAAATTTATGTAAGAAAAGCGCTGACAACCGCTGAAAAAAAAATTTAGCGGATAAATCTTAAATAATAATCCACTTAATCTGCTAAAATTTCAGCACCTTTTCAACATAATTTCAGCACTTTTCAGCGCATTAAACGGAAAATTGTGTATGATGTAACTGCTGAAAAATATAATTTTTCAGCGGCTGTCAGCGCATCTCTTACATAACTTTCAGTACTTATCTTACACAATATCAGCACTTATCTAATGCATTTTCAAGGGTTTCCTTGCACAAGTTGAATAATTTTGAGTTGTTTTGATCCTGTACATACAGAAGCAGCAACGGTGCAAGACTAAAAAGTATTGCACTAGAGCAGTTCAACTTAAAAACAGTTGGATATCTTCCAAAAGAATTTAGAATTTTAACAAACCTTAAGATAAATCAGTTATTGCAGCTGAGGTATAAAACCATATTACTCGATTGAATGAAACCAGGTAGTTTAAGTTTAACTACCTTCCTTCCGTTAGATATGATGAAAGTGTGACGCTTTTCAGTCGGTCTGTTTTTCAAGAAAAGAAATTTTCAAAAAAAACCACGCAGATTTTTGAACGATTAATGGCTCTTCAAAATTGCAAAAGGTGAATGAGGCTACATGCTGACTACGTTATAAGCAATACAAGAGCAAACAATTGCACGTCAAATTATGTAAGAAAGGAGCTGAATCCGCTGAATTTGAAATTTTCACAAGTGTTGAAAATATATAAGAAAGGCACTGAATCAAACGCTGATTTTATGCAAGAAATGTGCTTAAATATTTTATTTCAGCTGATTCAGCACCTTCTGTTCAATTTTCAGTGCAATCAGAACAAACCTTGCATATTTTTAGCACATTCCGCGAATTTCTTACAAAAGTATCCTTTTACAGCAGCTGACCCCTCGACCCGGGTTTTTATTAGTTGTGAGATTTAAGATCCCGAAATATAAAACCTGTTTATGGATTATAAAAATGGGTTGCAGCCTTTCTGCCGCAGAACATGGAAATTTATTCGATTTTTATTGCAATCGTCAACATTCCAACTTTCTCCTTCTGTAGATCACCATGTTTCATCTTTTAGCTTTGGGCGGTCGGCGACAAAGGATAAACGGAAACAAACGAGCAAGTTACCTTTTTGCGCAACTACTCGAGACCAGATGGGTATCTTGCACGATCTTGCAAGATTTCAGCAAAAACTGGTAATCTGGCAAGATCGTGCATAACAAATCGTTATCATTCAAGATTTTGGCAAAAAAAGTGGCAAAAAAGTTGTTAGATCTTTCAATAGTTTTTGAAAAAAAAACTCTTGCAAAACGGTGTATTGACCTGCAAAACTTTTTAAGATTCTTGCAAGGTAACCATTAGGATTCGACCAGGGCAGATTCACGCTTAGGTTAGAAATTTCAAACGCTGTATAAATTTGAACATTAAATAGGAAATACATTGTTTGACAGACATTGAATTACACCAAAACATGTCGAGTCAGTTCTCTACGTAAACTTTCGAAACAAGGTTGACAACAGTTTTCGAATGTTTTTAAAACTAAACTTCCTATTACCGCCCTTAATCAAAAATTAAAGAACCTTAATAGGTCACTACCAAAAACAGCAAATTGCAACAAAGAGGCTCGGTAACGTGCGTCCGCTTACAATTGTGTCGAAGCATATAAGATCAAAATCCATTCACTGAAAGTAGTAAACATAATCTTTTACGCCTTATTTCAACGCCATTAATGTGATTTTTGAATTGTCGTTAATAAGACATTGATATGAACAATATAGGAAATAGGAACCTAAAAAATTGGAAAAAGTCAAAAAAATAAACAGAAATTTTTCTAGTTTCAAGTCCTCTAGTTTCAACGCAAAAAAAAACAATATTTTAATAATACAGCAACAATTGAGATAACAATATATTTCACCTGAAAAATAATATGATCTCTTTCTTTATCTAGACTAAGCCTGATGATCGCAAAACAACCAGGAACTTTCAATTGAAAAAATGTAAATAGTTTCAACTATTATTGCTCAGAAAAATAACTGATGATGTCATTATAAGACTAAGTCAAAAGACTACACATTAACACTTAATACAGGTAGAACTCAAAATTTTCCAATTTTTTTAAATCAAACGGTTTGAAGCGAAAAACAATCATTTTTTATTTTTCTATATATTTCATGTAAGTTCATTGGCCTCCTCTTTGCCTGTATGTTTAAGCTGTTGATAACTGAGGTTTGATTTGAACTCATTCTGGTTGGCCATAACAAAAACAAAATAAAAAAGCAAAAGTATTAAAAATTTTTAAAGCGCGCCATTAAAATTGGAAAAATTTTCAAACTGCAATAATCTACAACTCGGCCAGAACTGATCTTGGTCCTGCTACTTCTTCATTAAAACAAAAAATGTGCCAAATTTTACCAAATTAGTTAATTCGATCAAAAAATAATAAAATCAAAAATAAATGATGAATTTTGGATATTTGTCGAGTTATATTACAGAAAATAACTGTGCATCATTTGCAAGTATTAGATAATTTCTTTAATATCTCTCTAGAGTTCCAACTAGAAACTTGATTATTGAGTATCAGTCATAAGACTACAAAAAGAAAATCAGAAGGTTCAAGAATTAAAGAAAATATAAAACTTTACGAAAACAATTAGTCGGAGACTTGAAAACAACGATTTTTTACTCATAAAAGACAATATTGTTTATTTAGACCTTATTGGAATGATCTGAGAGCCTTTAATAACAAACCCCTTTTAATGAGAAAAGAATTGCTAGTGACTGGGATGAAAACTGCTCGACTGTTAAAAAACAAAAGCGTTCTAAAATGTTTCGTAATCAGTTTTGGCAAGCGTTAATCTTATTATATCAGAACAAAATTATGCATTTTTTTAAATAAATTTCTGTTTAACTTACCAAAAGACCGTAAACATTTTTGTTCCAGAAATTTTTCTGAGGAACCGAGGGAACAACTAGCCCATATCTGAGTAAAAAGGAAGATTGTGTCAGGAGATTTAATTTCTGCACCACCAGTCAAACTGGAAAACGGGGGCTAAATAGGCATAATCGATGCAATTCTTTCCAATAAAGTGAGTTCAAGCAGTTTGCCAACTCTCTTCAATCTTTAACCGTAAAATAATCAAACTAATAAGAAAAATTTTATCATATTTTATCAAAAATTGATCATAATTTAAGCAAAAATTACGATAAATGTGGACAAACAACGGAAGTTAGGCTAACATTCACAAATATTTAAACCTATTTAACTCCCTCGAAAAAAGTGAAATTCAAAAAGTTGTCATTTCAAATACCAGTTTCTTGACTAGTAAAAAGTCTAATACGTCGTAAAAAGTTTTTATCGTGCATTCTTTATGTCAAAAATGGACTAGTAGGAGTATTAGGAACTTCTACAGCATTAGCGAGACACTAAAAACACCAGTGGAATATTAGTGGGATGGGATATTAGTGAGATGCGATTAGTGCATCGAAAGAATCCTTAGAACTTCTAACATGAGTTTTTTAGTGCCCGCATGTGCACTTTTCTATATTCATAAATAGTTCAGCGAAATCGGGTCTTTTTTTTCAGAGATAAATGCATTTTTTCAAAAATAAGAAATAAATATTTAATATCCAATTTTTCATTTAATCCAATTTAAATGTGACCCAGGTTGAGGTCCCAGACGGAAGCAAGTATGTCCCCAAGCGGGATCCGAATGGTTATCTTGCAAGGCCAGAATCTGGCAGAATCTTGCAAGACGATACATCGTCTTGCAAGAATTTCTGCCAGAATCTTGCAAGATCTTGCAAGATAACCATTTTTTGCAAGAATCTTGCAAGATAGCCATTCGTTCTGCCAGAATCTTACAAGATAACCGTTCGTTTTGCAAGAACCTTGCAAGATAGTCGTTTGCAAAAAAAAACTTTCTTACACTTGAAAAGACCTTACACTTGGAAAGAAAACGCTAAAACGGTTGCAATACTCGAATGTACACATATTTTGCGCATCGACAAAAAAGCAAAAGACAATTATTAAAAAAAACATCAGAAAAGTATTAATCTAAGCATCAAATTCTTTGGGCATTGGCAAGAAAAAGTAAGCTTAAGGAGCTAAACTAAACGAAATAAAGCTGTTTAAGATGCAAAGAATAATAACACATAATTTTTTCATCAGAAAAGGTAATATAGACGTGTAGTTGTGTAAATCTTGATAAAGTTGAAGGAAAATAATTTTCGATAGTAATTTATTTTGTCTTAACAGTTCTGAAAGGCAGATTTTAATTTGCTTTCTTCAGATAATTCATATTTCCAGATTTAAAATCTGTTCAAATTTATTTTTTTTTCTTAAAAAACACGCAACTGACTCTTAAGTAATTTTCTGGTCGAAATGAAATGTGTTGCATGAATGAGAGCCAATAAGAGGACAGCTCGACTGGAACGAACTTGTAAGAATCTTGCAAGATAACCATTTTTCTGCCAGATCTTGCAAGATAACCATTTTTCTGTCAGATCTTGCAAGATAGGCGGTTTTTGCAAGATTCTGGCAGAATCTTGCAAGATAACCATCTGGTCTCGGCTGGGGTCCAGACCGAAGATGAACGCACGAGGGATTAATGAACATACTCAATTCTTATTGTCTCCTGTAAATATTTGCACTATGCATTCTTCTTTGACTTGGCATTTAATTACAGTGTGTCTGCCTCTCTCTGTGTGTATGTGTGTGTGTGTGTGTGTGTGTGTGTGGGGGGGGGGGTTGATTGTAAAGGCAAACGACCGGATTGTTCATTGTTATAACTTACGATAGCTTGCTCTAACTTCGAAGAAAGATGCTGTATCGCGAAACGTAACCACAACATCACTAAGTGTCTGCCACGCGTTGTCACTCAAGTCCTTCACGGTAGCAACACAGAACTTGAACAAACTCTAAACAAATCAAAACTTTCCTTCTCTCAAGCAAGGGTCTTTTGCTTTATGGAAACTAAGGTTCAAGGCCACGATTAAAAAACTTATGATTTATAAAAACCGCCCTTCAAGGCTCAAATTGTGTGTTATCAGACTCAACTAGGGCACTCAGACCAATCAAACAATCACTAATTCAAATTTTGAGCACGTTGTTGAGTTAGTTTGAAATTGCTTATGATCAAATATTTTCTGGTTCATTTTTTGTGGTTTTTAATCATTCTTGATTATAATTCACCAAATTAAACAAGCAGAGGTCTGATTATTCTCGCAGTGCGGCTTGGTCTGCTCCCATTTGCCTTCACCGTCCTAACCATTGTTGTGATCATGCGTGAACGACACCCGTGCCGGGGAGTTTGCCCAAAAATGAAACGATTGTAAAGAGTGTAAAAATAACAGTTTGCAATAAAACAATTTGTTTAAAGCATCATTTGTCTTACAGAACACGGGCATTTTTTTCATCCTCAATTATACGCTTTTGAGCAAACTGATAGTTACCCAGGCTGAGGTCCCAGACCGAAAGTCGATATGTCCAGACCGTCCCAGACGGAAAGTGCCTATGACCAGACCAACCCACACGGAATGTGTCTATGTCCAGACCGTCCCAGACGGAAAGTGCCTATGACCAGACCAACCCACACGGAATGTGTCTATGTCCAGACAGTCCCAGACGGAAAGTGCCTATGACCAGACCAACCCACACGGAATGTGTCTATGTCCAGACCGTCCCAGACGGAAAGTGCCTATGACCAGACCAACCCACACGGAATGTGTCTATGTCCAGACCGTCCCAGACGGAAAGTGCCTATGACCAGACCAACCCACACGGAATGTGTCTATGTCCAGACCGTCCCAGACGGAAAGTGCCTATGACCAGACCAACCCACACGGAATGTGTCTATGTCCAGACCGTCCCAGACGGAAAGTGCCTATGACCAGACCAACCCACACGGAATGTGTCTATGTCCAGACCATCCCAGACGGAAAGTGCCTATGACCAGACCAACCCACACGGAATGTGTCTATGTCCAGACCGTCCCGTACGGAAAGTGCCTATGACCAGGCCGACCCACACGGAATGTGTCTATGTCCAGACCGTCCCAGACGGAAAGTGCCTATGACCAGACCAACCCACACGGAATGTGTCTATGTCCAGACCGTCCCAGACGGAAAGTGTCTATGTCCAGACTATCATGCGTTCAAAAGTTTTAGTGCGCTCTTCGTGCGTTCAAAGTCGAATAGGCCCAGACCATCCCAGACCAAAAACGTGTATGTCCAGACTTTCGTGCGTTCTTGTCCAGACCATCGTGCGCTCCAAATCAAATTCGTGCAATCCAAAACTAAAGTTTTGGTGCGTCCATGTCGAGACCATCGTGCGTTCATGTCCAGACTTTCGTGCGTTCATGTCCAGACTTTCGTGCGTTCACCAGACTGAGAAAAAAATTACATCCTTTGGTGCAGTGCTATTCCTTGAAGATGAAGGAGGCAGAGGGTTTTTATAATTTGATTATTTTCATTGGGTCAACTTCTGGTTCAAATTGAACCAAATTTAGCCTAAAAATTTTTGCTATACTCTGTCTGGAGCAAACTTTGAAAAACGGAAATTTGCGATGTATTCGAATATAGTATTTAACAAATAGGTGTTTATTGGACCAAAGGGTTGTCCAAATTGATCCAAATTGAGCATGAAGTGTTCCTCGCGTAAATTGGGTCTAAATCAAAAAGAATTTTTGCAACAGCTTGCCTATGAAATTTTTTTTCAAACGGCAATTTGCGATTTATTCCATTAATGTGTTTAAGAATTAGTTTTTTTATCAGACAAAAGAGTCGCTTAAGTTCACCCAAATTCAGACCATCCTGCGTTCAAAAGACCCTATATATAGAAATTAGGTTCATTTATGATGCTGAAAAGTATGGAAACGCAAGCCCCACCTCAATCTCAATCAAATATGCACCAACTGCAGCATAGAGACCAAACACCAGCTGTCTCAGTAAAAACAGGTTGCGAAGAGAGCACGAGAAGAATTGTTCACATGTTCCGAGTTTTCCAAAAGAACTTAAACACTCAAATAATAGAGGCGGTGGTAGAAAACGTAAACAACGCCTGCCAACGATAATGTCAGAAATGCAACCAGCTCTCGCCGAAACTTTAAAATGGGCATGCAGTGCTATTATGGAAACAAAGAATGAAATTATGGCGTCGTTGAACCAGCAATTTGATGAACAGCTTTAAAATTTCCCTTAAAAGCTCTATTTGAAGCTCAGGCGATATCAAAAAACACGGTTTCCCCGAAAACAGTACAGTTCACAATGACGGCAAAAGAGATATACGAAGACTACCATAAAACCTTGTCGCAAGTTCTGTCGGACGTAAAGGTTGTAGTATTTATTTTTTCTCGATTTTCACCAGTGGTATTGCTGCTTGACTTTCTCGAAGAATGGCGTGAACTGACTTTACTTGATACTAGAGACGTATAGCACCCATTAATTTATCTAACAACTATCAAATCTATGAGGATCTACAATCAGCCCGGTCGGCTCTTCTGAATCTTATGAGAAGCAATGAAGGAATTGGAAATTCTTGGACTAAGGAAAGCACCATTCATTTCAAGTTTCACAGATTCAGCATACTTACATTTACCTCCTATCAAAATAAAATCCTGGGAAGATCAAAAGTTTCCGAGTGTGCATGCGTTGGTTATTCGCCTTAATACTGGTTATCTAATCAGTCATTTTTCGAGCTAATAATTCATCTGCAACGGTATGATGTAATGCAAACCGGAATCTGTTTTTCAGATTGTTGGATCAGAAAATTATTTCTAACGCCATTACAAATAGGTCTTGTGGTTTTGTGGGTCACGTTCAGGATAAGACTCTCTGGAAGCACTTGCATCTGGGCAATAATATTCGATGAATTATTTTTTAGCTGACTATAGGCCATGAGAAAGTTATCTTTGCTTGCTTATATAATTCGCCATCAACCTCCATGAAAATTCTCGAGTCTAATTTTCTCCCTATTTTTTAATGTTTGATCCACTTCTTTTATCCTTGGAGATATGATTTTTGAACTGATGGGGGATTCTGTAGCCAAAATCCATTGTCTAGAGATAATGATACGCAAAGATTTTACTCAATTAGCTAACAATTGTACTTTTGAGGAACATCACATACTTCAAATTTTGTAGAATACATTATTGTTACAACATCTGACATCGAGGAACAAGCTTCCGGAACTATAAGAAAGCTGACTCCTATTACTGTCCACCATATTTTTCTCTTTTTCTCTGCCAACTATAACGATCGAAGAAGACAAAAAACCAGCAGAAAATACCTTCTTTTTTAAAGAACTGCGATGAGAGTTATGCATTTGAACAATCTTACAATCTTAGAAAATCTGTTTACGCAAAACTGGAGATCACATAGAGGTGTTGAGAGCCCCGTTAAAGTGATCAATGAGGAGATAATGAAGTTTTAAGGAAACAATCATGCCAAAAAAAATTCTGTCGCAAAGCGATAACGTATGATTACTGCTTAAAAATGCAGTTGCTAGGAGAAACGAGGCGTACCTGAAATTAGGAAGAGCCAAACCGACAGTTTATTAAAACGATACCGAAATTTGAGTAAACATGTAAAGTCACTAATGAAATGGATGAAACGAAATCATTACGATCGGCCTTTCTCATTAATTTTCTTGTCATGACAACAACCTCATCAGGAAAGCTTAGAACATTAAATCAAACACAAGTCTCTAAATTGACGGCGAAAGGATTGAGGAAGATGCTACAGTACTCGAAACTGTTTTCACATCCTGTTTGAAAGCTGCTGCACGTTTCGTCGGTCTTGTATAAAAAATTGCGGTGAAAATTTTCTTAAAGAAACCAATTTTTCTAATGTACCCAAAACCAGCTAGCCAATCTGAAACCAAAACTGAAACTGAATATTTCAAATTGCACAAGGGTGAGGGCATTTATCAAAACCCTGTAGAAATAGCCAAAAGTTGCGCCGACATATTTTGCCTTATCTTTTTCGAACCGAAAAATAAATATTTTTCCATGGGCTAATTCCCCAACTATTTTCAAAAAGCTCAAGAAACACCTCTCCTTAAATAAGGTGAGTGTGATATCAAATAAAGATTTTATTCTTGATTCTTTTCAGCATGTGCTGTCAAAATTTTCCGAAAAAACAATGCTCGGCAGATTTTCTTCTCATATTGAACCTTTCGGTTTAATATATTAAATGCAATATAGTTCTTCAGTCAAAGATCATCTATCAGCGTTGAAAGAAATTTTTTAGATCTATAGGCACTTTGAAAACTAGTGATCAGGCTGCATTTTCGTCAAATATTGAGAGAAGAGCGTTGACCATCTTCAAAATAGCTTAAAGTAAGAACAGCAGACCATATTTGAGAAAACTTCTATAAAATACGTTCGATCGAGTGTTTTGACGCTACATAATTAGGCAATAATTGTGCCCAATTAGAATTGAATTGCGTAGCGTCGTTTTTTTCGAAATTGAAATTCGTAAAACGAATAATTTTTCTCCAGGGGTAATATTAATCATGGCGACTAGTACTTCAATAAAAACGTTTTTTGAAAAAATCCAATATTTTCTTCATTTAATGAAATCTGGTATCCTGACTAGTAGAGTGTCAGGCTTCATAAAAGCTATCAAAAAATGCGAATATTTAGTTTTTCATTACTAAGTGTTTTCTCTCGCAATTCGGCTGGAGATTTTCAAAAAAACTTAGCGTCTACCAATCTTCCTTTTTTCTGCTTGACCAAGAGATCTGTCTGATGCATATGTGAAACTGAAGTGTTGTGTTTGTTTTTTACTGAATATATAACTATCAAAACTGTTGTCAAAAAGAAAAACATCAAAACTTTGTGAAATACATGCTGTACAGTATTATCCTCATACGCTCTTGTGCATCTCTGTTGTGGTGCTTTTTTCAATTTTTCTATTTGAACTATTGAGAAATTTCATTAGAATTTTATATATTTATAAATATATATAAATATATATATATATATATATATATATATATATATATATACATGTAAATATTCGAGATTAAATATATATATATATATATATATATATATATATATATTTATATATATATATATATATATTATATATATATATTTAATCTCGAATATTTACATGTATATATATATATATATATATATATATATATGTATGTATATATATATATATATATATATATATATATATATATGTATATATATATATATATATATATATATATATATATATATATATATATATATATATATATATATACATATATATATATATATATATATATATATATATATATACATACATATATATATATATATATATATATATTGTATGTATATATATATATATATATATATATATATATATATATGTATATATATATATATATATATATATATATATATATATATATATACATACAT
>NC_134470.1:6622245-6664745 GCF_964194025.1 Convolutriloba macropyga
CTCGTACATTTCTTTGCAAAATGAATTTCAATGTATGAGTAAGCATTTACTCTTTCAAATACTGTATTATGTTTTATGCTTTATACCTTTATGAACTTTTTGGCCGCAAGAATTTAGCTGATCTGGTCGAAGTTCTGGGAAAGTGTTTAAAAAGTGCTTTCCTTTCTCTCAGTTAACCGAATGACTGAGAAAATGGAAGCTCTTTTAAAACAGTTTCCCAGAAGTTCAACCAGATCAGCCAAACTTTCGCTGCAAAAATCTTCAAAAATATTTAAAACATAAAGTTTTATCCATCATACAGTATATGAAAGAATACATGCATACTGATAAATAATAAATCAATTGGCAAATAAAATTACGAGCAGTATGCATACACTACATACTACCTTAGCGAACGTTTCAAATATATATATATATATATATATATATATATATAAATATATATATATATATATATATATATTTAATTTCGAATATTTACATGTATATATATATATATATATATGTATATATATATATATATATATATATATATATTTATATATATATATACATATATATATATATATATATATATGTATATATATATATATATATATGTATATATATATATATATATATATATATATATATATATATATATATATGAAACGTTTGCACTTGTAGTATGTAGTGAAAGCAAACTGCTCGTACATTTCTTTGCAAAATGAATTTCAATGTATGAGTAAGCATTTACTCTTTCAAATACTGTATGATGTTTTTATGCTTTATACCTTTATGAACTTTTTGGCCGCAAGAATTTAGCTGATCTGGTCGAAGTTCTGGGAAAGTGTTTAAAAAGTGCTTTCCTTTCTCTCAGCCAACCGAATGACTGAGAAAATGGAAGCACTTTTAAAGCAGTTTCCCAGAAGTTCAACCAGATCAGCCAAACTTTCGCTGCAAAAATCTTCAAAAATATTTAAAACATAAAGTTTTATCCATCATACAGTATATGAAAGAATACATGCATACTGATAAATAATAAATCAATTGGCAAATAAATTTACGAGCAGTATGCATACACTACATACTACCTTAGCGAACGTTTCAAATATATATATATATATATATATATATATATATATTTAATCTCGAATATTTACATGTATATATATATATATATATATATATATATATATATATATATATATATATATATGTATATATATATATATATATATATATATATATATATATGTATATATATATATATATATATATATATTTGAAACGTTTGCACTTGTAGTATGTAGTGAAAGCAAACTGCTCGTACATTTCTTTGCAAAATGAATTTCAATGTATGAGTAAGCATTTACTCTTTCAAATACTGTATGATGTTTTATGCTTTATACCTTTATGAACTTTTTGACCGCAAGAATTTAGCTGATCTGGTCGAAGTTCTGGGAAAGTGTTTAAAAAGTGCTTTCCTTTCTCTCAGCCAACCGAATGACTGAGAAAATGGAAGCACTTTTAAAGCAGTTTCCCAGAAGTTCAACCAGATCAGCCAAACTTTCGCTGCAAAAATCTTCAAAAATATTTAAAACATAAAGTTTTATCCATCATACAGTATATGAAAGAATACATGCATACTGATAAATAATAAATCATTTGGCAAATAAATTTACGAGCAGTATGCATACACTACATACTACCTTAGCGAACGTTTCAAATTTATATATATATATATATAATTTATATATATATATATAAACATATATATATATATATATATATATATATATATATATATATGTATATATATATATATGAAGCCTTCGCCGTGGTAGTATGTAGTCAATGCAAACTGCTCGTGCTTTTAAAAGGATTCTCTACGTATCAGTTTGCATGTACTCTTTCATGTGCCGTGTGATTGATAAAATTTTATGTTTTAACCGTTTTTGAACTTTTTGGTGCAAGAATTTGGCTGATCTGGTTGAACTTCCGGGAAAGTGTTTTTAAAGTAATTTCATTTCTCTCAGTTATTCAGGTAGTAAGGGAACAAAGCAGGGCTTTGGTATTTTGGAAGAAAAAATTTGGTGGTACGAAAATATGGACTGAGGCGGTATAACAGAAAAGATCCGCTTTTACAATCATCTGAGGTGTTGCACTAAATAAAACTTAGTGGAAACTTTTATTTCTCTGCAATAGTGGTAGAGCTCAAACAATGTTTTTTTTAAAACTTTCTGTGTAAGAGCTCGAGTTTTACTTTTAATTTTCAAATTTTGCACAATCGAATAATCATAACTTTGGTAAACATACATTTACGCAAATAGTTTTACTCGACTTTGCTGCCGCTGTCTTTACAATGTGTCAACTAGACATACCTCAAAAAAGTATATTTGTATACAATTGAGTACACATTGTGAACTTATGTACAATTGCATAAAATGCTCTTGACTTGCTAGACATCCCATGTCGAGGTGTGCGTAAAATTTATAATCAGAAAGCAAACTTCAAATTAGTAACCATCTTTTCTCAGAAACATGAATACTGAGAAAAGTTTTTGCGCAAAATGTGCCTTTTGCAGGCTAATAATGCTCTTTAGCTCACTCTCAGAGATACTCATTGTCCATTAATTTTACATGCGAATAATCCTCAAAAAAATAAATAAACCACCCCCCCCCCCAAAAAAAAATAATAATTAAAAATAAAACAAAACTAAATTTTTCGCATTCATTGTTCAAAGTAATAATGAAAAATGACCTCGACCTGTGAACTAAACGATTATGTGACGCAATCTTGCGAGTTGGTTTCTCTTTTATTGCAAGAATTTAAGTCACAACTGAGGTATACCTGAACTGGGTCCTTTCCATCACCATAAACGGGACACTCCATCGCGTTGTCACTGGTGGATGCGTCTGTTCCCATAGTCTCGAAATTGGTTGAAAAACTCACAGTGTCCGATTCTATTTTGAATTCGGATTCAACTGGAGCATTTTGCCCGTCATAGAAAACGTAGAACCTGTACTCCTGATTGCTGTTCAGAACCGCCATAACATCTAAAAAAAAGAAGACACGATTTTGTACGTTTCTTCTAAATAATCTTTTACAAAACTTTTACAAAACCCGAATGTTTGAAATCTGTTCAGTTTTTCTCGTCTCGGTGAACAAAAATTTGGCGAGTTCGATTCGAACGTAGAAATAGTGGCTTTTCCTCCATCTGGAATATCAAGATCTGTTCATATGATAAGCATCATATCAAGCGTCTAAATTCTTGGGCAGTCGCTTCTATTCAAGGTCAATACTTATTTAACGACGCAAAATGACACTTTATGTTGTTTAAAATTTAGAACAGAAATGATGTAAATGTTTAAATGTTGTGGTAAAAATAGCAAAAAAAAATACATCTGCTTTGTCATTTATCCCCGTTTTGTGTTTTAAACGAAGCAATTAACTTTATAGTTTAAAAGAAATCATTCACTAGTTTTCCTTTGTCTAATTACTGTGTGGTGTCCCAGAGGTTCGTGGCAGAATCAGTCTAAAGACTTTCTGTTTTATTAGGACGGCAAGTACTCTGTTCATGTCACTATTTACAAGGGCCAGTCTGATTTTTGAGTAAAATTTACTTCATGTTCAGCTTAACTCTCGCCAACAAGCAAGGCTTGCTTTATATGCGATTCGATCTTCGGAGTGGGTACTTGTAACATTTAATTTGCGTAGCGAGTCGTAACCACTGAGCTAAATGGGCTTTGTTGTAGTTGCTTACAAACTAGCTTGAATATAAATAGTGTGTATACCAGTATAGTAATTACTAGTTATAAGCTACAAAAGTATTACATTACTCTGCTCAGACTTAATTTTGGGGTATGAGTAATTTTCAGACCATACAGGATAAGTTTAGCCTGGGCGAACTCTATGACCTAAATATAATCATAATGAAGAAATACTGCACATAAAGAAACTTAAAATATTCTGGAGATGCAATATTTCAGAACTGAATTAAAATTTTATTCTTGAGATGTGCTGGTTCAGCGCTGAAATCCTCTGCGACTCAAGTCCGGGATGTGGCTTTCAGATTCATAAAAAAAACATTTTTAAGTAAAAGTTTTTTGTCTATGACATTGATGACAAGTGGTCTTGAAATTAGTGCAACTTTGTGACGCTCATTGAAGATTTTCAAGTCGCATGAAAAAAGGCTTAAAAATTTTTTCTGAAATAGCTGATTTAGAAAAAAAAAATCAACATTTTTTTCATCTCCACAAACGCGCAAAAAATGCGATAACCTTAAACGTTTATATTGGTTTAAAAATTTTAAATTACCAACTATATTAAACGGGGAAGGCGTTGGTTTCACAATTTGGAAGCAGATAACTTTGTCATTTTGGAATAAATTGCTGATTTGTTTTTACTAATTCCTTGAGCTCAAACATTTTCCATCTTTATTGATTTTCAGCGATCTTCATTATAGAGGGGGGTCTAACTGTGTTCTCGTCGGAATTGATTTGACAACTTAATTGCAAATAATGACCCATTAGTTTCCCCAGTTCAAGGGAATTTTTCCATAAAGCTAATGTTTCAGCGTTCAGATCCATATATTGAGTAGATCCAGAAAGTTAAAAACCTAACGAGTTTTAATTGTACCTGCTTCAAAAGAATTATTTAAAAATTTGTTTCCACCACTTCAAAAACAAGTGATGTGATGAAATTACGTCGAAAATAGGTCCGAAAAACGTCAAAAATAGCCGAAAAAAACGTCAGAAATGGCCGAAAAAACATCAAAAATAGGTCCAAAAAACGTCAAAAATAGCCAAAAAAAAACGTCAGAAATGGCCGAAAAACGTCAAAAACGTCGGCTCCACGCCCGATCGGTCTATCAATGCCATACCCCCAAAACCTTATGAAAAAAAATTGTACACGGAGGTGGAAAGAAATTCTCATTTTTTATACTCACATTTTGCCTTCACTAGCCCAGACGTCAAAATCACTGTCGTCAAAAGACACCATGCCAGAAAATTGTCTCGTCTTATCATTCTTCTTGCTTCTGACATTTAACTATGTGCTGCAAATATCTGGCTCAATAAATGATACAAATGTTTGAACTATCTTTCAGTGGTGGTTCTTATGTGTGTGTGATTAATTAAAAGAAGTGTGATCAAATTTTATGTAATTATGGCAGCACAAAAAGGTAAAACTAATTGTTTTGAGAATAACGAAAAAATTAATAGCCCGATCTTGAGTTGATAGACGGCTAACTTTTGAAGATTTAGCCAAAATGTCATTAATAACAAATAAAGTTAATCAACTTTGAATGAAATTAAAGAAGTGAAAGATGCACCAAAGTATCGCATAGACAGAGCTCTTTCGAACCAATGGCTATATGGTATGAACAGTTAAAGAAATATAATTGTCTTTTGGCTGCGTTTCAGATAAAATAATCTTTGATAATGAGATAGAAAGTATCATAAAACAAAGTGAACAAAATCCATATTTGGTTAGAAAAACAAACTGTCCCATTTTGATTTTTTTAATTCATACTCTTGTTTGCAACAACTGTTTTTTTACTGTTACTCTTTGGTGTGTATTATAACTTTGAGAAAATAAATGATAAATTCGAAGGAAGATTTTTTGAAACTTTCAAATTCTGAAGAAAACCAAAGAACATTTAACTCTGAAACAATGACATACTATAGCAACATAGTTGGGGTAAGAAATTCTTGGGGTTGTTTTAGAAATTAATTTCTCTTCGAGTATCCGCTTTCGTTGAGTCACATATCAATATAGGACAGAAACTGCCCGTGTTGAGAACAACGACGAAAAAAACGACAATATTATGTAAGAAGTTGTCGTTTTTTGTCGTTCGGGCGTCGTTTTTGTCGTTTTGTCGTCGTTTTCTCCGTTTTCATTAGTTTTCGTCGTTTTAGTCGTCTTTTAAGTGTGAGAAATGATCGTTTCTTTGTCGTTTTTTTGTCGTTTCTTACGTCGTTTTTTTTTTCAATTAAAATCGTCATTCTTTGATCGTGTTTTCGTCGTTTTTTTTGTCGTTTCTTACGTCGTTTTTTTAATAAGAAATCGTCGTTTTTAGATCGTTTTTTCGTCGTTTAATTGCTCTTGAACTATTTTTTCTCTATTAGATCGTTTTGGCATAAAAGTATTATGCGCTGATAGCGCAGAGGTCACTGCATCAGGTAAATGTATCAGGAGTTCAACGGTTTGAATCCCAGCGGGAATCGTTTTCTCGTCGTTTTTTTGAAAAACGATCATTTCCTACATAAAAAAAACGACAAAATAACAAACAAAACGACGATTACCACGTAAGGGCTTTGATCGTTTTTGTCTAATGAAAACGACTTTTACACAATAATTGACTTGATTAGCATGATAATCGTATTATTTTCTCCTCATAATAGGTCGTTTTACTTAACTATTTTTTGGCTTATAAGGGCAATTTTCCGCGAATTTAATGAGCAAACAGCATTTGCTGTTTCTGGACAGAATTGCTCAGGTTTGCTAAGGGAGTGAATTCGCCAAGATTTGTGGAGCGAATAATATCTTTTGTCATTAGGGCAGCTGTCGTATCATTGAGCTGAAGAACAGCTCTGAATATTTCGGTTTGCGTTTTTGCAGAGAATAACTTGGAGAGTCCGCTGATCACGGGATGATCCTTGATGATGAATTTTTTGATGCCAAACACAACACTCAAAGTCTACATTCTAGAACTGCTTTCCATTTCTTTGTGGCATTTGCTAGCTTTGCGTTTTCGCTCAGATCCAGTGATATGATTAACCTATAATTCAGCTTTTGTAAACCTTATTAAGGTGTGATTTTGAAGAGATCATAGGAAATCGGGACCTATTAAATGCATTTAGTTTATCAAGTTTAACTTCTGCTGCAACATTTCTAGCCAGTTTATCAATCTCAGCTTCTGCTTATTCGTTATCTGGAGCAGTTGCTGATTTTGGATAAAGTTCCAATTCTATTGGGCCTGGAGAGGACATAACAATTTTTCATTGTCACAGTTTTCCATGTCTGGAGTAGCTATAAAGAATTGGTCGAACCAGTCTGAGTAGCTTAGCAGCGGAGGACTAGATGGTCTGGTCCAGAAGTAACCTACACCAAAAAGATCCCACTTCTGGTCCGACTTTGCTGACGTCATCATCTAAAATCTATCGGACTATTGAACTGTTTAAGAGAACTCATTTTAAATGGTTGCACATGCTTCGTTTACGATAAGGAAAGATGCGCAGATGTGCGATTGTTATTGCGTAATTAATATATCAGAATTACGTAGTTACGTAAGTAAATGCTGATCTTTCTGTCAGGGGTGAGATTTTGACTATATAATGACGGACTGGTGGCATTAAACAGGTCGAAAACGATGTTATCTTAATTTTGAAGGATATTGACACTGGATATGCAACCGAGATTGCATAGTATACCGTTTGTCTCTAAGATACGGGAGAGGAAGGATAGTATCTTGCGTTTTTAGGAGACAATTCCAATTTTGAGCAACCTATTGTTTCATGCAATTATGAATCAATAGTGTCTATTTCCGAATAAAAACCTCTCAGTCAGCTTTAAGGTGGGCGGGGGTTATTCGTCATCTAGCCTGAGTCAATAACATTGTTGATGGCTGCTCTTTCGCATGCTAATTTTTTCATTAGGGAGGTTGTAGACTGACAACATAGATCAAAAGTTAAAAGTAAAGATAGTACTTTTTTCTTTGACATGTAGAATTTTAGTTTCAAGTGGAATTTTTTGGTAAAAAATCAGGATGTTTTTATTTAACCAGCAGTTATCGTGATCTGAGGTAAACACTAATGAATGTCGATCTAGGTTCCTGGAGTCCTCATATTCTATTTTTTCTAATTTTTATAAAGATATTTTTCGAGACAATGCTGATTCTATGATAGTTTAATAGCGCGCTTTGATGAAAATTCACATGTGAAAAGCGGCTCAGTTCAGACAAAGGGCAGGGTTGGTTGTTTGCTGCCAAAGTTTGCAAACGTTTGCATCGCCATGAAAAAAAAATTTTTAGCCTTAGTGGTCTGCAAACTTCACAAAATTCTAAACCACTGGAAATCTTACAAGATCTCTTACCAATAGTTCTTACCAATACACCATATCTTGTAATTGTTTTTAATGTTAAAATTATATTTTAAGATCTTATAAGACATTGCATAGCTTGTAAGATCTTATAAAACAGAGTGAATCTCGTAAGAGGTATGTAACGGCTGCTCTCCTTGTGTTTCACAAAGAAGGTTTTACACCGCCCAGTTCGTTCTGAGTGGTTACAAAATCTGTCCCGATACTTCGTTTATGCAGTTTGCTTTTGTAACTGTATATCCGCTCTGCTGTACTTACCGTTGCATTAACTAATTTAACTAACTTAGTTTTGGTTTTTTTCTCAATTGAAATGGGTCCACAGATCACACAATACGGGATCTCTATATGTTTACCAGTTCAATCGTTTTGATTAAAAAATCTAAGTCAAAATTATTTGCCTGAGAAATGTTATGAAAATTTGGTTTCTAATTTAATCCTAGTTGTGTGTGTTGCGATTTCCGCAGAGTACTCAGGAGTTGAAGATTGAAAATCAGGACACAGAAAAATGAATTTACTGTTCCAGACGTTTTCGATACAAGACACAATCTTTGATGGAATATTGCTCAAGACAAATTTTGGTATCAAGACACAGTAACAACTTAACATCTATACTGCTCAAGTGTTTGGTTTTTGCAAGACGCAGTTACGAATATACTGCTCAAGACTATATTATTTCAACAATTTTATTGCTGAGTTTAAGTGCTAGCTCGAGTTGCTAGGCTGACAAGACAATTTGAAATTGTGAGTTCTTATTTTAGGTTCAGTTTGTTAACAATTTTTTGTGCTTACGTGGCATACGCGGCTGTTTCTGATTCGCTATACACAGTTTTCTCGCTAAGGGGATGGATAATCCGGGTAAAAGTAGAACACAGTAATAGTTTTCGTCCTACGCAATTTTGTTATTCCCTAAGCTCATCTTCATAAGGTAAGTATGTTCTTATAAGATCTTAAAAGACTTGGATTGTGGAAGGTAATTGCAAAATTACAGATATTTCAAAAACTACAAGATACGTTTTAATCTTATAAGAATAATGGGGTCTTTCCCATTATAGCTCCACCAGCTTAGTGGTCAGGTAACCTACAGACCCCCATCGTGATAAATATACCAAAAGAGGGGGCTATGTTTTCAGGGGGGCTTGAATGGCAAAGACCCGAATGACGTGTGTCTTATAATATTCTTATAACTTCTTACCAGTTGTTACTATTCCTAGGAAGTCTTAAAAGATTAAAGCATATGTTATAAAAATCTTATTAGATCTTACGAATTTTTACATTTCTTGTAAGAGCTTAGAATTTAAGAGTGAATCTTGTAAGTCTCTTATACAATCTTAAAAGATTAATGCAATAACCTGTAAGGCCGTATAAAAATCTTATAAGATCTTATAAGATATGCAAATGTCAATGAAAAAGACATTCTGCTTTTTCTGCTCCTGCTCAATCTATGTGAACCTTTTTTGCTCACAAGTCAATGTCTATTAAACTGGAACAAAAAAGAAATATGAATAAAGTTTTTCTTGTTAAAATTGAAAAAATCGATGCATTGCCAATGATGGACAGAATTTTTTTCAGATCCTTTTATAGTTTTCTATACTTCTAACTATAAACAGATAAAAGTGCTGAATTGTGTTACTTATAAATTGAGGATGTTGATTTTTATTCCTAGGACATGAAATTAAACTCAAGCTGCAAAGATTCAAATATTTAGTCTCACTGCTTTCTTCAAAAGGACACTTATTCTTAAGCAATTTAACTTGGACAAAAAATTTTGTCAATTAAAATGATAAAAGCATATCTATTACCAACAAAACGTTTTAACTTTTGCAAGAGATTTTTGAATTTGAATAACGAGGAAATGAAAGGACTGTTTTATACTCATACACAAGGAGTATAGTCAATTGAATCGCAAATGGTCTTGCAAGTACTGAGATAGGCACTTGCGTCGCGAATGGCAGGTTTAGTTGTTACTTTCAACTAAATTCTTTCTAGATTTGGCAATCGCCGTGCGATTGACTCTAACTGAACTACTCAGTTAAAACGAGAAGTATTTTGCAAGGATTAAATTAAACTGAGCGTTAGCGCTGCAAATTGGAGAATGAAAGTTAATGATAATACAGATTATGAAAGAAAGTTTGTTCAGGTTTTAATCATACGGAAAGGAAGCAAAGTTTGATTTGTTTACAACGTGAATGAATATATATCCGGTACAGACGGGACGAACAGACTTAACTGCTAAAAATGGGAGGAAGTATATAGCACTGAACTAAAAATGGCATTCGCCCTTCAAAAGGAACTTACAACAATAAATTAGCTTAAAATACGGATATGGATACATGAAGGGTATCCATTGCCGTATGACATTTCCCCCTCTTGGGGAAAAATTAATTTACTAGATTAAAATCAGAAAATTATTAAATATTCACCGGTTAGTAAGTAATAAAATATTAAATAATATATAGAATAAAAGTTTATGAAAGTTTTCTTTATTGAAGATCACTCGCTGTCGCTATTTTCAGCATTTTCGGCCTGGAGAACTGTCATCTCCCTTGGTTGGTTTTGCGAGTACTCGTCTCCTTGATTCGATCCTCCCGCAATGCCAGTGTCTTGGTAATCCGTGTAACCTTCTGTGTTACGAACTTTTTTGACAATTGTTTGCGATTTTTGGGATTTCTTTTTCAGTGTCCTTTTGCTTTTTCTAATAGAAGACGTATCCGAATCCGATGTATCACTGACCGTGATTTTGCGTTTCGAAGTCTTCCGCAAGATGGGCGTAGGTTGTTTTTGAGCCGAGGAGGTTGTTTGTGTTCCAGATGGCCCTGCTATATCAGACGATACCACTTGCGGCGCGATTGGACTGAAATTTAATATTTGTGTAAGGTCGGGTCGATTTTTGAATGCCTCATCGTATTTCGGGTTTCTTTTTGGTACTCTCATCTTCAATGATCTTGCGACATTGCTAGCTGTAGATATACAAGATCGTGCCGACGAAATGACACTTACATCGTCTGTGTTTTTTCTGTTTCGCTTTATCTTTTTCTCTCTAGTATTTTTTCGAAAAAGATCTCGTTTGTGCTGTTGAATTTTTTGTTCGAGAGTTTTTTCGTTTATTTTCTTTGGGCGTCGGTCTATGTACTGTGCTAAAGTTGTTTCCCGTTCAGCCCGCGTTCCAAATTTGGCGATGTCAGAATTCCTGACCCGTACTTCAGGTTTGGAAGGTTCTTTGATGACACTCGTTGTTGGGCTTATTTTGCACACTGTACTGCCAGGTGCTAATACTTCGTAGAGGCCGTCCAAGTTTTTCTTTTGGCGCTGGTTCTCATGTATTTTGCGGGCCAACTTCACTTGTACGCTTCGTTCAGAGCAGGGAATTGCACGGTGAATGACATCTGGCTTTATAAAACGATCTTCCCCGTCTTTCCTTTTCTCTTGTTCTGTTCTTGCGCGGGTACTTGCGGCGCAAATGACTCGCTCAATTTCCGTGTCGGAACAAAGAGTTGTATCCGCCCACTGTTCATCTGTAAGATAGGAACGACCCGGGATTGTATCCTCGTCTAAATAATAATTAATTATTGCATTATAGTTGAGATTTTTACTATCAGATTTAGTTGTAACATTTGATATAGGTGTGTTACATTTTCTACCGAAATGTGCCTCAAAGGGTGTGGTTGTGATTGTTTTTTGTTTTGATATACGGAGTCGTTGTATTATTGCTTTGAGTGAATTTTCTAAATTAAATTTTTTATTTAACTGTGATTTCATGCAAGCTAATTGTCGTTTAATTGTTTGAATGATACGTTCTACTAATCCAATTGCTCTATGGTCATTTGCAGGTGCATAAATAGGTGTAATATTATTTTCGGTACAGAATGTTTCAAACTTCTTTCCTGTAAAACATCTAGCTTGATCTAATCTAATAGTTCTAGGCACTCCATGATGATATATATATATTTATTTAAGAATTTGATTACATTTGGACCTGATGCGTTATTTACTATTTCTGCTATGGGATATTTAGATTATCTATCTATACTAGTAAGAAAATATTGTTCTATTCCTTTCTCATTTAAAATTGGGCCACCAAAATCTAATTGTATTTCGTCATTTGGTTCACTACATTTAGGTAGAGGTGTCCATTTGCGGTGCGAAATCACTGATTTTAGATTCTTACCAATATCCGTGCAAGCTTTGCACTCACCGGCCTTTGCCAGAATGTCTCTGTGGATGTAGGGCCACCAGATATTTTGAGCTAAAGAAAGCATAGCGAAACTGCCTGGGTGTGTGGAGTGTATGTCCTCCAACACCGCATCTTTAATGGATTTTGGGATCGCAATTCTTTCATCTAGGCAGACACACCCGTGCTTCACGCTAAGATCTCTCCAATATGAAAAGAGATAGGGACTGATTTCTTGTAGTCGTTCTGCATCATTTCGAATTACACAGTCCCTTACTTCTTTCAATATCGCGTCTTTTCCAGTCAGTATTGCTAGAAATTTCCTACTGAACACCTTATTGAGGGTCTCGGTGAACATTATGTCCTCAGCTTCGTCTATCATACTACCAGTTGGAGTTTCAGTATGAGTTGTTGCATTTGATTCGGGTGTTGAAGGTGTTGTGTCGGAGAACGTTACTCTTGCTTTAGTAGGGGTCGATTTAGAGCGGGTTGCTTTTGCTTTTGACATCGTGCTGAGACTATTTACTGAATTATTTGATATGAGAGGTTTATTGAGTTTATTCACAAAGTAGTGTTTCTTAGGCAGAATTTGGGCAAAAAGCGAGTTATTTTTGGGTGAGTGGTATTTATACTTGGGGATTTGTGTTTTCGCGCTTAATTTAGTGTTGTTAGGTGTATTACTTGACTTATTACCATTAATAGGCTGCATTAAGGATAATTGTTCAGATTGTTCACATTCTTTACTGTCTAAGATTTGCACCTCTTTTGCAGCGAATTTGTTAATGGAATGTGAATTATTTACTTTACAGTGATTTGGTACAAATTGTAATTTTGTAAATTTAGGTGGCATTTGCGGCGCAAATGGATGTACAGAATACGGATCAAGTTTAGAATTAGCATGTGTTAATTGCGGTGCAAATGGAGGTTTCAATGGTGAACTGGTTAATTGAGATGCAGATGCTTTATCACAATTAGTTGAATTATTGCTTTTTGGTATGGTTAATCGCGATGCAAATGGTTGTTTAACTTTTAGTGAAGGCAAATTCAACTTTAATATGTTTCTAAATTTTGTAGTTGCAGTTTGTCTATTGGTAATTAAATGTTTCATTGAATCACGGATTCTAGAAATTGTTGCTACAACAAAGTGCTCGTCGTATGTAGATATCTTTTTAGCTCTTGCAAAAAGGTTTCTAGAAATGTAGTCAACGAGTCCCATTTTTGCACCTGGCATATGCTCAATCGTGAAATTGTACGGTAGCAATCTATCTATCCATCGAGACAGTCGACTATTGTATGACTTATTTGATCGGTGTTCTTTAAGTATTGACAATAGGGCTCTATGGTCTGTCACTACCGTAAAGTTTTTTCCGTATAAGTAGTATTTAAAATAATCGATTGACCAAACTATCCCCAATAGTTCCAATTCGTTGACGCTGTAGCGTTCTTCCGTTGAATTGAGGAATAGCGACGCGAAGGCTATTGGTTTCCAACCGTCCGGTGTATTTTGTTCTAATGCTGCCCCCAATCCTGAACGGGAGGCATCACATTTTACACGAACATCCAGTATAGGGTTGTAATGGCTATTTTCTGTACTATTTGCTATTTTTTCTTTAATCTGATTAAAATGTTTAGTATGTTCGTCCGTCCAGATGAATTTTACTGATTTCTTTAGTAGTGGTCTAAGTGGCTGACATAATTGTGCTAGGTGAGGTATAAATTTGCCAATATAATGTACCGACCCGAGAAGTGATCTAAGGCGTTTTAATGTTGTTGGTGGTGGTATTGTTAAGATTGCGGCTGTTTTGCTTTCTAAAGGTGATATTCCAGTCTGTGTAAATTTGTAACCGAGCCATTCTATTTCAGATTTAGCAAAATGACATTTCTGGAGGTTAATTCTTAAGTTATCGTCATCTAATTTCTTTAGACATTTGTGGACGTAGGCTAAATGGTCTGCTTCAGTGCCGGTACTAACGATTATAATATCGTCCAAGAAACAGTATGTGTTTTGTAAACCTATGAGAGTATAATCCATGGCTTTTTGAAACTCTGCCGGCATATCTGTAAGTCCACAAAAACCAGTTTTGAATCTATATGTACCTGTAGATTCTCCACATATGATGTTAAAATTACAGTGTTTTGCTGTATCGTGATGTAGTTTTAATTGACTGTATGCAGATTTGAGATCTAATGTGGTGAAATATGCTTGTTGACCATATGTGTATCTGTGAGGTGTTGTGATATGGTGTCGATTAACATTTCAATATTAGGCATTTGGCATTTGTTTTTATGTATCGCTTTATTTAATACTTTTGAATCTAATGCGAGTTTTATCGACTGATCTTTTTTCACTGTAATTACAATCGGGGAGATGAAGTGTTCGTTAGAGCAACTAGATAGTTTTTCGATATGACCCTCAATCTGTAGTCTTTCTAATTCGCTTGATACTCTAGGTTGAAGATTTATCGGAACACGTCGACCTTTTTGATGCTTTGCTGTGAACGTTTGATGAAACTTTGACTTTACTACATATGTTTTAGATAAACCAATTCTCGATACTAGATGTGGAAATTGCGTCGCGATTGACTCTTTAATTTTACATGTAGGATTATTGATGTTATAAACACATTTACCAGTTTCTGGTTGTTGTTGGACAACTGCAAGTCCCAAAGTAGTGAACAGATCTCGTCCGATGATATTTTTGTGTCCATCGTCTACCACAGTCAATATTGCTGATTTGTCTTGCCATTGATTGTAGACTACTGTGGTTTCCATGTGTCCAATGATTTTGATCGGCTCATTTGAAAAAGTTTTCAAATTCCTTTTTTCCGTCGATTTTATCCATTTAGCTGAGTTTGTAGATCGTAGGATTTTGTTTGCTAGACTTTGTGTGATGATACTCACAGCACTTCCAGAGTCAATCATAGCAGATGTTTGTATTTCTCCTATTTGCACTTCCACGTTTAATGGTTCTAATTGATGAATGGAATCCGAAGAAATCGCTGCTACGTAGTCGTCAGAGTCGCTATCATAGTTTGAATCGTACACCTGGTCGTACAATTGTTGATAGCTCGTGATATAGTTTACTGATTCTTCATCATCACTTTTTTCCGGTGTCTGATCGATTTGGTTTACATTTGATTTTTGAGTTTTCTGAATTGAATGCTGTGACTGTTTTGGTTTTCGACATTTTCTAGCGAAATGACCCATAATACCACAATTATGGCATTTCTTACCATTCGCGGGACAAATCTGCTTATGGTTGTGGCTCCAGCGAAGACCACAATCCATGCAAATACTCGTATATTGGTAGTTTTTTGGGATAGATGCGTTGCGAGTGAAGTCTCGCTTTGTTGAAGGTCCATTCGCGTTGCGATTGCGCATTGAGTTATTATTGATGTAATTCACTGAAGTATTACCTGACATCAAGTTTTGGTTAATTTTCTGCTGGTTCTGTGCTCCCATTTCCATTTGTATGGCGATCTCCAATGCTTTTGGTGGATCTACTGTTTCCTTCAACAACTCTTTCTGAGTTTCGTGATCAAGCATATTTAATATGAATGCATCACGAATTAGTGTAGTTTCTTCACTACCAAGATTACAATTTTCCGCCAATTCTATGAGACGGCCGTAGAAACTTTCTACCGATTCTCCTTTTTGTTGTTTACACGAGTAGAAAACGAAGCGATCGTAAGTTATATTACGAACCTTTGTGAATGAGTCCTCCATTGCTCGCCACAAATCCTTAAAAGGTTGTTTTTCGATCTGAAAATGAGGGTATTTGCTCTTGAAGATCCGTCGCCCCTCTGTGCCAATGCTTAGATATAGCAATGATATTGTCTTCTGTTCACAAATTCCCCATGGTTTGTCGCCACAGAGGATCCCGATTTCTTCAATCTTTGCACAACGATTTTGCCAATTGACTTTCAATTGCTGGTTTCGGACTTTACGATCTCTTTCCGTTGCCTGTGTGTGATTCTCCACCGGTGCTTCATAGGTAGGCTCAGGCGGGTATGTCACTGTTGCTGGTGGATCACTCAACAGAGTATCCAATTGGATCCCTTCCTTAGCAAGTAGAGCCAATTTCCATTGCTGCGTCCATTTGATCCACGTCAGGGAAGGTGTTGCTGTCGGTTTTTCCCGAAATGCTTCTATATGGAGTGGTGTTTTCTTTGAGTCCGTAGCTGGCTGCGCCATGTTATACTCATACACAAGGAGTATAGTCAATTGAATCGCAAATGGTCTTGCAAGTACTGAGATAGGCACTTGCGTCGCGAATGGCAGGTTTAGTTGTTACTTTCAACTAAATTCTTTCTAGATTTGGCAATCGCGGTGCGATTGACTCTAACTGAACTACTCAGTTAAAACGAGAAGTATTTTGCAAGGATTAAATTAAACTGAGCGTTAGCGCTGCAAATTGGAGAATGAAAGTTAATGATAATACAGATTATGAAAGAAAGTTTGTTCAGGTTTTAATCATACAGAAAGGAAGCAAAGTTTGATTTGTTTACAACGTGAATGAATATATATCCGGTACAGAAGGGATGAACAGACTTAACTGCTAAAAATGGGAGGAAGTATATAGCACTGAACTAAAAATGGCATTCGCCCTTCAAAAGGAACTTACAACAATAAATTAGTTTAAAATACGGATATGGATACATGAAGGGTATCCATTGCCGTATGACAGACTGAAAAGCAAATACCATAATCACATTAGATTATGAATTATGAAAAGACTGTGAGCACTCATGAAAAGACTATAAGGCAAGTGGCAATAAAAGACTTTGCTCGACCGAAATGGCCGAATAAATGACTTTAGCTCAGCCGTAGTCAACCTCTATACTATAACTTGTACCAAACTCTTCAAACTGGAATTTAGGCTGACGCAGGGAAATTTTTGTGAACCACAATGTCATCCTCAAATTTTTGTTGACTGACATTTTTGGGGCCACCTTTTCAAAGCTGAGTTTTCGACCAAGCGATTACTTCGTGCTTAATTTTTGACTCGAAAAGTGCGTTTGATTGCCATTAATGAGTTGGTTTAATTGCTTCAAAAGATCTTACGATCGATTATGGTGCTAGGAAAATTGGCCGACAGGGCGTTTAGCCGACAAGGAAAAAATGGGAAATTTAGCCGACAATTTTATCAAAATTGGTCATAAAAGTCTCATTGGTCCATAAATCAGTAGTTCGGTTGTGATAGATTCAAATCAAGTCCCACGGGCCGCTGAGGCATGGCCATGGCCCGCGAGACATGGCCAGATGCGGTTAAATACCTTTGTTACACTAGTTGATAGACCTTCGTTACATTAGTTGATGAAAAAACTGCGGTATATTTATCCGCTCACGAAATAGTGTTTTAAATTGACCAATCGCAGCTTCAGAATAAGTTTTATTGCTCATTTTACTTAAATTGTCGGCTAAATTTCTCATTTTTTGGTTGTCGGCTAAACGCCCTGTCGGCCAATACGGCGGCCGCCATCGATTACATTGCTTACTATAGTACTAAAAATGATTATGTAGTAAAGTTAAAATTACTTATAGAAGTACATCACACGACTACTTATAACCTAATCAGCAAGAATTTTTATTCATGTATTAAAATGCTAGCGAGTTACTAATCAATCAAAAATATGAATTTTCTTTAAAAAAAATGATATTTCACAATTCAGGAAAGAAAGTTCAGACACAGGAAGACTGAATTAAGACACAATTTCAGACACAATTTCGAGATGCTGACCATTTTAATCAGTTTATCTGACTCCATTCATTGAAAGCTTATGACAATTCAGTCCTAATGATTTGTCTTATAAAATTCACTATAATTCTTATATCGTTTGACATTTGAAGAATTTTTTAAGTGGGAGTATCCTGATTCAATGTGTGTTTTGTCTGCTCTGTCGCTGCTTCAGTTTCCGCTGAAACAAAAAAAATACTCTAAAAAATGCTGAACAAATTTGTGCTCCTATCATGAAAAGACTGGTTCTGCCAATAAATTGATTTTACCCCCCCCCCCCCCCCCCCAATAAATTCTCTGAGTATATTTGATATATCGAGGTTTAAACATGGGTTAAAATTTCATACACGGCTTTCAACAACCCAAAAGTCAAATTTAATTAGTAATGGGGCAATAAGCACAAGACAAGAAAAAGAGTTTTTATCGTCTTCTTTTCCATTTTGATCATTAAATCTCTGCAACAATTATATATAACAGAACTTCAACAAAATGTGTAAATTAAATTTCCGTGTATGACTTTGTTATGTTTGTGTGCGAGATTAATTAACTGAAACGCACTCATATTTTCTTTACCGAAGAACACACACAAAAAAAGAAAACTAAAAGCTTCAAAAAAATGGCAGATTACTTACGCATATTTTCGGTTGGTAAGTGGCTAACATATGATGATTAATAAATGAACATTTTGATATTTAATTCTTAAGTGCCACAACTTTTATGCGCAGAGCCTGATAAAATATATCTATTATATCTCAGGATGGTTATGTTTGTCTATAACCAAAACCGGACCAATATTTCTTTACTTAAAAACGCAAAAAGTAAATTTAATTGCTTCGAGATTACAACTCGCTTAGTTTTGAGTTGATGAAGAAATAGAGAATTATTGAAATAAGCAAAACACAGAAAGCGTTTAATTTTCATTGTGATTACTAAACGTAGTTACAGTTTATTTGGTCAGAAAAAATAAAAATTTGTACATACGAGGTCCATCTACAGTGTTATAAGAGCATTAGTAGTGTGCATAACTTTAAAAAGTCAAATCTCATTTCGGCTGCCTATCAAATAGACCAATTTTTCAAGAAAACGAGCAAAAACAGAACAGAAGCAATTGAGAATAGTCCAACATAACTAAAATAAACTACATAAAATAAGATACCGTTCTGAGATTTTTTTCTGGCTATGCATTTTTTAGATCACAATTTCGAAGTGTTTTAGTATTTGCGAGACTACATCACGCGAAGTTCTTATTCGCGATTAGATGCCATTTGTATAATCATAAATTCTCAGTTTTGCTTATTTTCTTAGCCTTTGCATTTAAGTACCAACATTGATGGAGGCATACATCAGGGTAGGGGGTAAGAAACAGAATAACATTGTTAATATCCCTAACTCTTTCCCTCAATCTCGCATTGCTTATAGGCAATTTATTTCTTTCAAATATCTCGAAATTTTATCGATCTGATTAAACTTAAATTAAACTTAATGTAAACCCCAACATTCTAAATTTATGTTTTTCAGTTTATAGTTTTTAAAAATTGCTTGCAAAAATATCAGCTGTTTAACCAGCAGGACAAAAAGTCTATAAAAAAAACCAAAGACCAGTTCGATGTGGACAAAATATTTACGGCACAGACCAAAGACATCCACGCCAACTCCGTACAAGAGATAGTACTCAACACCTTTTTAAGCCAACGAAAGATCATTCACTTCTGAAACATTTCTTAGACCTTGGTCATATTTCTGGTGACATCTCAAAACCTTTTTATGGTTCATGGAATCTAAACCCCATTAGTTTTGCACATTATGAGAGAAAAATTAGTAGAATGATAAATGAATATTACAAGAAAGGTCTTGACAAATCATGTAGGATGTTACAAATTTTCACAAATGTTCTTGGTTAATTAAGAAGGATAACAATTTTTCATAATGATGTGAAGTTTTCTCAACTCATTGTTCAAGCAGTCAACAAGTATATATCTTTGCGAACTGAGGACAGCAGAAAAAAGTAGACAGTTTTAAATTTTAAAAATTCTGGTCACTTTTCGGATCCAAGGAAACACAATCCTAAACCTATATCATTCACTAGACAGTTTAGTCAAAACATTTAAATTAAGTGTTTCAATTATGTTTCCTTGGAGATCGTTAGAAGCCATGTTTCTTTTTCTAATAGAACAGAAGCTTTAAACGGAAACAAAAGTTGCTCGCTCTCTTTTAAGTTTTACTCTTAACTCAAAGCGTACTATCAAAATTAACAGGATTAATCCCTAGAGCAGACATCGAGCTAGAAAAAGACAATGCTCCAACGAAAAGAGTATGGATAGACCATGTTGAACGGAAAAGAGCTGCAAAGCTTTTCTGAACTTTGTCAATCGCCTGGATTAGTGCTCGACCAAAATTTTGTCACTCCTAATGCTTTCCCTAATGCTTTCCCTCAATCTCGCATTGCTTACAGGCAATTTCTGCCTTTCAAATATCTCGAAGTCTTATCGATCTGATAAAACTTAAATTAAACTAAATGTAAACCCCACCATTCTAAATTTAAGTTTTTCAGTTCATAGTTTTTAAAAAATGCCTGCAAAAATATCAGCTGTTTAACCAACAGGCAGGACAAAAAGTCTATAGAAAAACCAGAGACCAGTTCGATGTGGAAAAAATATGTACGGCATAGACCAAAGACATCCACGCCAATTCCGTACAAGAGATAGTACTCAACGCCTTTTTAAGCCAACGAAAGATCATTCAATCTGAAACAATTCTAAGACCTTGGTCATATTTCTGGTGACATCTCAAAACCTTTTTATGGTTCATGGAATCAAACCCCATTAGTTTTGCACATTATGAGAGAAAAATTAGTAGAATGATAAATGAATATTACAAGAAAGGTCTTGACAAATCATGTAGGATGTTACAAATTTTCACAAATGTTCTTGGTTAATTAAGAAGAATAAACAATTTTTCATATTGATGTGAAGTTTTCTCAACGTATTGTTTAAGCAGTCAACAAGTTTATATCTTTGTGAACTGAGGACAGCAGAAAACAGTAGACAGTTTTAAATTTTAAAAATTCTGGTCACTTATCGGATCCAAGGGTACACAATCCTAAACCTATATCACTCACTAGACAGTTTAGTCAAAATATTTAAATTAAATGCTTCAATTATTAATCCTTGGCAATCGTTTGAAGCCATGTTTCCGTTTCTAATAGAACAGAAGCTATAAACGGAAAAAAAGTTGCTCGATCTCTTTTAAGTTTTACTTTTAACTCAAAGCGTACTCTCAAAATTAACAGGATTAATTCCTGGAGCAGACCTTGAGCTAGAAAAAGACAATGCTCCACCGGAAAGAGTATGGATAGACCATGTTGAACGGAAAAGAGCTGCGAAACTTTTCTAGACTTTGTCAATCGCCTGGACTCGTGCTCGACCAAAATTTTGTCACTCTAGACATTCGTTCGACCCAAAAAGTTGAGCTATAGAGTTTTGCCGGAGTCTGTGCTGGAATTGAACTGCAGTGGTGCAATGTTGTCTAGTCTTGCTCCGTTGCTGCTTCACTCTGTGCAGCAGCAAACAAAAAATCTTTTTCTGCATTTTTATAAATAAGCAGATTTCTAAAAAAAGAACATCCTCGACCTAAAAGGCCGATGAAAATTCCATGCATTAATTGAAAAATTCTATGAAAAGTGTTTTGCCCACCACATGAATATACCATGCTGGACCACATTTTCCTGTGAAAAGACATTTGCTAGACCTTATCGACAGTGTAATTCCTGGTCAGTATTGACCCCCTCCCCCTATTAGATTATATGGGAATTTTCAGAAGCCTAAGTCTGGATTAGTGGTTGCATTTTGTTGTTAAAAATAAAATTGTCCAAGCAACTAATTATTCCCAACTTATATCATTGGGGCTAAAAATATAGATACGACGTTCAAAAGACTTGTTTCTTCTGGAGTTTAAAAAATCTGTATAGGTTTGAGGGTGGTGTTTTTTTCTCAAAACACAATTACAGCACAGTCCATAAGGTGAGCTGGGAATTGAGTGCCATCTCATGAATAAGGTCCAGAGCACTTTTTTGTGTTTATATTGAGCCCAAACACTATGTTCATCCTTACTTTTGAAATCCCAATTTGAATTTATTTAATTGTCTTTAAATATCGCAGAAATGTTGCACCCAAATTTAGCTTTTTATTTTGCTGTTTTCCCAATATCAAAGAACCAACTCAAGTTGTCATACTTTTTACAATATTCATTTAAGCTCAGTCTTGTCGTTCAGTGCCAGTTGTTGATTATTTTTCTTGAAAAACTAAAAACTATTAAATAGTGTGTTTAAAAATTTATAGATTTTTTTGTTTCAAAGACCAAAGATCGAAACTTTTTGCGCTTTATCGCATCCAGGAGGTTAGTGGCAGAGCAAATCAGCGCTGAATCAGTGTAAAAACATTCTGTTTTTTAGGATGGCCCGGGTTCTGTTCATATACCAATTTACAATGTCTAATCTTGGTTTTTGAGTAATATTTACTGCATGTAAAATATTATGTTCAACTTAACTCCCACCAACAATGTTTGCTTTATATGCGATTCGCACTCCAGCGTGGGTACTTGTAACATTTAATTTGCGTTTAATTAGCATTTAATTTGCAAGTCGTAACCACAAAACTAAATGTGATTAGTATATGGGATTAAAATAGTAATCGTATACAAACCAGCTTATGTATAAATTGTGTGCGTTCTTCCATAGTAATTACCATTTATAAGCTACATAAGTATGACATTATTCTGCCCAGACCAAGTTTTGTGTTATGAGTAATTTTCAGACTATACAGGATAAGTTTAGAATTTATTTTATTGTCTTTAAATATTGCAGAAATGTTGCACCCAAATTTATCTTTTTTATTTTGCTGTTTTCCCAATATCAAAGAACCAACTCA
Organism: Convolutriloba macropyga; assembly: GCF_964194025.1. NCBI lineage: Eukaryota > Metazoa > Xenacoelomorpha > Acoela > Convolutidae > Convolutriloba > Convolutriloba macropyga. The sequence continues at coordinate 6,645,158 of NC_134470.1, forward strand.
AGTTTTCGTACTTTTTACAATATTCATTTAAGCTCAGTCTTGTCGTTCAGTGCCAGTTGTTGATTATTTTTCTTGAAAAACTAAAAACTATTAAATAGTGTGTTTAAAAATTTATAGATTTTTTTGTTTCAAAGACCAAAGATCGAAACTTTTTGCGCTTTATCGCATCCAGGAGGTTAGTGGCAGAGCAAATCAGCGCTGAATCAGTGTAAAAACATTCTGTTTTTTAGGATGGCCCGGGTTCTGTTCATATACCAATTTACAATGTCTAATCTTGGTTTTTGAGTAATATTTACTGCATGTAAAATATTATGTTCAACTTAACTCCCACCAACAATGTTTGCTTTATATGCGATTCGCACTCCAGCGTGGGTACTTGTAACATTTAATTTGCGTTTAATTAGCATTTAATTTGCAAGTCGTAACCACAAAACTAAATGTGATTAGTATATGGGATTAAAATAGTAATCGTCTACAAACCAGCTTATGTATAAATTGTGTGCGTTCTTCCATAGTAATTACCATTTATAAGCTACATAAGTATGACATTATTCTGCCCAGACCAAGTTTTGTGTTATGAGTAATTTTCAGACTATACAGGATAAGTTTAGAATTTATTTTATTGTCTTTAAATATTGCAGAAATGTTGCACCCAAATTTATCTTTTTTATTTTGCTGTTTTCCCAATATCAAAGAACCAACTCAAGTTTTCGTACTTTTTACAATATTCATTTAAGCTCAGTCTTGTCGTTCAGTGCCAGTTGTTGATTATTTTCCTTGAAAAACTAAAAACTATTAAATAGTGTGTTTACAAATTTATAGATTTTTTTGTTTCAAAGACAAAAGATCGAAACTTTCTGCGCTTTATCGCATCCAGGAGGTTAGTGGCAGAGCAAATCAGCGCTGAATCAGTGTAAAAACATTCTGTTTTTTAGGATGGCCCGGGTTCTGTTCATATACCAATTTACAATGTCTAGTCTTGGTTTTTGAGTAATATTTACTGCATGTAAAATATTATGTTCAACTTAACTCCCACCAACAATGTTTGCTTTATATGCGATTCGCACTCCAGCGTGGGTACTTGAAACATTTAATTTGCGTTTAATTAGCATTTAATTTGCGAGTCGTAACCACAAAACTAAATGTGATTAGTATATGGGATTAAAATAGTAATCGTCTACAAACCAGCTTATGTATAAATTGTGTGCGTTCTTCCATAGTAATTACCATTTATAAGCTACATAAGTATGACATTATTCTGCCCAGACCAAATTTTGTGTTATGAGTAATTTTCAGACTATATAGGATAAGTTTAGATTGGCAAACTCTATAACCTCAAAATAAACAAATTGATGAAAAACTGCAAATAAAGAAACATAAAATATTCTGCAGTTGCAATGTTTCGTAACTGAAGTTCGTTTTGCTTTTCAAATGTACGGGTTCTGCGTTGAAATGCTCTGAGACTCAGGATGTTGATTAAAAATTGAGTTCAAAGGACTTCTGCTTCAGTCTGAAGTGTGGATAGAATAGAATAACGCTTGTTGCTAACTGCTTAATTAAGCCATACATTTTATTAATTCAGTCCAATTTTACATACCATTTTTTTAAATCGTTTGCCTGATTACCTAATTTTAGAAAGATATTTTAAACTAAATTTTAATTAAACTTATTTAAACTAATTTTATAACGAAACTTTTATTGTATTTGGATTATTTTTGAGCTTATAAGCATAAACGATGTACTGAAAGAGGAGAAACAACTGATGGCTGCTTAATAAAAGTAAAAGAGCTCCCTTGAAGTGTGCCAATGGTCGCCACTAAAATTGGTTTTTTAGTGAGTTGGATCTAATATTTCAAAAATTTAGCTCTCAACGTTCTTTCTCCATTTCGTAAAACTGAAAATAAAAGTTATCAAAGAAATTGTCATAAAATGACTTTGTTAATAAAGTGTTCCTTAAGTACTTAAGTTAAATAAAGTGTCCTTAATAAAGTGTCCTAATAAAGTGTCCTTAAGAGCTGTTTTTTGCTCTGAATTTAAATCACAGCTCGAGGAAGGTTTTCTGACACTAAAGTTTGAAATCTGACAAATGTTTTTACAAAAGTTATGGTGCTTGAAATAGGTTTTCCATTATCAAACTAACTAGACTGCCATCTGGAAACATAAATTGCAGATATTAAGTTTCCAGAGAAAATTGCCCAACTTCAGAGAAAAGTATCATATTTACTAGCAAAATGCGTTTAAGAAAAAGTTTTATGACACCAATTTACAATGACAAAAAAACGGACTGTCAGGCCACTTCTATTTAACATAGACAAAATTTAAAATATATTAATTTTTACAATTCTCCAAATCGTTGGGATACCGATTCTCTTTAATTTTTGGTCATTATATAGATTGTTTGCGCAAAAAATAGAATTTTTTTATACCGTTTTTGCTATTGACAGTTAAATTAAAACTCTGAGCATCTCGAAACTTATATGTTACTCAATATTTCAAATTTTTCTGGTATTTTGGTGTTGATGATTGATATAATTTCTGAGTGGGGCAGCAACTTTTACATATCTTTGTACGCAGTATCAAAACGATTGATTGTAAATGTACCGGCTTTGTCGAATAAAGACTAAAATTTGCAAGTGGCTTTTTTTGAAAGCAAAAATGACTGCTTGGGATCCAGTTGAAGCAATTATTGTTGTCACTTATAAATTTTGTAGTTTTGTAGCCAAAAATGTAAATGTTAAATTTGTTTTGATTTTTTTTTCAATTTGCTGCTTGTGTCATTCATTTTTCGATATAAATATATTTTAGTAACGCAAAATTTGTCTTGACTGATATACAGGAACATGCCAACTGTTTAAAAGTGGTCCAATTGGTTTTGTTCTCCTGTTTTCAGGTGGGATAAAAACGTTAATATATTTGCAATGGCTGAACTCTTTTAGTACAGTAAAGGGATATTGTTATCAAAGCTTTGTAAATCAAATTTTCATTTTCTGTTCCTTGACTCTGCTTAATTCTTCTCCCTTCAAAAATGCTTTAGATTGGTGAAAAAGTATATTCCATAATGTATACTCCATAATGTAAAAAAAAGAACGCACATGTTTACTTCAAAGGTTGAGTTTGTAGAGTGAGCAAACTTTCCTCAATTATGAATAGTTGGGAACCTGTATTGACCGGTAATGTTTGCTTTCACAACACTATATAATAAAGCTGCTACGTATTTTGCAAAGTAGCAAGTTCCAAAAAACTGTTTTTTCTCGGGTCAATTCATTTGAAATTGTCACTAATATTCACGAACATGTTTTAAAATGAGGGTTCATTTCGTTGGTTTTTTGCGTTTAAGCACAATTGCCAAGATCAGCGATAATTCGAAAATCACAGACGAAATTGCCGTTCTTTCATCGCTATTTTTGTTACGTCCCTTGATGCGTAATCTAGCGACAATAGCAATGCAAAAATTGGTGGCTAGTTACCCTAATCGCGTCCCTAATTTTCACACGGACTTGTACTATTCATGTGCCTTACGAGCGCATTCAAAATTGAATTAGTTAGTTTATAGCCTGCGCCCACTCAATTAAGTATTAGACATCGCGTTGCGTTTTCTAATTCTATGTTAGGCTTATTGTACTATTTTAGCTATTGTTCCCAGGTCTAGGTACAGACTTATGAAAAGACCACGCTCGACCAAAAGGTACTATGAAAAAAACCGTACTCGACTCATTTGAGCTATGGAAAGACTTTAGCTGGACTTTAAGACATTCTGGACTTTAGCTCGACGCATGTTTTTTGCGCAAAAAACTTTAGCTTTACAAAATACTTTGGCTTGACACAATGCTTGCAAGCAAAGTTGAGTTAAGGTCTATTCATGGGTCCACCATTAATCTTTTCATAAGTCTGCTTTTTGCCATTAACGTTTTACGTGGGATATTGCATATAACGTAGTCAGCATTTATGCTCCTTCAACTTTTACGATTGAAAAGAACCACAATTCCCTGAAAAACCTGCATTATTTTTTTAAAAAGATAACTGATAATTTTGGAAGGGAAAAGAAACTGAAAAACGCCGGAATTTCGTCATGCCTAATGGGACTAGGACCACTACACTTAAGCTAGCTGGTTTCATTGAATCAAGTAATGTGATGATATACTCGAGCTGCAACAACTCTTTATCTTAGGATTTGTCAAAATTCTTCAGGCTTTTGGCAGTTTTCCAACTGGTTCTTAAGTTGAACTGCTCTGGTGCAAAGCTATTTAGTCTTGCTGCTTCGGTTCTGCATCTGTATGTACAGAAGCAGCAAAAAAATCTTTGAATTTTGAAAAAAAAACAGTTATGAAAAGACTAAATGTGGACCCATGAAAAGACCTTAACTCGACTTTGTTGGTTATGAAATGAATAATGATGGACCCATGAAAAGACCTTAGCAGGACTTTCTTCGGTATCAAAAGACTTTAGCTCGACCCATGGAAAGATAATAGCTCGACTTTAACTAGGAAGCTCGTCCGTGTAATTATAGTCAATTATGCCACGCCACCCCCCCCCCCCCCCCCTACTAGACTTTTAAAGTGTTTTCATAAGTCGAGGCCTAGGCCTGAGTATAACTATTGTAAAATTGATTATTAGTGTTTTAAAGTTTCAAAGATTAGTATTTAATTGAATTATATGGATCAATAGTTATCATAATTTATAAATGTGTGACTAAAAAAATTTCAGGTAAACGGAAGAAGGATGATCCAAACATAGGTTGAAAATGAATCAATATTTTAAGGTTTCGCTAAGAATTATTCCCAAACTACCAATTGGGTCAAATTACCAATTGATTAAGTTAAGTTAACTAGCAAACAAAAAACACTCCACAGACCAAAAACTGACGTCAAGTGCCGAGGAGTAAACAAAACGGCGCTCTGGGCATGAACACAACCAAAACAAAAAAACCCAGAATAGCTGAGCATAACTATTACAGCAGCTTAAGAATTAGTTGAAAATATCTGTCATTAAATCGATTGATATTAAGGTACATATTAAAATTAAAAACACTAGGTGACATAACTCATTTTTCCGAATGACACAAATTTAGATTTTCCTGTACGTCAATTGAGCAGTACTCCCACTTTCAGCGCATTTTTGCATTCTGACCGCTTTAAAGCGCGAGCCAATTATCGAACTAAATTATTACAGCAGCTTAAAATGGCATCATGGATACTTAGATTGTACGAAAGTTGGGAAATGATGTTCCAAGTCATTACTTCCGTTAGTAACCAAATAGCGCCAATTAAGGTACCTAATTGACGCCGAGCTACTTAAAAATGAGAATGAGAAAGAATTAGTTGAGTCGAGGGCGAATACTTAAATGCCAGAACAACATAATTGACAATATTCACATTTTGTCAACCTCACCCCACATCTAAAGTGGAACGAACACAGCAAAAGTTTGGTGGCAAGAGCAAACAAAAGAATCTACCAACTATGGCGGCTTAGTCAGATCAACATTGATGAAGAGTGCTTGCTGAACTTGTATAAATCATGGGTGCGACCTGTATCTCTCTATGAGAATGCCTGCTGGATTGACTAATCTAATTCAATTATCAACAACATAAAACTGACCCAAAATAGAGCATTAAGAAATTGTATGAGGAAACCCCGCTGGTACAGTGTCCAAAACTCTATGAAGAGGACAAATATATCTGCAGTAAGGGATTTTCAGATTAGATTAGCAAATGAGTACCTGAAACGGGCAAAAGAAAACAAGATCGAATCAATACTTGAACTCAACCAGAAAAAGAGACAACGTCCGAAAAACAGTTATCAAAGCACACTAGACCATCTGTCCTGCTAATGTTCTTTACCAGTTCCTATATCGTAGAAAAGCCAGAACAGCCATCATCCAATGACTTATTGCCAGCCGCTTGCTTAGTTATTTCGGGTCTTAGCTGCGAGAAACACAAGGAAAACAACAGCAATTTACACAGCTTTTATATACTGAAAAATCTTTATCCATTAACATAATTTTAAACCAAGAAAACGTTCTTATTTTTCACATTCACTCAACTGATATCTTTATCAACGTTAAGTTACGGTTATACAACTAACCACATAATACAGTGCTATGCGCGGTTTGGTTCAGTGGTTTCAAGGTTTAGGTTAGCCTAGCACTTTTAACTGCTACTTATTATTCCTTCTTTATTTTCCTTCATTCTTCAGAACGCTTTAATTTTGTTTTTGAAGTCAAGTTAAAATGTTGCAACTGCACTTTTTTTTACCTTCCCTCAATTAATTTTAACGCGTCTTAACGCTTGCCTTCATGAACAAAATTACACTTTTTACGACTAGTAGCCCTTTAATTCTTAGATCAAATGAGGCACAGTAATTCAGTCTCCAACGCGAGCGCAGCCTATTTTCATTTTTATTTGTTTTTTTGTTTTTTTATCTACTCTTCTCACTCTCAATATTTATTACTTCTTGAATAATTAATCTTAATAAACGATTTTTTTTACTTTGAAGAAAAAATTATTGATATCTTACCACGCATAGAAAAACGACGAACTAATCAACTTCTACGAGGCTAGCCAAGAACACCAAGAAAAAGAGTAAAAGCAAGCAGAGCCAGCAGTAGACCTTCCCGGCGCTTGAAATGGCTCCCACCAACAAGAGCAATCAATTAATTTTAAAAAACTCTGAAAAAACAGGAGCATAAACTCATCTTTCCGAAATTTCGAACTTTCTATTTTACGTATTGATGCTTTTTTAATTGATTGAACTTGATTGTACATACAGTAATAATAATAATAATAATAATAATAAGTCAATTGACAATATTCCAATTTTAAGAGCAAAGCGATTTCGAAAAAATTTTCAGCTGCACAGAGATGCAACGGACAAATAAAATCTAAATAGTAGAAAATAGAGACACCCATAAGATATCATCAATGACGTCAACAAAACAAAAGTAAACTATCACGCGTTCGCATCTTGTTGTACAGGGTTGAGGACTTGCTTATTCCTATTCAGATAGATAACTGTATCTATGCTTTGACTGTTCAGATCCAGAGTCCGGGTCTCTGAACGATTGAATTAGGTTTTTCTGTTTCAGGCAATCCCCGTGGCAACAGTCAGTTCACTAACAACACTCCCTCATTTTAACAGACATCTATGCACAGTCTCTGTCTGGAAAACAGACACTAACCAACCATCTCCCCAATGACGAGAAGAAACAAATGAAAAAAGAGGCGGAAGCGCAATTACTCAAGTGGATAATAGAGCTGTCCAGATCGCATCTGGAATACCCATCAGAGACACAATCCAGGCATCGAATCTCAGGGAACGAGCAAAAAAACCAGGCACCACAAACATCAGAACTAAGGGGAATTGAGAGAAGAAATCTCAAATCTGCTCGACGTCACTATTCGACTTCAAGTCTAAGAAATGCTGATTTAGAAACTGAGTAGATACACAAATTCTCTTGAAACTTAAACGCCCCTGAATTTGGTTCACAGTATGTGAACATCACAAATGTCCCATATAACTTTGGCCAACCCACTCAGCAGTCGTGCAATAGATAATAAACACATTTTGGGATATTCAGATGAAAACTCAAGCAATTCATTTTCGGCAGAGTCTGTTTTTGAGGTTTGGTTGAAATAAAGTCTTGACACGCAGATTGTTTGACGAGATTTTATAACGTGAACACTTAAAACAAGGAGGTTCGCAAATGCGAATGTCTCAAGAACTTGCTTCCCTCGACAACCCGCAGCTCGTTTCTCTCGGCCACAAACTGTAAAATCAGTGAACTATGAACAAAGCCGGTAGATTACCGGTAAACAGCTGCCATAGACCTCTTGACCTTCATTGGAATTGAAGCTAGAAAAGAAAAAGAGACAAGATAAATTGACCGCTTATTAAATTCCTTCAATTCTGATAATTACTTTCGTAATTTAATTTTTATATAATATTTAGTGAAACGCTCTAACAAAAGTGCTCTGTTATAATGAGCGAATGTAGATGATAACTCCAACAAATATTAGAGCATTAAATTAGAACTATTATTGATCTTCAATTGGTTATTGTTTTTAAATTTCAAGCTTCATCAAGTGATTGCGAAGTCATTTTCAATAAGTTTCAATGAGTCACATTTTCCAAAAAGCCGAAACCTTAGCACGCAAGTCACTCGAAAATCTGGTGCAAAATTGTCATACAGATTTCGTTACTGTACTCTGAATGAATTTGCGGAGCCAATTTAAGAGTTTTGTCACTAAAAAATTATTGGCTATTTCGCGGAGCGAATTCAGTATTAATTTTGTGTTTTGAAAATCCGATTTTCTGAGTTCTAATTATGAGTGCTATTAGCGCCGCTAAGTTAGCTTTAATTTCCAAACTAGTATTTCGCTTAGCGAAATGAGGTTTTTTTCTAATATTGTGAAATTGAGTAATTCGCGGAGTGATTTTTGGATTGAAAGAGATGCAACTAAACTTGAATTAAGATTCGACAATAGTGATTAAATTAAGATTAACAGAATGTGACCAGCAATTTGATCATAACCAAAATTTACAAGTTGCGACACACAGAATGACTAGACAGCATGAACAGACAATTATTTCAGGAAAATATGTAAACAAATTTAACAAGCATTAAATGGTTTAGATTTGATCTTCAATCAGGAATTGAACAAATAAGAACTAAAAATTGATGAAATTGAAACTAGATTAAAATAACTAAAATTAAAAGGATTTAGTACTCCCAAATCGATAACCCCATCCATACTAATTCATACTGTATCACATTTCCCCCTCGACAAAAATAAACAACGAAGTAGTTTATCAAGAAATCAATAACATTTTTGCTGGTTACTATAAATCATACTGTAATATTTATGAAGGTTTTCAGATTCGCTTTCATAAATCCTTTACGCCTCTCGTAACCTTTTGTTTCTCCGGTCCTTTGATTACTGATGTGTCGACGTCTGTTTTGATTACTGATGATCCAGGCGCCACAACTTCGTAGAGACCATCGAGGCTTTTCTTTGATCTTTTGCTCTTGGGTTTCTTCTTTGCTAATTTTACTGTAAGTGAGGCCTCCGTTCTAGGCACTGCCAGACCAACATCTGGATGAGAGATTACACGAGATTCCTTCTCAGGATCCGTGTTGCCCCGTCAGACCGCATCTTTGCCTAATTTGTCTTTACTTCAATGTCACTTCTTGCCTCTGTGTCCCAATTGTCTTCCGAGATTCAGCTCTTCCCAACGGACTGTCTCCATGCCTAAAAAATTATTCAAAATTCGTTTACATGTGAGACTACTAGGATCAGGTTCAGTTGAAATATTACTTAATGGAGTATCCGCTTTTCTGCCAAAATGTGCTTCAAATGGCGATATATTTATATATACGTAGTTTGTATATAATTTTATGTAGTTGGTAAATAATAGGCGGCATAAATAATAGGCGGTCTTTTGGCGGCATATACGTAGTAAATAATACGGTAAATAATAGAGTTTATCGATGCTTTCAAATTAAATTGATTTCGTGCCGCAATTTTAATTGAAGCTAAGCGATTATTGATTGTTTTAATTAGCCTTTCAACAAGTCCAATTGCTCTGTGGTCCTGTATTAGAGCTTCAATTGATTTTATATTAGTTTGATTACAAAAAGCCTTAATTTGTTGACCGGTTTGGAACCGCGCGTGGTCTAATCTAATAGAACGAGGTATTACGTGTAGCAAAACATTTTCTTGAAGGAATTTCAAAAAATTATCTGCATTTGCTCTATCAAATACCTCCACAGTCAGAAATTTAGAAAATCGATCTATACACTCAAGAAAGTAGACTTCTTGATTCTTTTCAATATAGATTGGTGCGCCAAAATCAATTTGAATTTCTTCATTTTGTACTTTGCAAAAATTAAATGGTGCCCATTTGCTAGCGGGAATAAGAGATTTTAAATTTTTATCAATTTTGACACAAGTGTTTTATTTTGCAGTTTTTGTGATGATATCACGATGCATGTAAGGCCACCATGCATGTGTCGCCATGTCCGTCATCCCCAACTCCCTGGATGCGTTGCATGTAGCGCCTCCACGTAAGCTTCCTTGATTGAGTTGGGTATGGCGATGCGATCGTCAATGCACACACATCCATTTTTAACATAAAGGTCCTTCCAAAAACTATGGATGTAAGGGCTTATCTGTTGGCATCTGTCCTCGTTTTATGTGAGAACACCGTCCCTGATCTACTCCAAAATCAATCTTATCCTTTGATGTGAGGCTTGCCATCAAGGTACTTGAGAATGTTTTAGACAATGTGAAGTTAAAGCGTCCGTATATTGGTCATCACTGGACGGCGAAGTAACTGTAGTGGTGTCTGTGTTTGGCGCCGATTGTGTTGCTGGCACTGCGTGAGCTGTGGATGGGCCTGCTTTATCTTCAAACCTTACTTTAGATGGTGTTGATTGCTTCAATTGCATGAGAGTTTAGTCGTCTGAGTTTGACATCATTAACTAGTTTTGAAATTTACTGGCTATTCGTTAAATATATTTAAATTTATGTTCCACTGATTTGTAGAGTGATTTAAGGCAAAAAGCGAGTGTGAAATATTTGCTGTCTCGATTTGGGTATTAGAATTTAAGTTATTTGGTGCTAATTTGCCAATTGTATTATTATTTTTGTAATAGCAGAATATTCTCGATTTCGCGGTGCAAATGCACTGCTTAATTTGTTATTGGAATGAGAAGTATTTGAGGCTTGTTTCATAATTGGATTTCGCTCCGCAAATTCAGTGTAATTCTCCGCATTTAATAAGAAGTGTTTCGCGCTGCGTTTAATCACGTCAATTTAGCAACAATGAATTGCTCATCATAAGCAGATATATTAACAGCTTTTTTGCAGATGATGAACTGATCGCATAAAGGATCGTCGTTTTTTGAGATTTGAGGGTGATGATAATTTTTTGATTGCATCAGTTTTATTTGTTAATGGTTTTCTGCCTGCTTGAGTGATGCTGTACCCGAGTCATTCAATTTTATCTTTTGCAAAATGGCATTTTGCAAGATTGATTCGAAGATTTGCTTGATCTAATTTTATTAAGCATTTTTGTACGAGGTCGAGATGTTGTTCGATTTTGCCTCTACTTACTATCGATAAATCGTCTAGAAAACAGAATGTATTGGTTAGGCTGGTGAGTGTACAATCAATTGCTTTATGAAGTTCGGCTGGCATATCCGTTAGTCCGTAAAATCCCGTTTTGAAACGATAAGTGCCGGTCATATCTCCGCTTACTAGATGAAAGTTACAATGGCGGGCCGTATCAAAATTTTAATTTAATTGACTATAAGCATACTGCAAATCGAGTTTCGTAAAGTAAGCTGTTTCTCGCGGTGCAGTTAACAGTGTTTGTGAGATTGTTTGATTTAGCGAATCGAATTTTGGCATCTGATACTTGTTTTGTGAAAAACTCTGTTCAAGATTTTGGAATCTAAGGTTATTTTGATTGATTGGTCTTTTCTGACAGTTATAATTATTGGAGATATGAAAAACTGGTCAGAACAGTTTGTTAATTTTTGGATATGTCCTTCATTTAACAGTTTTTCGACTTCATTTTTTACTTTTGTTTGAAGATGGATTAGTACTTTTCTCCCTTTTTGTTGCGTGACACAATAATTTCTGTGAAATTTTGAATTAACTTTATGATGTTTCGATTTTCCTATTCTTGAGATCAGTTCCGGAAATTCTTTTGATAGTGATTTGTTATTGAACAAGGAGTTTCTATGTTGTTTATCTCTATGTTCGGGCAAGGCTTTTGTGAAATTGTTATCCCCAATTGATCAAAAAGGTCAGCTCCAGGAATGGGTCTAAAATTGTCCACAACTACCGTGATTTTTGTTTTTTGATTTTTCCAATCATTACAACGAACTGGCGTTTTTAACATTCCTAATGTTTTGACTATATTATTAGAAAAAGATTTCAGTTCGAGCGGTTTGTTCTCTGACCATTGTGATTGCGCACAATTAAACATTATATCTTCGCAAGTGACATATTGATTATAGTGCAACCGCTATCAGAATCGAGGAGCAAATGACAATCCGTGTTTCCAATTGTTATCGTCATGTTTTGTAGTGCAATAGGCGGTGTGTTAATACTTTCTACCATTGCAACGTAATTATCGTCTGAAGAATCGTAGTCAGAATTAAATTGTTCGGTATAATTTGTATAAATACTTTTCGATTCTCCGAATGTGTGTTTTGTTATGTAGTTTCAGCAGTTTCTACATTATTGATGCGATTATCTTGACGAGAGTTTCGTGTATTATTTATTTTTTCCGACATACCTTTGCGAAGTGGTTGAGTAGACCACAATCATTGCTTTTCTTACCCAGAGCAGGGCAAACCTGACGATGTGTTGTAGTCCAAACTTGGCCACATCCTCTACACTGACCAATCGCTGCTCGATTGACTGCTACTCTGCCTGATTGATATCCGCGTGCATTCGCGCCGAGAAATCTATTGAAAGATTGTATAGCTTTGATTGCACTGCCAGTTGTGCTGTTATTGTTGTTGTTGTTGTTGCTGCTGTTGGATATAATCCGTTGTTGATTTTGATGACCAATCTCTATATTTATAGCTATACTGAGAGCTCTTTCTGGGTCGGCTGTGTCACGAAGGAGTTCACGTTGAATATCGTCATTCAACATACTCGTGATGAAGATGTCTTTGATAATCACCTCTTCTCGATTTTCGAAGTCACAATTTTCCGCCAATTCTTTCAAAATGTTGTAGAATTATTCTACAGTTTCACCCTTTTTCTGTTTTCTTGAGAGAAACACATAGCGATCAAAGGTGATATTTCTAGAACGAATGAAATCTGTTTCCATCATTTCCCACAGTTTTAGGGTAGTGAGATCGTAGATGTTATCACACGGAAATTTTTGTGTTAGGAGACGTCTTCCCTCTGTTCCGATACTGAGATACAGGAGTGAAACACATTTTTGTTCACATAGATGCCAAGGTCATTCTCCACACAAAATTCCTGCCTCCGTTTTTTTTGTTATTTCAATTCCCATTGAAGCTTCAGTTGATTGTTCCTGATTTGTCGGTCTCTTTCAGAATCTTCTGTCGCATTTTCGATAGCCAATTCATTTTTCGGTTCAACAGGTAGTCGTACATTTGTTGGTTTTGTTCGGAGAAGCGTATCTAGCGTGATGTTCTCTCGTGCAAGGATTGCAAGTTTTACTTGAATGCGCCACTTCTCACAACGTATTGGGGGATCTAAAGTTGGTCGTTCCCATAATGGCTCTATTGACAGCGGTGTCTTCCTAGACACGCGAGCTGGCAGCGCCATGATTTACAGATTTCGTTACTTTACTCAGAATGAATTTGCGGTGCCAATTTAAGAGTTTTGCCACTACAAAACTTTTGGCTTTTTCGCGGAGCGAATTCACTATTAATTTTGTGTTTTGAAAATCCGATTTTTTGAGTTCTAATTATGAGTGCTATAGCGCCGCTAAGTTAGCTTTAATTTCCAAACTAGTATTTCGCTTAGCGAAATGAGGTTTTTTTCTAATATTGTGAAATTGAGTAATTCGCGGAGTGAATTTTGGATTGAAAGAGATGAGACTAAACTTGAATTCAGATTCGACAAGAATGATTAAATTATGATTAACAGAATTTGATGAGCAATTTGATCATAACTAAAATTTACAAAGGGCGGCAAACAAAATGACTAGACAGAAATATTGCTTGCCCAACAAAATTTAAGCAGGAGACAGACTCATCAAACTGGCCAAAAAAACTGTAAACAAATTAAATTAGCAACAAATCCCGCGATATCTTGGCGCGCAGTGAGTTGTTTTTAGTTGGAACTCAAAAAATCATTGGGTTATTTTAGTTGACACTCAAAAAACAATTAAAAAAATTTTAAAACTCGAAAAACAATAGCAAAAAATATTAGTTTGTTTAAATAGTTCTTATACAGTTATCTTCAATTAATTTTTTTAAAACCAAATGCTAAACAAAAAAATTAACTTGAAGGCTAGAAGAAACCTTCAAGAAAAACATAAGATACAATAGACAAACAAAGGCACTTAGTAACTGACTTTAAAAAATCTGAATATTTTTGCTAAAATAATCTTAAAAATTCTTCAAAACAATGTTGTATTTAACCAACCCAGTAGATCGTATGCAGGCTTTAGAAAAGTTTCAATTGCCCATGAAGGAAGAAAAGATAAAGAAGGAAAGAGAGAAAGAAAGAAAGAAAGAAAGAAAGAAAGAAAGAAAGAAAGAAAGAAATAATAAATTTCTCCAAATATTAGACAGCAAATTAAATCAATTTAATTTAAGAATTTATTTAATCATATAACATAACAACAAAAAGTATCTCGAGGAAGACAGATAGACGGGGTTATTAAACCCACCTAGTATCAACTCTGGCTAAAGTTAAATAGTTACAGTTAAATATTTAACATCCCCTGACCAGGACTCCGGTGTCAACGCCAAGGCAAACAAACCTCAGAACGCTGTCATAGAGACATGAACAAGGAACATTGCTTAATCGGAAGAACGACCTACACTGTGTCTTTTCTAACGAGAGAGCCGTTGATTCCAAGCTACTATGTTTTAAATAAAAAAAAATTAATAAAATTTTCCTGCTGTTCGATTTTCTTCGTCGATTGATGGCAAAAAGATTGAAAACTTAGCGAGCAAAAACTTAGAATTTTTATGTGTAAGTCGACATTAGCAATTCACATATCTCAACAAAATGGACACGAGAACAAAAATCTTGCATAGCACCTCCATTTCCTTTAACAAACGTGACTACAAGACTAAGTTGTCAAAAAAGTAAAAAAAACCCTCAAATTCAGGCCGTCTCAGTAACTTAAGCACATTTAGCACTTTAATTACTGCCAACGACACCTAGGAAATTCTAAAAATTTATGCATTTTTGGTTTTCAACTGCTCGCCTTGTTTCGAAAAGGAAGTCATCAAAAGAATTTGTGAACAGATTCAACAAAAAGACAGGTACCAAAAGGCCAAATAGAGTAACAAACAATGCCACGAACAGAAATTGGAATTCTGAGCGGTAGATCCCAATGGAAGTAAAAAAGTCAAGTGGTAGCCGAAAAAATCTAAAGAAATCAAACGTCGAACGTTAGAATTCCTGACCTTACAAGACCGACTTCACATTGAGCCGGATAGACATAGTAAGATTATCTATGGGAAATAATTCATTCCTGAACAAGCGCTGTTTGAGTGATCCCAGTATGTTTCTTCAGCTCAAAATTGACAATAAATGAATTTGAAAATTTTGCTGGGGCAGTGCTGGGGTAGTGCTGGGGTAGTGCCTAATTTTTGGTTTTGTCTGAGAAAGGAACTTCGCTCAGAAACTGAGTGACACTTTTCATTTGTCATTTGTTATCAATGCTCTTAAGGAAAGATAATTTTAAAGAAAGGTACATTTTTCTCTAATCGTTCGTGTGTTTTGAGACGGCTGTGTATTATCTAATTTTCTGGAGGATAAAAACCTATCATAGAAAAGTTACAGAATCAATTAATTGCTCATCATCAATATATAACTAATATGAAATGGAAACCGAATTTCGCGGGAAACTTTTGCACCAAATTGCAAAAATCTATTGTTGTTTACGCTGCAGTAGTTATGACTCGCACTCAGCATTTTGAGTCAATGAAAGCTCGTTTTCTCGCACTGATAAATTATTACAGAACAAAATATTTGGGACACATTTTATCACAGCATTGAATTTGTATATCCAAATGTCTGTTTGAAACATCTATCCAGATGCTTACGTTTTTTTATTGAAAAACTTTAATAGCTAAGCTAGTGACCTGGTTTGGAGAACTCAAGGTTGTTAGATTAACTGAGATGTCAAAATTTGCCAGGAAGGACAAAAATAAGTTTTACAATGTTTCAATGTTTTGATAAGCGTTACAGATAAATTATTTTTCTCATTAGAGGCTGTCTTGTGTCCATGTTTTATGATTTATATATGCACATCTTGTCTGCTAATTATTTAAATTTTTTTTAAAAACTATGAATCAGGTTAAATTAGTGTTATAAAAAAATCACCGTTTTTTTGTTATTTTAAACTTTTATCTAAGAGAAAACACTGCACTAAAGCATACAATAGTTAAATATCTTCTGAGTTTGTGTTTTCAGAATTTAACCAATCTACATAATGGGAAATGCTAATTGCTCATCAGTTATCAAAAGATTATGTTTTTCGTGCTTTTTGGGGTTAATTCATCTCAAAATACGATTTTTTTTTGCTGTGTAGAATACATTCAGATGCCTCTTTTGAGCTTTTCGAGGTATGTTTACGTGCTTACTTTCCGCTGTTGATTTCCCCAGCAAGGAGAGTTTTTATTTAGATGCAGCTAAAACTGTTTCCATAATTGTCCTATGAAATTTTACTGCTTCCCGAAAATGCCCCAGGGTTTAAATTATGTTTTCTTTAACCTTGCACTTTCTAGAAAAAGGAAACAGAACCAGAATAATGATTTGAGAATCGCTCAACCCTCACTGAAATTCAATTGCAGAAAAAGTAACAAACCGCTGTCGAAAATGGCTGACATGAGAATTACAAATATATTTCAAACATTTGTTACAACAAAAATATATCAATTGTTTTAACCTAAAACCCTAAGTGGGAAAAAAACTTTTTCTAATTTCAGCAGCCAATTTTGAGATCACAAGTCAAATATTTTGTGGTCGCTGAATAGAGCAGGACTGGGATCTTTTCGGTACTTTTTCCTTTTTTGAAGAAACCAATCGTTGCATTCAATGCTATTCTAACCGTCCAGTCCAAATAATGCAAATTCGCAGAATGTGACAGACAACTTGTATCCAAATTGGGTACTTGCAGCTACCTCAATGTGAATACTCTCAGCTATCTCTTCACACAAGACATAATTCCAGCCTGGTTTTCAGAAAACCATCACATGTGTACACTGTCAGGAAGCGGGATTGGGTGTAATCTAAACCAAAACATGGTAACAAGATTGTAGCAATCTCAGAAATACAAATACGTCGGTATCGTGAAAAAGAGCGCTGGAAGTACAAACAACCTTATTGATCAGCTAACATTTGAACTACTTTTTACCTGGCGTAAAGTGACCTAATATTCTTAGCAGAAAATTATATTTTTCCCTGGCAACGGTGTATCGAGTTTATGGAACTGCCGACTATTGTATGTCTTGATAGTTGAATACGTTGGAAAATACATAGACCGTAGAAACGTATAACCACGAGTGATCTGGTAAAAAATGTTCAGTCTTTCAGTTCTTTGAAATTTTGGAAACTTTGAAAGGTATTTTAGTGTGCGCTGTTTGGAAGATACATCAACTTTGTGATGAGTACTGTATCAGATTTCCCTAGTAAAATTCCCTCATTTTCTTTTTCAAAAGTTCGCTGCAAAATTAACTCTGGTGTTGATGAATTAAAAAGCCTCGAAAAAATTTTCCAAAGAACTAAATGAGCTATTCAATTTATTCTAAAGATTTCGCGATTTTCAATTCATCTTGTTACAAAGGGTTTCACAAGATATTGAACAGATTTCGATGATTTCTCGTAATTTTCATGATCGATCAAATCTTAATTGCTCAATTGTATGCGGCCACTAGTTCGGCCGCAGGGCCGGCTGGAATGTTGACAATAAAAATTGAATGACTAATTTATAGTCAAAAAACTATGGAAACGGTATCTTTCGAGCTAAGTTTTATAAATGCGAAGTGAAAAAAATTATACTCCTAGCTAAATGAGACCTATGTAAAACTTTTTATATGAATTTATCAGCGACCTATAAATTGCAAGCCGTCAAATAAAGTATAGCACAAGAATAAATCTTTATTTCTGTTGTGTAAAACAATTGGCTAAGAAAAATTTTCCGCAAGATTCTAGCGCGATCTACAAACACTTCTTAGAGAGATTTTTACTGAAAACAAGGAATAAATGACTTCTCTACACTTAAAAAGTTTTTTTTGCAACAAGTAAATTAACCATACGGTTAAATATACCTGAAACAAAAAATATTTCAAATCATTCAAACAAAACAATATAGTAAACATCAACAATTTTGTTAAAGAATCACATTATAAAATTTTCTTTCGATTGTTTTCTTCCTAAAAAAAAATAACTTTTAAATGCTCCTACGTTACTATTCAAAAGAATTTTTGCACATTGTGAGAGCAAGAAATCATTCAACGTTTTCTTTAAAACGTTTCCATTTTTTGCCAACCGAAGCCAATGTGGTAATTTATTCCATTTTGGTACGCATTGACGAACAATCGAAATAATTCCAAAGCTGGTTTTGTCATTTTGTCTAATTTTGAACTGTTTTGTTCGCGTATTTTGGTGAAGACTCAGATACCCGTAAAAATTTTCAGAATTTTCTTGCCTAACGATATCATAATGGAATTTGATTAGCGACATTTTTGCTATTATTAGCTCAGCTGGCAGGGTCTTTGTCTGGATTAGCAGATCTCTCGGTTTCTCAATCTTTTTGCGTAGAATGCACACCTTTATACCCCAGTTATTCTGTCTGATAAGGCGTTTTAGGTTTTTTGCAGATAAATTTTGAAAAAATGTTGCCGAAAATGATAAGTGTGAAAGCACAAGAGATTTTAAAAGAAGAGTGCGCGCGTTCAGGTGAACTTGATGTCTTATAAGCTAAATTGATCTTATAGCATGAGCCATCTTTTTCAAGGTTCTACTCAGCTGCTCCTCGAAACTAAGATTCCTGTCAATTTGAATACAAAGATATCTGCAACTTTTTTTGCGTTGTGAGAACTTCGTTTTTGTAAAAAATAGATCCGAAATCAGAATTATCGCGCGAGAAAAAGATTAATTCGGTTTTTTTTGTATTCAAAGTTAGTTTGTTCATCTCTACATATTCTTCTGTTTTTTGTAAAATTTCCGTGACTTTTCCATGTAAGCCACCTTTCTGTCCACAACAGACAGTACTTTTGTCATCTGCGAATTGAATTACCTTTTCTGTTGTGCTTATATTAGATGAGAAGTCGTTCACATATAAAAGAAAAATGAGTGGTCCTAAAACAGTTCCTTGTGGCACACCGTGATTCAAAATTTCACAATCAGAGAATACGCCATTAAGTTTTAACTTTTGTCTGCGGTTGGCAAGAAATGAAAACAGTAATTCTTTCGCTCTCTGGAAATACCATACATTTCAATTTTAAGGAAAACGTTATGCGAAATGGAAATAAACGCTTTTGCAAGGTCTAGAAAAATAGCAACAGTTTCTTTGCTTTGATCTTAATTAGCCAAAAGTGTTTCAACCAGTTCTGGAACTGCATCTGTTGCAGACTTGTGTTGTGTTGACCAGTTATTATGATAATTTATTTCTAGTTTTGTCACGGAAAAATTAGGAAATCAAAGTATTTTACGAAACTTCAATTTTTTTCTGACAACTTTTGAATGAACATCGATTATTTTAAATCAATTAGAGGTGAGAACTTCGTGCATTCAATATTATTTCATTGTTCAAAAAACATAAAAGTCAAGGAAGGTAAAAATAAAACAAAAAGCTTCTAAGAATTTTTAATCAAAGTTTGAAGTTTGTACAAATTTTCAAGAATTGAAATGTT
>NC_134470.1:6669135-6806635 GCF_964194025.1 Convolutriloba macropyga
ATTTTTCTTTAAATGACAATTTATCAAATTTTTTGTCTAAAAAAATGGGACTCACATTTGAAATCAATTGTTTCTCACGTTTCTCTAAGTTGTTTTTGATCACCTGCGGCCCTCCAAGCATAAGAACAGGCTATTGTCCGGTTGATTTGAAATATTTACGGTAGACCTTCAGGCAGAGACTGCAAATGCTGAGGAAAAGAATTTATTTTGTCTCATAAAAAGGCACTCGTTTGCGGATTAATTGGATCAAATTAACTCTCTACACAATAAACATTTTTTGAACAGTAAACATTCTTTACCACTTACTCAGCTGGAGATAAATCTTTTGAACACACACACACAGTTGATAGGAAAGTAAGGAAAATTTTATGTAATTAATTTGCGGTCATTTCAATTAATTTTGTTCAAGAAGTCATTTTTGAATTGGATTTTTATCACATTTAGCTTTCAGCGAAGATTTTTTCGCATATCCTCTCAATTGAGTTGTAATTTAAATGGCATCAGTGATTAGGGTTTTTTCAAATTAGTTTCATTTGGTTTCTAATAGAGAAGGAACCACAATTTTTTGACAGCTTTTTATGTAATTGAATCTCTCAATATTGATATCTTATTGTTAGTTATTCCTTCTTATGTATTAAGTCAAAAACTATTATTCCTGCATAAAATAAAACTCTGGAAAACTGGATTAGAGTAACATAGAAGCGGTAACGACATATGGTCTTCAAGTAGCTTCCATTTTTTAAAGTGTTTCAGATTCAGATTGATAGAGGTACAATTAGTTGTTTTGTTGATAAGTAGTCAAGTGCTCAGCACAATTCTACCAAAATAGACTCATTGTGTTGGCGTTGTAACCGACTGGCTCATCATATAATTGTACTACCTAATTCAGGCTGGTAAAAAATTTATTGATTGCTAAATTTGAAAAAAGTCCCCATTTCAGGTGATATTGTTGTTCACCAAATATGCGTACCTCAAAATACCATAGTATTCCTGCATATATTGGTTTGTTGGATTTTTATTGTAGTGGGGAGTAACCCCATACACATTTTGTATCTGGTTTTATGGAGTTGAGTGGGTCTGTAGTTGAGTGAGTGCTCTGTAGGCGCCGAACCTCGACTTTCGGCCAATTTCGGCCAATTCGGCGGTGACATAATGTTGAAATTTTTTGTGTCAAGATTACAAATTATAGTGTTTTAGATTGCTCAGTTGACGGAGAGTATCACTATGAACAGATTGTACCTTTTTTTACTAGTTTTGAAGGTTTATTTTAGCGAAACTTGAAATTTGGTAGTCAAAATAGGTCATTTGACCAAATGAATGAGTGAAGTGGTGTTGCTTGCAATTGAACAAGTTTTTGTGCTTGCGTTTTGTGTTTTCTAGACACTATTTAGGTTGTTGAAGCTGACTGTATCAAACAATGGGATTAATTTAACAGTTTTTCTTTTTTCACGATTTCATCAAATTTCTGTGGATGTTGTTTTATGTCAAAACACACATAACATCATAACCTTCATGGTGAGGTGGGAAATTTTTTCCCACCTCACCATGAAGGTTTGACGTGACCTAGAACGTGGAAGTGGGCCAGAATTACACCCACAAATGCTCCGGGAACGCTGTTTCACGTTGTTTTACATCGGTTTCGGAGATCTTGGGCTTCGATTTTAGCCCAAAAAATGGGGTACAGAACAGTATTTTGTTAATATCTGCTAAAATACTGGACCAAATTTAACGGGAGTAGTCGCATTTTGTTAGCACTGAACCCCTCTTGCTTGCAGTGTTTAGTTGGTCTCCCAAATCGGCCTAATCAAAAAGTTATTAATGTTCAAACTTGAAATAGGTCGAATTTTCGGGCTATTCTGGGTGACCCGGGTACAACAGAACGCAGGATTTACCAAACAAATGTTAGTGTTTTAGAATCCCCAGATAGTGGGGAGTATCCCCATATATATATTCCATAGCGTTTTACGGAATTGTGATTGTTATTTATTCTTTCTCATGTATTAAGTCAAAAGCTATTATTCCTGCATAAGATAAATCTCTGGAAAACTGGATCAGAGTGACGTAGAAGCGGTAACGACATATGGTCTTCAAGTAGCTTCCACTTTTTAAAGTGTTTCAGATTCAGATTGATAGAGGTACAATTAGTTGTTTTGTTGATAAGTAGTCAAGTGCTCAGCACAATTCTACCAACATAGGCTCATTGTGTTGCCATTGTAACCGACTGGCTCATCATTTAATTGTACTACCCTAATTCGGCCTGGTAAAAAATTTATTGATTGCTAAATTTGAAAAAAATCACCATTTCAGGTGATATTGTTGTTCACCAAATATGCGTACCTCAAAATACCATAGTATTCCTGCATATATTGGCTTGTTGGTTTTTTTTTGTAGTGGGGAGTAACCCCATACACATTTTGTATCTGGTTTTATGGAGTTGAGTGGGTCATTTTTTGCTCTGTAGGCGCCGAACCTCGACTTTCGGCCAATTTCGGCCAATTCGGCGGTGACATAAAGTTGAAATTTTTTGTGTCAAGATTACAAATTATAGTGTTTTAGATTGCTCAGTTGACGGGGAGTATCACCATAAACAGATTGTACATTTTTTTACTAGTTTTGAAGGTTTATTTTAGCGAAACTTGAAATTTGGTAGTCAAAATAGGTCATTTGACCAAATGAATGAGTGAAGTGGTGTTGCTTGCAATTGAACAAGTTTTTGTGCTTGCGTTTTGTGTTTTCTAGACACTATTTAGGTTGTTGAAGCTAACTGTATCAAACAATGGGATTAATTTAACAGGTTTTCTTTTTTCACGATTTCATCAAATTTCTCTGGATGTTGTTTTATGTCAAAACACACATAACATCATAACCTTCATGGTGAGGTGGGAAATTTTTTCCCACCTCACCATGAAGGTTTGACGTGACCTAGAACGTGGAAGTGGGCCAGAATTACACCCACAAATGCTCCGGGAACGCTGTTTCACGTTGTTTTACATCGGTTTCGGAGATCTTGGGCTTCGATTTTAGCCCAAAAAATGGGGTACAGAACACTATTTTGTTAATATCTGCTAAAGTACTGGACCAAATTTAATGGGAGTAGTCGCATTTTGTTAGCAGTGAACCCCTCTTGCTTGCAGTGTTTAGTTGGTCTCGCAAATCAAGGGATCACATGTTACAATCAAGGGATCATTTTTTTTGGGCAGAGGGTTTTAATCTGCCAAGAGATTAGCTGAAAAATTTTCAATGCAAAATGTTTGCATTGTGATGTCAACAGCTGATGATTAAAGAAATTGGAACCCAGGTTGAGGTCCTCGTTCAAAAGTCCTTATGAAAATACCCATCCAGACAATTTTTGCCTATGAAAATACCCAGGCAGACCAAAAATGCCTATGATCCAGACTTTGCCTCGTTCAAAACTTTGGTGCGTATATGTGCTCGTTCAAGAGTTCTTATGAAAAGACCCGTACAGACCAAAATGCGATATGATCCAGACTTTGGCTCGTTCAATTTATGAAAACACAGGAGATAAGACTTACCGACAAAAATGGCGTACGAAACGTCGCTATTTGTTGGTTTCATCGGTTTTGCTTGTATGAAGCGTGAGTTTTTTCGGTTTCGTAGAAGTAATCCGTATTGGTTATGAGAAGCGTCGGATAATCGAAATTGCCAGTTTCAAATTAGGAAGCGTCGATTTATGTAATAAAGTCATCGTCCTGTCATCGTTAAGTAGTTGTAGTAGTAGTAGTAGTAGAAGTAGTAGTAGTAGTAGTAGTAGTAGTAGTAGTAGTAGTAGTAGTAGTAGTAGTAGTAGTAGTAGTAGTAGTAGTAGTAGTAGTAGTAATAATAGTAGTCTTAGAAGTAGTTGTAGTAGTAGTAGTAGTTGTAGTAGTAGTAGTAGTAGTAGTAGTAGTAGTAGTAGTAGTAAAAGTAGTAGTAGAAGTAGTAGTGGTAGTAGTAGTAGTAGTAGTAGTAGTAGTAGTAGTAGTTGTAGCCGTAGCGGTGGTTGAAATTGGAACGATTTCACCCCAATTTTAACCATGGCTTCGGGCGATCTTATGCACAATTTCGATTTGCCCATTTCGGACCTAAAAACACTATGCACCGTTTCGACCCAAATGTCTCTTTTTCGACTTCAATTTTGTGGTACAATTTCCACTTCGCAGACATTCCCTTTTTGACCAAGTACTACCTATTTAGTCAAAAAAGAGCAATACGGCCAACTGAATTCAATTCAGTTGATCTCTACTAAACGGTTTATATATAAGTTTTCAAATAACCTTTTTCATCCTTAACAAAATTTTGTATTGCAAGTGAACTCAAACACAAAATTTTCATTTCACAGCAGTCCTCATGAGGTCAATCAACGTCATACAACTTGAATTTTTGAAGGAACGCAGCACTCAAACTATGCTGCACTTTAAAAACTAAAAAACATAAGTTTAACTTTTTTTAAGAAATCCCGTTTTGTTTTTTAATTGTTTACTTCTCTTTAGTTTTTTTACGCCTATTGTGAGCGCTATTTTTTGGTTTTATCAATTTTCCTTCACTTTTTTCCTGAAAAACTTCTCTCAGCTTTTGGTAATGAAAAACTACAACAATTTTTCTTTAAATGACAATTTATCAAATTTTTTGTATAAAAAAATGGGACTCACATTTGAAATCAATTGTTTCGCACGTTTCTCTAAGTTGTTTTTGATCACCTGCGTCCCTCCAAGCATAAGAACAGGCTATTGTCCGGTTGATTTGAAATATTTACGGTAGACGTTCAGGCAGAGACTGCAAATGCTGAGGAAAAGAATTTATTTTGTCTCATAAAAAGGCACTCGTTTGCGGATTAATTGGATCAAATTAACTCTCTACACAATAAACATTTTTTGAACAGTAAACGTTTTTTACCACTTACTCAGCTGGAGATAAACCTTTTGAACACACACACAGTTGATAGGAAAGTAAGGAAAGTTTTATGTAATTCATTTGCGGTCATTTAAATTAATTTTGTTCAAGAAGTTATTTGTGAATTGGATTTTTGTCACATTAAGCTTTCAGCAAGGATTTTTTTCGCATATCCTCTCAATTGAGTTGTAAATTAAATGGCATCAGTGATTAGGGTTTTTTCAAATTAGTTTCATTTGGTTTCTAATAGAGAAGGAACCACAATTTTTTGACAGCTTTTTATGTAATTGAATCTCTCAATATTGATATCTTATTGTTAGTTATTCTTTCTTATGTATTAAGTCAAAAGCCATTATTCCTGCATAAAATAAATCTCTGGAAAACTGGATCAGAGTGACGTAGAAGCGGTTAGGACATATGGTCTTCAAGTAGCTTCCATTTTTTAAAGTGTTTCAGATTCAGATTGATAGAGGTACAATTAGTTGTTTTGTTGATAAGTAGTCAAGTGCTCAGCACAATTCTACCAACATAGGCTCATTGTGTTGCCATTGTAACCGACTGGCTCATCATTTAATTGTACTACCCTAATTCGGCCTGGTAAAAAATTTATTGATTGCTAAATTTGAAAAAAATCACCATTTCAGGTGATATTGTTGTTCACCAAATATGCGTACCTCAAAATACCATAGTATTCCTGCATATATTGGCTTGTTGGATTTTTATTGTAGTGGGGAGTAACCCCATACACATTTTGTATCTGGTTTTATGGAGTTGAGTGGGTCATTTTTTGCTCTGTAGGCGCCGAACCTCGACTTTCGGCCAATTTCGGCCAATTCGGCGGTGACATAATGTTGAAATTTTTTGTGTCAAGATTACAAATTATAGTGTTTCAGATTGCTCAGTTGACGGGGAGTATCACTATAAACAGATTGTACATTTTTTAACTAGTTTTGTAGGTTTATTTTAGCGAAACTTGAAATTTGGTAGTCAAAATAGGTCATTTGACCAAATGAATGAGTGAAGTGGTGTTGCTTGCAATTGAACAAGTTTTTGTGCTTGCGTTTTGTGTTTTCTAGACACTATTTAGGTTGTTGAAGCTGACTGTATCAAACAATGGGATTAATTTAACAGTTCTTCTTTTTTCACGATTTCATCAAATTTCTGTGGATGTTGTTTTATGTCAAAACACACATAACATCATAACCTTCATGGTGAGGTGGGAAATTTTTTCCCACCTCACCATGAAGGTTTGACGTGACCTAGAACGTGGAAGTGGGCCAGAATTACACCCACAAATGCTCCGGGAACGCTGTTTCACGTTGTTTTACATCAGTTTCGGAGATCTTGGGCTTCGATTTTAGCCCAAAAAATGGGGTACAGAACAGTATTTTGTTAATATCTGCTAAAGTACTAGACCAAATTTAACGGGAGTAGTCGCATTTTGTTAGCACTGAATCCTTCTTGCTTGCAGTGTTTAGTTGGTCTCCCAAATCGGCCTAATCAAAAAGTTATTAATGTTCAAACTTGAAATAGGTCGAATTTTCGGGCTATTCTGGGTGACCCGGGTACAACAGAACGCGGGATTTACCAAACAAATGTTAGTGTTTTAGAATCCCCAGATAGTGGGGAGTATCCCCATATATATTTTCCATAGCGTTTTACGGAATTGTGATTGTCAAACTTGGCTCTGAAGTCAGGTCACCTCGCTTTTTGGGTCATTTGGAAGGGTACCTACTTTTTGCTATAACTTCTTCTAGAGTGAACCGATTGTGCTCATTTTTTAATATGATGCGTATCTCAAGCAGCGCTACAAACAAGGGGGTTTATTTTGGTTTTGCCGTTTTAGAGAAATTGTCCAGTAAACTTGCCCTCGGTTTTACCCCAGAAGCGTTTGACCCATCCGCTGACACCATTGACACGTACCTTGAAGCTTTGAACTATGTTACAAATCTTAGTGTTTTAGAATCCCCAGTTAGTGGGGAGTCTCCCCATATATATTTTGTATGTAGTTTTATGTAGTCCAGATGGTGAATTTTAGCGAAACATGAGCCGTACTTGGTCAATTTTGACATTTGGTACGGTACCTTTATGTTGGAATATCTCCTCGTAGAGAGAACCGATTTTTGATCTGTTTGTTGAGTTGCACTCAGCTTGAGCCGTACTTGAATCCCTGTAAATAGCGTTTTGTTTCTTTCAGCCGTTTTCGAGAAATTGGCCAGGACACATACCTCCATTTTGACCAATTCGTGTCCGGTACATTTCGTGTATGTACATGTTACACCATCAAAATTCTCTATTTTAGACTCGATAATTAGTCCGTTAGATTCCTCTGATAATGTGGATTGTCCCCGTGTATGTTTTATAGGGCGTTTTCAGTAGTTTAGATGGTCAATTTTGGTCTGAAAGTCACCTCTCCTTGTTTCTGACGATATTGATACGGTACCTTAACTATGCAATAACTTCTCGTAGAATGGACCAATTTAGATGATACTTTGACACAAATTGTGTCGCGAGCAGTACTTGTTTTGCTCTAAGTTTGGTTTGGTTTCGTTCAGTCAGTTTGGAAATATTGACCATTGAAGATACCCCAAGTTTGACCATCTGAAACAGGAGAATGATCATCTGCAGCCTGTTACTGACCGTTGATATTGTTATCATTCGGGTTGTTTAGGTAGCTGGGTAGACTCAGTGTATCCCAGTGATTTTCCCAGCAAAATTTGGTTGTTATAGTTATAATCGTTGATGACGATGTTTGGTCATTTTGGGTCATCATGGTCCTTTTTTGGGGCATTTGGTGCCAAAGACTCGATCGTTAATAACTCTACATACAGGAATTTTTTTCCTATTGGGTTGCATATTCAGAGAGCTCATTATGCGTGCTTTCTTTTGACCTAAAATAACCTGAATAAATACTCCCCAGAAGTTGTATATTTGTGTACAAGCATGGGAAACGTCCCAATTTTCGAGCGGACTTGGTCGATTTTTGCTAATAACTCCTTGTAGAGGAAGAATATTTTCATTTTGTTTAGTGATACTAACAGCGCAGTTCAAGACGGTTACAATGGTATACATGTCATATAGTGTTGTTTTCAAATGTTGTGAAATTAGCCTGCGAGTCAACCGTAATTTTGGTCATTTTGAGCGTTTCTGACGCTATTTGTGACCTAACTTCATTCTCGTATCCATTGCAAACTGCATTTCCATGCTCCCTGAGTTCCATGGCATTGTTCCAGAACTCATGCCAAAATTTGGCATTGGTCGGTTGATGTTTTGGAGGGATCGTTGGCGGGGGGGGGATGGCGGTTTGGTGGCGGGGGGGGGGTGTCGCTTGGTGGGGGTGGCCGTGCGTCTTTTGTGTTGTTTCTGATGTTCTTTTATGTATACTAACAAAATATTTTTTCAGAATTTGTTTGCTTGTTTGCCTTTCTTCTCTTCTTCTCTCTGCTGCCGTCTCGTCAGGTGAGTTCTTCCCGCTTCTTTGCTCGCTAGCTTCGCTAGCTGGTGGTTTCTTTTGGGTCTGGTTTGCTCTGCACCGCAGAGCTGCGGTTTTCGGACCGGTTTTTTGGTCCTTGTTCCCACGTCGTGGGAATGTGTTCTTGCAAAGCACGAGGGTTCGTTGAAGCTTTGCGCTCTTCTTGGATTTTCATTTTTGCTCTTTTTTTGTTTGCTTCTACTTTTTTTTGGTCTGGTTTGCTGTGCACGCACGCACAGCTTCGGTTTTCAAACCCCAGGATGTGTTCAAAAGATTTGAGGGTCTAGGTAGGAGTGTCATAGTCCTAGTGGGTTCCACTGGAGGGCTAATTGTTGATCTAGGTGTTCTGAGAAAAAAGTACTTAATACGTTGTCAAATTTCGAGCCCAAAAGTTATTCTTGTGTTTTCATAAAAAGTGATTTTCAGTATAGCCAAGGACTTGTTCAAAAGATTTGAGGGTCTCTGTAGGAGTTTCATAGTCCTAGTGGGTTCTACTGGAGGGCTAATTGTTGATCTAGGTGGTCTGAGAAAAAGGTACTTGATAGGTTGTCAATTTTGGAGCTCAAAAGTTATTCTTTTATAAGACGCCTAATTTTGACTATTTTTACAGGTCCTACGAAAAAAGAAGATACGTTTCATCGGGCTTGAATGTATGTATGTATGATTGTATGTATGTATGTTTGTATTTATGTGTGTTTGTATATATAAAAAGTGGGTACGAGTGGGCTACGTGTTATAAGACGGCTAATTTATTGACATTTTCAAAGGTCCTACGAAAAAAGTAGATACGTTTTATCGGGCTTGAATGTATGTATGTTTGTTTGTATGTATGTATGCATTTATTTATGTGTGTTTGTATATATAAAAAGTGGTTGCGAGTGGGCTACGTGTTATAGACGGCTAATTTATTGACATTTTCAAACGTCTACGAAAAAAGAAGATACGTTTCATTGGGCTTGAATGTATGTATGTTTGTTCGTATGTATGTATGTATGTATTTATGTGTGTTTGTATATATAAAAAGTGGGTACGAGTGGGCTACGTATTATAAGACGGCTAATTTATTGACTATTTTCACATGTCACCCTAACTGTTCTTTCCTTTATCAGACGTTTTATGTTGATAACCGGTTCATATGAAATGCAATATTATCAAACCAAATTTTTGAGACTATGTTGAACGCTTTCGGTGCACCCTTCTTGAAACTGTAACGGAACGAGCGTTTGGTGCCAATTGAAATATCTTTTCTCTTTTTCAAGTGGTGATGGATCCTTCTCGAAACGGAGTTAACTTTGCATCAGTTAGCGACGCACACACCTAAGAAGAAGATGAAGCCCGCTTTTTCAGAGTCCCAGGAGCAATTTCGCTTGGTTAAAGAAGCAACTGGCTGAAACTTGCGAAGTTTCTCTGCAATATTTTTTCAAACTTTGAAAAATTACACTGTTGTGGGCGATAGTAATGTTGATTCTTTGTGCGTTGACAATTGCGCCGTTTTCTCTCTATCTGGTGGACGGGTTGCGCAATTTTATTCCTTACTCGGTACGCTGGTTTCATACCGCAACATTATTATATTTATCGGAGGCAACAATCTTTCTTTCCACGATGAACCCGGTCAAGATCAAGAAGAGGTGTTCAATGAGATTGAGAAATTTTACAAATCTGTTCGAGCTCTCCCGCACAAGCCAAAGTTGTGATATGCACTGTTCTGAAGCGATTGAAAGCAAAACACTTCAACATTCAGAGATACAATTCCATGCTCACCAATTCTGAACTAAGATTTTTTCCGATGCACAAAGAAGTCTCAAAATCTAAATGCTTCAAGGAATCGGATGGTATCCATCTTACGCATAAAGGTTCCTTTGAGTTAGCTTGTGGGATCAACAAGGCAATGAGAGATCACAATTTGTGATAGTTTAATTGTTCAAGTTACATTTTATGTTGATAATTGTGTTACTTTTCTTTCACTGGTTTATGTATAAATGTGTTGTACTTTGGATTTGTAACTCGTGTTTCACATTGTGTACCGCATTGTCATTGCTTTAACTCATTTTTTTGAAATAATTCAATGCTTTTTTCTCTTTTTTTCAACTTCGGACAGTTTTTAAATAGAATTTTTTGTTCGAGAACAAAAATTTGTTCTTTCTTACTTGATGGCGAAGAAGTAAGAAATCAGTGTCTTCTAACTTTTTTTTGCCTACTGCAACTCAAGAAAAATATATGGGTTATTTCAGCAGGTGCTTTGCCTGCTGCGGCTCAATAAAAAAATAGTTGCGTTCTTTTCAGCGGGTATTTTGCCTGCTGCGGACAAAATAAAAATTTATGCGT
The DNA here is from genome assembly GCF_964194025.1 of Convolutriloba macropyga. Taxonomy (NCBI): domain Eukaryota; kingdom Metazoa; phylum Xenacoelomorpha; order Acoela; family Convolutidae; genus Convolutriloba; species Convolutriloba macropyga. Next base: position 6,679,823 of record NC_134470.1, read on the forward strand.
TTCTTTCAGCGGGTGCTTTGCCTGCTGCGGCTCAATAAAATAAAAGAAGTTCTTTTCAGCGGTTGTTTTGCCTGCTGCGGACAAAATAAAAGTTATATGCGTTTCTTTCAGCTGGTGCTTTGCCTGCTGCGGCTCAATAAAAAAATAGTTGCGTTCTTTTCAGCGGGTACTTTGCCTGCTGCGGACAAAATAAAAGTTTTATGCGTTTCTTTCAGCTGGTGCTTTGCCTGCTGCGGCTCAATAAAAAAATAGTTGCGTTCTTTTCAGCGGGTATTTTGCCTGCTGCGGACAAAATAAAAGTTTTATGCGTTTCTTGCAGCTGGTGCTTTGCCTGCTGCGGCTCAATAAAAAAATATTTGCGTTCTTTTCAGCGGGTACTTTGCCTGCTGCGGACAAAATAAAAGTTTTATGCGTTTCTTTCAGCTGGTGCTTTGCCTGCTGCGGCTCATAAAAAAAAATAGTTGCGTTCTTTTCAGCGGGTATTTTGCCTGCTGCGGACAAAATGAAAAATTTATGCGTTTCTTTCAGCGGGTGCTTTGCCTGCTGCGGCTCAATAAAATAAAAGAAGTTCTTTTCAGCGGTTGTTTTGCCTGCTGCGGACAAAATAAAAGTTATATGCGTTTCTTTCAGTGGGTTCTTTGCCTGCTGCGGCTCAATAAAATAATAGTTAAGTTCTTTTCAGCGTTTGTTTTGCCTGCTGCGGCTCAAAAAAGTAATAGTTAAGTTCTTTTCAGCGGGTGTTTTGCCTGCTGCGGACAAAATAAAAATGAAATGCGTTTCTTTCTGCGGGTGCTTTGCTTGCTGCGACCAAAAGATTTATATGCGTTTCTTTCAGCGGGTCCTTTGCCTGCTGCGCCTCAGTAAAACAATATTTGCGTTCTTTTCAGCGGGTACTTTGCCTGCTGCAGAAAAAATAAAATTTATATGCGTTTCTTTCAGCGGGTGCTTTGCCTGCTGCGGCCCAATAAAAAAGTATTTGATTTTCATTCAGCGGGTGCTTTGCCTGCTGCGGCTCAATAAAATAATTGTTGCGTTCTTTTCAGCGGGCATTTTGCCTGCTGCGGACAAAATAAAAGTTTTAGGCGTTTCTTTCAGCGGGTGCTTTGCCTGCTGCGGCTCAAAAAAATAACATTTAAGTTCTTTTCAGTGGGTATTTTGCCTGCTGCGGATAAAATAAAAGTTATATGCGTTTCTTTCAGCGGGTGCGTTGCCTGCTGCGGCTCAATAAAATATTTGCGTTCTTTTCAGCGGGTGCTTTACTTGCTGCGACCAAAAGATTTATATGCGTTTCTTTCAGCGGGTCCTTTGCCTGCTGCGCCTCAGTAAAACAATATTTGCGTTCGTTTCAGCGATTACTTTGCCTGCTGCGAAAAAAATAAAAGTTATATGCGTTTTTTTCAGCGGGTGCTTTGCCTGCTGCGGCCCAATAAAATAGTCTTTCAGTGGTTACTTTGCCTGCTGCGGACAAAATAAAAGTTTTATGCGTTTCTTTCAGTGGGTGCTTTGCCTGCTGCGGCTCAATAAAATAATAGTTGCGTTCATTTCAGCGGGTATTTTTCCTAATGCGGACAAAATAAAAGTTGTATAAGTTTCTTTCAGCGGGTGCTTCGCTTGCTGCGGCTGAATAAAATAATATTTGCGTTCTTTTCAGCAGGTACTTTGCCTGCTGCGGACAAAATAAAAGTTTCATGCGTTTCTTTCAGCGGGTGCTTTGCCAGTTGCGGCTCAAAAAATATTTGCGTTCTTTTCAGCGGTTGTTTTGCCTGCTGCGACCAAAAGATTTATATGCGTTTCTTTCAGCGGGTCCATTGCCTGCTGCGCCTCAGTAAAACAATATTTGTGTTCTTTTCAGCGGGTACTTTGCCTGCTGCGGACAAAATATAAGTTATTTGCGTTTCTTTAATCGGTACTTTGCCTGCTGTGGACAAAATAAATGGGGGCATGTTTAACATTGTTTTTCTTGCAAGCGCATCATGTCAATTGATTAATGATTTAACCAAATGAAGGAACTATATGAGTTTGTAGAGTCTTGAAAATGGGAAGCAACATTCAATGGTTGATAATGAGCGTAGAGAAAGATGATATACAGATCATAGATGCCGAGTCGAATTTGTGGGGCGATAGAACTTTGGTGCAAAAAATGATGAAAACCGTGGGCAAGCAGGCTGTTTTGTATAAAGATAATAGATTGAGAACTTACTTGATTGTGAAACAAGGAACAGGAAAAATGACCGAAGAGCTTGCGAAATTGAGGCGTGAATACGGTCTTGACTCATCTGAAAATCCTGCTGAAAGTGCAGCAGCTCGCACCGCGACTCAGTCGATTGTTTGACACAGAATCAAACAAACAGGCAACGGCACCCATTACAGAGGCAACTACAGTGCAAAGCAGTGCAGTGGTCAAGGTTGTATTTTGTGAATTTGTAGATTGTGATTTAGAAAGTTAGTTCCTTAAATTTGCGCTGAATGATTCGCTTTAACTTTTCTCAGCCGTTTTTGCGAAATAAAAGCATTTGAACAAAGATAATTCTTCAAGATGTCAGTTTTTTTAGTGTTCTGAGACCCATGAGTTTTTAAGAAAACTGATATTAATCATTTTTCCTTATTTTAAAAAATGAACAAATTTTTAAGAGTCAAAAGCAATATAGGTTTCATATTATTGCGAAGATGTGGTTTGATGTCTGATGTCAGAAAGTGGTGATTAACTTGGCCTCTTATAGAGTTCATCTGGTCAAACGTGATTTGATTGCGAAACAAAATAATGAGTCAATGTAGATCTGCTTTATACCAATTTGTTTAGTGTTGTGAGAAGCACACACATGTAGCTGAGTTGATGCTGGAGGACGAGAAGAGGATACGAAGTGTTATCAAAGTTCACTGAACAATCGGCAGAGGAGTTGTGTTGTTTGAAAAGAAAAGTCAATAATCTTGTAAGCTAATTTTTGTTCAAATCTATGTCTTTTGTAAAAAAAAAATCTTGAAAACATAGATGCATTAATGCCGGTTTATTTATTACCGTATGACTTGAAACAAAATTTCATTTTGTGACAGATTTCGAGATGACAGTTTGCTTTCAATCCGACGGCTTGTGGTTTTCCCATGCAAACCAGCATGTTCCCAATTATTAAAGTTTTTACAAATTTCAAATTATTTAGGTGAAAAGCGCGCTTAATGGCCTCCACGGCTCAGAAAGCGAACTTACTGATTCTACTGAAACAAGTTCTTCGTGCAATGAAGAAACGAGTGAAAATGGGGAAGAAGAAACTGATTCAGTTGTTGAGGCTTCGGTGTATTGTAAGATTGAGACAAGACCGCCTGTTCAGTTTGGGTTAAATGGAAAAAATCTTGATCTGATTTACTCTGGCCACGACCCATGGGAATACGGCCTGGCACTGCGAAAGTGGATTTTTGGGGCAAATGGTTTGGCGTACGAAAGGATACTGCCCACAAAAGCACAAGGACTAAAGAGGACGTGTGTTTCGATGGATAAGTTGTTAATTTTTTTCCGTAAGTGAGAAAGACCATTAACTGCAAAAATAAGATGAAATTAAAAAAATAAGGATAGAGAGGATTTTCTTCTGCATAGGTAACAGATAGGCCGACGTCGCTAAACCGCAAACCGTTAAATTATCGTAATTTTTAGCAGGTAGATGGTACGGTTTAGCTAAAAGCTGAATAACTAAGAAATTTTCTCTATCAGACACGTTTTGTTTTAAGGGGCAGTTCAGCGAAAGTTTCCCATCAGTGTTTTTTCCGATGCAAGACGCCAAGCCAAGAACTCCGCAAATAAAGCAGGTCTAAATGTCAAGCAGCGACTTGAGAAAACTGGTAAATACAGTAACGAGGCCAAAATGATGAAACAGGAGCGCAGAAACCAGAAAAACGCTAAAGAAAGCTCTTAGATGATTGCTTTTTTATGTCTCAGTTCTAATGTTTGTCGCCCATTTGGCTCATCTCAGTAACTGTTTTGTTTATTTCAGTGTTTTTAGATTTTGATAGGGTAAATATTTCGAATGATACATACCTCAGGATTTTTCCCTTAATCAAAACTTTGTTCAGACTTGAGTGCTATTTGTTTGTTGGTTAAACGCATTTATTGATAATTTTTCTGACTTTTTGAAATGATAGAAAGAAAGTTTCCATTTAATGCTTAACTTTTTAAATCTTAATTTATATGGCTGTACGCTTTTTTGATAAAGTCAGTGATAAAAGTCAGTAAGTTTGTTTGAGTGTTTTTATGCAGTTTGAAAAGATAAAGCTTTCATTTGCTTGATGTTTTTTAGATCTAAAGACTCGAGTGTTAGCATGGTGTTAAAATTATCAAATCGGAAATTTATTTTCCTGTCCTGCAAGTAATTTTGAGATTTAGATTAGATAGCGCCGGTTCTCGGTGGCTTTCTTTTGAATCAGGTATAGACATGTCTCGTTAGTGGTGGTTTTGGAGTTTTTTTATTTCATTAGCAAGATTTATACCGAGATTTCTATTTTCAGTGTTATGGCCCAAAAATCTCGAAGCTCTGGCAGAGCTGTAAAAGAACCAAATTTTGAACCGAACCCTGAGACTCAAGTCACTAGAAGCTTACGTTATGAGCACAGAGACACTAGATTTTTATTCACAAATGGAAAGAAGGTTGCAATGGCTTCCTTGGAAGGTGACAAATGGCCTTTTGGAACAACAATAGACGATAAACTGAAGGTGAAGCCTGGTGATAAATTCCAAATTATCCTCAAAGGTCTTCCTTGTGATGTCACTTTTCTTGGTAGAGGTAACGCGAAATCGGCTTCGAGTTTCAAAACTGACGCTGAAAAGAGAATTGCAAAGGGTCTTGAGCTTCGCTACTTGTATTCTGAAGGAAATAATGGAAGTCAAACCTCAAGTAAGGAGCCAGCAGAGAGGAACTCAATGGAAAGTTAGAATGACATTCAATCGCAAACTTTGAGTCAAATTTTAACTCCGATTTCATGTCAGTCAGAGGGTGGACAGAGTCAACCAAGAGGTTGAGAGGCAACGAAAAAAAAACGAGTTGAAGAAAAAGCCGCAGACCTAGCTGACCTGCTTTCTCAAAATGACGGAAGTGATCTTCTTTTGTTCCGGCAACAACCTAATGTATCAACTGCTCCGGATAATCCGACCAGCAGGGTAAATAAGGCAATTTTTAATTACGTGTTCCCAATACTTCCTTTTGGTTGCAGTCTCATTGTTAACCTGTTACACAATGTCTAAAAGTTGCTTAAATGATCAGCTGTAAATATCAGTTCTCTTTACTATTTAATCTAGTGCAGTCAACGCTTGCCTTCTTTCTTGTCAGTCATAGGAACAAAAAGATTAAAATGATGCTGAAAATAGGAAAAACGATATTTTTTTGGCTAAAAATTGTTCTTTTGTAGCTAAAAGACATGAGAGAGCTCTCACTTGTACAGAAGCAGGGCTTCAAAAGTGTGGACGAAAACCCTGATCTACTTAAACCTTACCCCATCAAAAGTGTGATGTTGAAAGGCATGGATCGAATGACGTTTCGTGCTGACGCCCACACATCGCTATTGGGAAGGAGACTTAGGAAAGAAATCTTTGGACCTGATGGCCTCACAGTTGACATGATTGACAGTGTCAACTCTCCTAATAGAAAGGAAGCTCCAACAGAGCTCAGTCTAAAGTTCAAAGGTCATTCTTAGTTTTGTTTAATGAAAAACTTTGTCTTGGGTCTATTTAGCTTGGATAAATAGGTGGCATGATCAAGCTGATTATTAACTTGTTTGCTTGAAAGTTGCTTGGCTAATTATCTTGGCGGGTTAAAACGAATTTGCTTATGTGATTTTAGAAACTGTCGCTCAGAAGTATCCTCTTACTCCAAGACTTGCTTTTCAAAAAGCTAAAGCGGCTGCAAACCAGGCGGGACGTGAGCGGTTGTCAGTTATCAGGAATTCAGCAACAGACTGAGTTGACAAATGAATTGGAAAATCAGAACTCAAGAAAACCTGACAACTCGGGTTGTCGTGATGAGCAGGCTTGAAATCAGTTAACCTGAGGAAATAGCAAAATAGTGAAGCTACATTCATTCAGTGACTAGATTTTGCAGTAGTTTTGCTTTGTATCAGTCATAGACTGAGTCTATTTTTCGTGAGCGTTGATTCTATTCAATGTCAGTTCTATAATGCGAGATAATGACAAGATCTTTTTAATTGATGCAATTGTTAGTTATAGGTGTTATCAAGACTTTTCAAAATTCTACTTTCTCAAAATGTTTATTACTCTGCAAATCTGTCTTCTGTGGTTTTCCATGAGATTGATTTGGCATATCAGTTTAGTTAAATTGAGTTCTATGTTTTTTGTGAACATTTAATTGCAGTCAACGTGTTTTGTTTCGTAATTTTCGTTTTTGACTTTTTGAAGCTGAAAAAGCCTCAACTTCAAAACTAAAACTGCTTCAGAGGAAATGGATTTTTGCGAAATGCTGGCACAAGTAGAGGGGCATGTGTCAGTGAATTACATTGATACAAGAAATCGGAGCCCTCATAACCTAACCAAACTTTTGTCTAAAGAAGAAATTAGCGCAATTCGAGAGAAAGATAAGAAATTGCAGAAGCTGTTTGACGATTTTGAAGATATGTACTCTGCGGCATATGAAGCTGGCATCCGCATAGAGCCTGACAAATTCGGCGGTTTTTGTTTGGTAAACAGAACAGGTAGAGTTATACGGATTGGTGAAATTGTCTCTACTGTTGGATTGCTTGGTAAGAAAAAGAAAGGACAGGAGTTAGATGAGTGGTCGCTGATGGAGGGAGAAAAGCTTTTAGTGGGAGTAGCTCGCTGGGCCAACCATTCGTGTCGCCCAAACTCTGACTATTATATGTCAAGTGGTTTCAGAGCGCGAGAGTGCGTGAAACTTCGCGCTCTTCATAAAATCGAAGTTGAAGATGAGCTACTCACATTTTACTGCAAAAACTATTTCGGTGATGGCAACCGAAATTGCTTGTGTGGTTACAAAGAAGCTCATGTAGATGAATCCCTTGATCGGGAAGATATGCTAGTTAGTGTGCAGCCACCCAAAAGACTCAAAAAAGTGAAGACACTTATCAAAATTAGCTATTCCGATTAACGAGCCAGTCAACTGTCTAGTATGATCAGGTTTTACGACGAGGAGCAAAGTGAATGCTCTGCCGCTGGTAATATATCTGACAATACAAGTCTATCAACATCGGTTTGTGACAGGTTTTTCGAGTCTGATTCTCCAACTGGAGTTGAACCTGATGCTTCTCTTGAGTCAGAGTCTGAAAGTTTCCACGAGGAAGAAGAATCTTTTGGCGAGTCGGAGAGACTATATGATTACTCAGATTACTCATTTTCGTCTGAGGGATCGAGTCAAGAAAACATATCGCAATCAGATACTACGCAGAGAACAAGAATTACTGAAGTATGCGAAGTTACACCTGTTAATCTTGCGGCAAGTTTTGTAGCAATTTTTTCTAAACACAACGGTTCAGATTCTTTGTGAGCTGATCTTTTGAAACGTGATCAAAAATTTTTTCTAGTCAATCCTTGCCACCATAGGCTGTCAAAACTCGCAAGCAAAAACTTTGTCTGTAGTACCAGAATGAAAAAAAAACCTAGAAAACGGAGAGCTCTTTTTGCTCAGTTTCAGATCTCTTCTTCTCGATATCGTACAAAAGTCACTGCAGGAAATTCTAAACTACGCTGAAATTAATTCTTTTACTAATGATATTCACATGCCGGCGCTAAAAGTATCAAATGGCGGCCTGACAATACGATTAATCATAAATAAGGATGGAGCTTTAGTTTGCAAGTCGCCACCTTACTCTGCCTGGCCAGTGTTTTTAGCAGTTGCTGACCTTCCGCTCAAAAAAAGGCAACTATTCCAAAACGTTGTACTTGTTTCGCTGTTTGTTGGATCGGGTTATCCTGATTTCGATCTCATTTTCAACCATTTAAAAAAGGAGTTAGAAACACGTGAATTGATTACCTACAATAATCAAGATCTAGTAATTGGATTTGAACCAATTTTATTCATATCTGACCTAGTTGCAAAGTCAAAGGTGCTCAAAATGAAGCAATTTAATGGCTATTACGGATGCACCTTATGTACCCAGCATGGAGTTCGATTTAGCGGTGCTCATCATTATCCTCATACGGTGAAGTTTGTTATGCGATCACCTGAATCTCATCTTTTGAACATCACTGAGCTAGAAAACGGGAGCATTGAGGAGATCTGTGCAAGGCATGGCAGAAAGGTTGATTGTGAGAAGTGAACACAAGGTGTTAAGGGAAGAAGTGTTCTTTTATCAGTTATCCGTAATCAACCTCTATCATCTCCAATCGATCCCATGCATCAGCTGTTTCTTGGTGTTGGTAAAGATCTTCTGTCCTTTTTTACGAGCAGATGAAATCGGAGCATAAAAGTGAACTAAACAAAGTGTTGTCAGATTTGATCTTACCCATTGAGTTGAAAAATACTGTTCGCAGTTTGGATGTTTTGAGCACGTTTAAGGCGAAGGAGGTCAAAACAGTTTTGCTATACTTGTCTCCAATTCTTTTGTCACCCTATTTGTTAGGAGAGGACAAGAACAGTAATAGACAAGATTTGAATAAACTTGTCTTTGCTCTGCGAACAATTTTTGACTGTAGTGAAAATTCAGAAATTGCCGAAGAATTGTTGTGTGAATTCTGTGTAAGGCCTGACGTGAGCGGTTGTCAGTTATCAGGAATTCAGCAACAGCTGAGTTGACAAATGAATTGAAAAATCAGAACTCAAGAACACCTGACAACTCGGGTTCTCGTGATGAGCAGGCTTGAAATCAGTTAACCTGAGGAAATAGCAAAATAGTGAAGCTACATTCATTAAGTGACTAGGTTTTGCAGTAGTTTTGCTTTGTATCAGCCATAGACTGATTCTATTTTTCGTGAGCGTTGATTCTATTCAATGTCAGTTCTATATTGCGAGATCATGACAAGATCTTTTTAATTGATGCAATTGTTAGTTATAGGTGTTATCAAGACTTCTCAAAATTCTACTTTCTAAAAATGTTTATTACTTTGCAAATCTGTCTTCTGTGGTTTTCTATGAGATTGATTTGGCATATCAGTTTAGTTAAATTGAGTTCTATGTTTTTGTGAACATTTAATTGCAGTCAACGTGTTTTGTTTCGTAATTTTTGTTTTTGACTTTTTGAAGCTGAAAAAGCCTCAACTTCAAAACTAAAACTGCTTCAGAGGAAATGGATTTTTGCGAAATGCTGGCACAAGTAGAGGGGCATGTGTCAGTGAATTACATTGATACAAGATATCGGAGCCCTCATAACCTAACCAAACTTTTGTCTAAAGAAGAAACTAGCGCAATTCGAGAGAAAGATAAGAAATTGCAGAAGCTGTTTGACGATTTTGAAGATATGTACTCTGCGGCATATGAAGCTGGCATCCGCATAGAGCCTGACAAATTCGGCGGTTTTTGTTTGGTAAACAGAACCGGTAGAGTTATATGGATTGGTTAAATTGACTCTACTGTTGGATTGCTTGGTAAGAAAAAGAAAGGACAGGAGTTAGATGAGTGGTCGCTGATGGAGGGAGAAAAGCTTTTAGTGGGAGTAGCTCGCTTCGCGCTCTTCATAAAATCGAAGTTGAAGAAGAGCTACTCACATTTTACTGCAAAAATTATTTCGATGATGGCAACCAAAATTGCTTGTGTGGTTACAAAGAAGCTCATGTAGATGAATCCCTTGAGCGGGAAGATATGCTAGTTAGTGTGCAGCCACCCAAAAGACTCAGAAAAGTGAAGACACTCATTAAAATTAGCTATTCCGATGAACGAGCCTGTCAACTGTCTAGTATGATCAGGTTTTACGACGAGGAGCAAAGTGAATGCTCTGCCGCTGGTAATATATCTGACAATACAAGTCTATCAACATCGGCTTGTGACAGGTTTTTCGAGTCTGATTCTCCAACTGGAGTTGAACCTGATGCTTCTCTTGAGTCAGAGTCTGAAAGTTTCCACGAGGAAGAAGAATCTTTTGGCGAGTCGGAGAGACTATATGATTACTCAGATTACTCATTTTCGTCTGAGGGATCGAGTCAAGAAAACATATCGCAATCAGATACTAGACAGAGAACAAGAATTACTGAAGTATGCGAGGTTACACCTGTTAATCTTGCGGCAAGTTTTTTAGCAATTTTTTCTAAACACAACGGTTCAGATTCTTTATTAGCTGATCTTTTGAAACGCGATCAAAAATTTTTTTCTAGTCAATCCTTGCCACCATGGGCTATCAAAACTCGCATGCAAAAACTTTGTCTGCAGTACCAGAATGAAAAGAAACCTAGAAAACGGAGAGCTTATTCTGCTCAATTTCAGATCTCTTCTTCTCGATATCGTACAAAAGTCACTGCAGGAAATTCTAAACTACGCTGAAATTAAATCTTTTACTAATGATATTCACATGCCGGCACTAAAAGTATCAAATGGCGGCCTGACAATACGATTAAACATAAATACGGATGGAGCTTTAGTTTGCAAGTCGCCACCTTACTCTGCCTGGCCAGTGTTTTTAGCAGTTGCTGACCTTCCGCCCAAAAAAAAGGCAACTATTCCAGAACGTTGTACTTGTTTCGCTGTTTGTTGGATCGGGTTATCCTGATTTCGATCTCATTTTCAACCATTTAAAAAAGGAGTTAGAAACACGTGAATTGATTACCTACAATAATCAAGATCTAGTAATTGGATTTGAACCAATTTTATTCATATCTGACCTAGTTGCAAAGTCAAAGGTGCTCAAAATGAAGCAATTTAATGGCTATTACGGATGCACCTTATGTACCCAGTATGGAGTTCGATTTAGCGGTGCTCATCATTATCCTCATACGGTGAAGTTTGTTATGCGATCACCTGAATCTCATCTTTTGAACATCACTGAGCTAGAAAATGGGAGCATTGAGGAGATCCGTGCAAGGCATGGCAGAAAGGTTGATTGTGAGAAGCGAACACAAGGTGTTAAGGGAAGAAGTGTTCTTTTATCAGTTATCCGTAATCAACCTCTATCATCTCCAATCGATCCCATGCATCAGCTGTTTCTTGGTGTTGGTAAAGATCTTCTGTCCTTTTTTACGAGCAGATGAAATCGGAGCATAAAAGTGAACTAAACAAAGTGTTGTCAGATTTGATCTTACCCATTGAGTTGAAAAATACTATTCGCAGTTTGGATGATTTGAGCACGTTTAAGGCGAAGGAGGTCAAAACAGTTTTGCTATACTTGTCTCCAATTCTTTTGTCACCCTATTTGTTAGGAGAGGACAAGAACAGTAATAGACAAGATTTGAATAAACTTGTCTTTGCTCTGCGAACAATTTTTGACTGTAGTGAAATTTCAGAAATTGCCAAAGAATTGTTGTGTGAATTCTGTGTAAGGCGGGGCGTGAGCGGTTGTCAGTTATCAGGAATTCAGCAACAGCTGAGTTGAACAAATGAATTGAAAAATCAGACCTCAAGAACACCTGACAACTCGGGTTCTCGTGATGAGCAGGCTTGAAATCAGTTAACCTGAGGAAATAGCAAAATAGTGAAGCTACATTCATTCAGTGAATAGATTTTGCAGTAGTTTTGCTTTGTATCAGCCATAGACTGATTCTATTTTTCGTGAGCGTTGGTTCTATTCAATGTCAGTTCTATATTGCGAGATCATGACAAGATCTTTTTAATTGATGCAATTGTTAGTTATAGGTGTTATCAAGACTTCTCAAAATTCTACTTTCTAAAAATGTTTATTACTTTGCAAATCTGTCTTCTGTGGTTTTCTATGAGATTGATTTGGCATATCAGTTTAGTTAAATTGAGTTCTATGTTTTTGTGAACATTTAATTGCAGTCAACGTGTTTTGTTTCGTAATTTTTGTTTTTGACTTTTTGAAGCTGAAAAAGCCTCAACTTCAAAACTAAAACTGCTTCAGAGGAAATGGATTTTTGCGAAATGCTGGCACAAGTAGAGGGGCATGTGTCAGTGAATTACATTGATACAAGAAATCGGAGCCCTCATAACCTAACCAAACTTTTGTCTAAAGAAGAAATTAGCGCAATTCGAGAGAAAGATAAGAAATTGCAGAAGCTGTTTGACGATTTTGAAGATATGTACTCTGCGGCATATGAAGCTGGCATCCGCATAGAGCCTGAAAAATTCGGCGGTTTTTATTTGGTAAACAGAACAGGTAGAGTTATACGGATTGGTGAAATTGACTCTACTGTTGGATTGCTTGGTAAGAAAAAAAAAGGACAGGAGTTAGATGAGTGGTCGCTGATGGAGGGAGAAAAACTTTTAGTGGGAGTAGCTCGCTGGGCCAACCATTCGTGTCGCCCAAACTGTGACTATTATATGTCAAGTGGTTTCAGAGGGCGAGAGTGCGTGAGACTTCGCGCTCTTCATAAAATCGAAGTTGAAGAAGAGCTACTCACATTTTACTGCAAAAATTATTTCGATGATGGCAACCAAAATTGCTTGTGTGGTTACAAAGAAGCTCATGTAGATGAATCCCTTGAGCGGGAAGATATGCTAGTTAGTGTGCAGCCACCCAAAAGACTCAGAAAAGTGAAGACACTCATTAAAATTAGCTATTCCGATGAACGAGCCTGTCAACTGTCTAGTATGATCAGGTTTTACGACGAGGAGCAAAGTGAATGCTCTGCCGCTGGTAATATATCTGACAATACAAGTCTATCAACATCGGCTTGTGACAGGTTTTTCGAGTCTGATTCTCCAACTGGAGTTGAACCTGATGCTTCTCTTGAGTCAGAGTCTGAAAGTTTCCACGAGGAAGAAGAATCTTTTGGCGAGTCGGAGAGACTATATGATTACTCAGATTACTCATTTTCGTCTGAGGGATCGAGTCAAGAAAACATATCGCAATCAGATACTAGACAGAGAACAAGAATTACTGAAGTATGCGAGGTTACACCTGTTAATCTTGCGGCAAGTTTTTTAGCAATTTTTTCTAAACACAACGGTTCAGATTCTTTATTAGCTGATCTTTTGAAACGCGATCAAAAATTTTTTTCTATTCAATCCTTGCCACCATGGGCTATCAAAACTCGCATACAAAAACTCTGTCTGCAGTACCAGAATGAAAAGAAACCTAGAAAACGGAGAGCTTATTCTGCTCAATTTCAGATCTCTTCTTCTCGATATCGTACAAAAGTCACGGCAGGAAATTCTAAACTACGCTGAAATTAAATCTTTTACTAATGATATTCACATGCCGGCACTAAAAGTATCAAATGGCGGCCTGACAATACGATTAAACATAAATACGGATGGAGCTTTAGTTTGCAAGTCGCCACCTTACTCTGCCTGGCCAGTGTTTTTAGCAGTTGCTGACCTTCCGCTCAAAAAAAGGCAACTATTCCAAAACGTTGTACTTGTTTCGCTGTTTGTTGGATCGGGTTATCCTGATTTCGATCTCATTTTCAACCATTTAAAAAAGGAGTTAGAAACACGTGAATTGATTACCTACAATAATCAAGATCCAGTAATTGGATTTGAACCAATTTTATTCATATCTGACCTAGTTGCAAAGTCAAAGGTGCTCAAAATGAAGCAATTTAATGGCTATTACGGATGCACCTTATGTACCCAGCATGGAGTTCGATTTAGCGGTGCTCATCATTATCCTCATACGGTGAAGTTTGTTATGCGATCACCTGAATCTCATCTTTTGAACATCACTGAGCTAGAAAACGGGAGCATTGAGGAGATCCGTGCAAGGCATGGCAGAAAGGTTGATTGTGAGAAGTGAACACAAGGTGTTAAGGGAAGAAGTGTTCTTTTATCAGTTATCCGTAATCAACATCTATCATCTCCAATCGATCCCATGCATCAGCTGTTTCTTGGTGTTGGTAAAGATCTTCTGTCCTTTTTTACGAGCAGATGAAATCGGAGCATAAAAGTGAACTAAACAAAGTGTTGTCAGATTTGATCTTACCCATTGAGTTGAAAAATACTGTTCGCAGTTTGGATGATTTGAGCACGTTTAAGGCTAAGGAGGTCAAAACAGTTTTGCTATACTTGTCTCCAATTCTTTTGTCACCCTATTTGTTAGGAGAGGACAAGAACAGTAATAGACAAGATTTGAATAAACCTGTCTTTGCTCTGCGAACAATTTTTGACTGTAGTGAAAATTCATAAATTGCCGAAGAATTGTTGTGTGAATTCTGTGTAAGGCGGGACGTGAGCGGTTGTCAGTTATCAGGAATTCAGCAACAGCTGAGTTGACAAATGAATTGAAAAATCAGAACTCAAGAACACCTGACAACTCGGGTTCTCGTGATGAGCAGGCTTGAAATCAGTTAACCTGAGGAAATAGCAAAATAGTGAAGCTACATTCATTCAGTGACTAGATTTTGCAGTAGTTTTGCTTTGTATCAGCCATAGACTGATTCTATTTTTCGTGAGCCTTGATTCTATTCAATATCAGTTCTATATTGCGAGATCATGACAAGATCTTTTTAATTGATGCAATTGTTAGTTATAGGTGTTATCAAGACTTCTCAAAATTCTACTTTCTAATAATGTTTATTACTTTGCAAATCTGTCTTCTGTGGTTTTCCATGAGATTGAATTGGCATATCAGTTTAGTTAAATTGAGTTCTATGTTTTTGTGATCATTTAATTGCAGTCAACGTGTTTTGTTTCGTAATTTTTGTTTTTGACTTTTTGAAGCTGAAAAAGCCTCAACTTCAAAACTAAAACTGCTTCAGAGGAAATGGATTTTTGCGAAATGCTGGCACAAGTAGAGGGGCATGTGTCAGTGAATTACATTGATACAAGAAATCGGAGCCCTCGTAACCTAACCAAACCTAACCAAACTTTTGTTTAAAGAATAAATTAGCGAAATTCGAGAGAAAGATAAGAAATTGCAGAAGCTGTTTGACGATTTTGGAGATATGTACTCTGCGGCATATGAAGCTGGCATCCGTATAGAGCCTGACGAATTCAGCGGTTTTTGTTTGGTAAACAGAACAGGTAGAGTTATACGGATTGGTGAAATTGTCTTTACTGTTGGATTGCTTGGTAAGAAAAAGAAAGGACAGGAGTTAGATGAGTGGTCGCTGATGGAGGGAGAAAAGCTTTTAGTGGGAGTAACTCGCTGGGCCAACCATTAGTGTCGCCCAAACTGTGACTATTATATGTCAAGTGGTTTCAGAGGGCGAGAGTGCGTGAGACTTCGCGCTCTTCATAAAATCGAAGTTGAAGAAGAGCTACTCACATTTTACTGCAAAAATTATTTCGGTGATGGCAAGCGAAATTGCTTGTGTGTTTACAAAGAAGCTCATGTAGATGAATCCCTTGAGCGGGAAGATATGCTAGTTAGTGTGCAGCCACCCAAAAGACTCAGAAAAGTGAAGACACTCATCAAAATTAGCTATTCCGATGAACGAGCCAGTCAACTGTCTAGTATGATCAGGTTTTACGACTAGGAGCAAAGTGAATGCTCTGCCGCTGGTAATATATCTGACAATACAAGTCTATCAACATCGGCTTGTGACAGGTTTTTCGAGTCTGATTCTCCAAATGGAGTTGCACCTGATGCTTCTCTTGAGTCAGAGTCTGAAAGTTTCCACGAGGAAGACGAATCTTTTGGCGAATCGGAGAGACTATATGATTACTCAGATTACTCACTTTCGTCTGAGGGATCGAGTCAAGAAAACATATCGCAATCAGATACTAGACAGAGAACAAGAATTACTGAAGTATTCGAGGTTACACCTGTTAATCTTGCGGCAAGTTTTTTAGCAATTTTTTCTAAACACAACGGTTCAGATTCTTTATTAGCTGATCTTTTGAAACGCGATCAAAAATTTTTTTCTAGTCAATCCTTGCCACCATGGGCTGTCAAAATTCGCATGCAAAAACTCTGTCTGCAGTAGCAGAATGAAAAAAAAACCTAGAAAACGGAGAGCTTATTCTGCTCAATTTCAGATCTCTTCTTCTCGATATCGTACAAAAGTCACTGCAGGAAATTCTAAACTACGCTGAAGTTAAATCTTTTACTAATGATATTCACATGCCGGCGATAAAAGTATCAAATGGCGGCCTGACAATACGATTTAACATAAATACGGATGGAGATTTAGTTTGCAAGTCGCCACCTTACTCTGCCTGGCCAGTGTTTTTAGCAGTTGCTGACCTTCCGCCCAAAAAAAGGCAACTATTCCAAAACGTTGTACTTGTTTCGCTGTTTGTTGGATCGGGTTATCCTGATTTCGATCTCATTTTCAACCATTTAAAAAAGGAGTTCGAAACACGTGAATTGATTACCTACAATAATCAAGATCTAGTAATTGGATTTGAACCAATTTTATTCATATCTGACCTAGTTGCAAAGTCAAAGGTGCTCAAAATGGAGCAATTTAATGGCTATTACGGATGCACCTTATGTACCCAGCATGGAGTTCGATTTAGCGGTGCTCATTATTATCCTCATACGGAGAAGTTTGTTATGCGCTCACCTGAATCTCATCTTTTGAACATCACGGAGCTAGAAAATGGGAGCATTGAGGAGATCCGTGCAAGGCATGGCAGAAAAGTTGATTGTGAGAAGCGAACACAAGGTGTTAAGGGAAGAAGTGTTCTTTTATCAGTCTCTATCATCTCCAATCGATCCCATGCATCAGCTGTTTCTTGGTGTTGGTAAAGATCTTCTGTCCTTTTTTGCGAGCAGATGAAATCGGAGCATAAAAAAGAACTAAACAAATTGTTGTCAGATTTGATCTTACCCATTGAGTTGAAAAATACTGTTCGCAGTTTGGATGTTTTGAGCACGTTTAAGGCGAAGGAGGTCAGAACAGTTTTGCTAAACTTGTCTCCAATTCTTTTGTCACCCTATTTGTTAGGAGAGGACAAGAACAGTAATAGACAAGATTTGAATAAACTTGTCTTTGCTCTGCGAACAATTTTTGACTGTAGTGAAAATTCAGAAATTTCCAACGAATTGTTGTGTGAATTCTGTGTAAGCATGCATGAAAAAACGAATAAAATGGATTCCATCAATTTTCATCTTCTTCGTCATCTTGGCTGGCAGGCGAGAAGTATTGGACCGCTTTTCGTGACTTCAGCGGGTATGTTTGCATCGGCTAATAGGCATCTTCTTGCACCTCTCACTGGCACCGTGAACCATTGTGAGTTACTTGTTCAACGGTTTTTTCGGGCTAAGTTGGTTCTCAAGATGAGCATAGAAAATGATTGCTTATCCAGCTTGGTTGAGATTTTCCGAGAGTCAAAGGAGTTCGACGATTCCTACAGCTTGAGTGAAACCGAAGAAGTACGGAATTTCCGACAAAATTATCCTGAATTTAGGGTGTTTTGTAGAGACCATGAAAATCTAAATCTGCTGCTTATGGAAGAGGATCTTCTGCTGATTGTTTCGTTGCGACTCATCGAGAGAATTTAATTATTGGTGAAATACTTTTCTTCTTTGCATGCCCAGAAAAAATGGTTATGTTGAAGCAATTCAAGATTTTGAAGAAGATCAAACTAAACCCAGGGATTCCCGATGTCATGCCTTATGGTTTTATTGTCGAGGAAACAGATGAAAAGGTAGAACTTCCCTTGAGCAGTGTCTCAACAAAATTTTTGCGCTTCGAATTTAAGAGTGAGTTGTATTTCATCACTTTGATGCAGCACTTTGAACACAACTAAACCTAAGACCAGTTGGGCAAATGAAACTATGTTCCAAGTTTTTGTTAATTTCTCTATAGTTCTTATTTTGTTATCGATTGTCAGTTACTCTGCATAGTTGTTACTCATTTTCATTTTGTAAATTTTTAAAATCCATTCTCGTCTCAGCTAACGGCGTCGGAATTTAAATCGTCTGTTCTGCTGTTTTTATGCACAGAATGTTCCAATTTGTGAAAAAGTCAATCTTTCAACTCTTTTTTTGGCAGAAAAACCGTTCTGAGCACCATTTATATGCGTTGGAGTGAAGATCTTGTACTTTTTGGACCAAAAAATGCAGTCTTTTTTGGCAAACAAAAACAAAAATTCTTCACAATAATTTGGAAAGTAAAGTATTACAATTTTAAAAAAGAATAGAAACTGAAAAAACGCGAACGAACACTCTAAAAAAACTGAACTTGGCATCGACCAGTGTACTTAGTGAGTAGAACAAAAGGAATTATTGCTAGAGCTTGCCTAGGAAAAAAGTGAGGTTTGCATACGGAAGTTTTCAATTTTTCGATTATTTTGAATTTTTGAGTAAATTATAGGAAAAAAAGGAATTTCATAGGGTCAGAGAGATGCTTTAGTTCAACCCAATTCCGTTTAGAGTATCGTTCCATATGTTAATTGTTAGACAAAATTTTTTTGCTGCTCTTGCTTGTCTGAATTTCTTGTCCTAATTTTTCAGTTGCTATTATGCAGCAAACACAAATTGTTGTAACCAGAACTGGAAGACTAATCTGTAAGAGGCCCGGTTTGTCAACAGCAGAAAATAGAGAAGCAAAAGCTGAAAATGAAGAAAGTTTAAAATTGGAAGTCAATGAACTCAAAAAGAAAGTCGAAGCATTAAACGAGAGAGTCGAAAAACTTGAGAAGGCAAAAATTGAGTTGGTAGACTTGACTAATGACGGTAGCTTTGAAACTACGATTTCGGATGATTTAATCGAGCTTCCAAATGGTATATGAGAAATTAAATTGGTCAATTGTATTTAATCTGTTTAGCCCATTGTTCGTGCAGAGCAGATTAAATTTATGGCTTTACTTGTATTAAAAATTCAATCATACCTTAAAACCAGCATTGTTTACTAATTGAGTTTGTTAATCAATCAAGTTTCTCTTGTTTTTGGTCTGAAAGCTTCTGCAGTTAACCTAAATCTAAGGTTTGAGTGTTGCACAAAGGGAATTTTTGCTATAGCTTGCCTAGGAAAAAAGTTTGTTTTTCATACGGAAATTTTTGAATTTGCCAGTAACCAATTTTAAAATAGGTCTCTTTCATCGGGTCCAGGAGTTGTCCAAATCAAACCAAACTCGGTATGGAAAATCACCAGTGTAATTCGAGTGTAAAACAAAAAGAATGCTTGGTTTCCTAGCAAAAAATATCGCGAAAAACGAATTTTAAAATTAGGTCTTTTTCATCGGGTCAAGGAGTTGTCCAAATCAAACCAAATCCTGAATGGAGTATACCACGGGTACCTAGATTGTAAAACAAGAGGAATTTTTGCTATAGCTTGCCTAGGAAAAAAAGTTAGTATTTCATACGGAAATTTCCTATTATTTCCGAATAAATTTGATTAAGTATATTTAAAAATAGCTCTTTTTGATCGGGTCAAGGAGTTGTTCAAATCGAGTCAAACTCAGTATAGAGTATCCCCTGTGTATATAAAGTCTAAATCGCCATGAATTTTTGCTATAGTTTGCCTAGGGAAAAAGTCGTTATTTCATACGAAAATTGCGAATTTCGCGAATAACGAATTTTAAAAATATGTCTTTATCATTGGGTCAAGGAGTTGTCCAAATCGAACCAAACTCGGGATGCAGTATCACCAGTGTACGTAACGTCTAAAACAAAAAGAATATTTGCTATACCTAGCCTAAGAAAAAAGTTAGTTTTTCATACGGAAAGTTGGAATTGTTTCGAATAAATTGCGATTATTGAATTTTAAAAATAAGTCTTTTTCGTCGGATCAGGGAGTTGTTCGAATCGAACCAAAATCGGCATGGAGTATCCCCTGTGTACTTAGAGTCTAACACAAAAAGAGTTTTTGTCATGGCTTGTCTAGAAAAAAGTTCGTATTTCAATCGGAAATATCGACTTATTCGCTTATTCTATTTTCAAAAATAGAGAAATTTTATCGGGTCAAGGAGTTGTCCAAATGGAACCAAACATGGTATGGAGTATCCCCAGTTTATGTAGAGTCTAAAACAAAAAGAGTTTTGGCTATAGCTAGCCTAGGAAAAAAGTTAGTTTTTCATACGGAAAGTTGCAATTATTTCGAATAATTTGCGATTATTGAATTTTAAAAATAGGTCTTTCGTCGGATGAAGGAGTTGTCCAAATCAAACCAAAATTGGTATGGAGTATCCCCAGGGTAGGTAGACTCTAAGACAAAAAGAATTTTGGTAGAGATTGTATAGAAAAAAAGTTCGTCTCTTAGTACAGGATTTTCGCTTATTTGAAAATTTCATTTTAAAACGTCTTTTTTTTGCAATCGGGTCTTAGAGTTGTCGAAGGCTAACCAAAAGCAACCTTGGAGTCCCACTTTTTGTGCGGGTCCAGGTGCAAAAAGAATTTTTGGTTTAGCTTGTATAGAAAAAAAATTCGTTACTTAGTTGAGATTTTTCGCTAATTTGAAAATTTTATTTTAAAACGTCTTTTTTGGCAATTGGGTCTTAGAGTTGTCGAAGGCTAACCAAAAGCAACCTTGGAGTCCCACTTTTTGTGCGGGTCCAGGTGCAAAAAGAATTTTTGGTTTAGCTTGTATAGAAAAAAAATTCGTTACTTAGTTGAGATTTTTCGCTAATTTGAAAATTTTATTTTAAAACGTCTTTTTTGGCAATTGGGTCTTAGAGTTGTCGAAGGCTAACCAAAAGCAACCTTGGAGTCCCACTTTTTGTGAGGGTCCAGGTGCAAAATGAATTTTTGGTTTAACTTGTATAGAAAAAAAGTTCGTCCCTTAGTTGAGGATTTTCGCTTATTTGAAAAATTCATTTAAAAACCTCTTTTTTTGCAATCGGGTCTTAGAGTTGTCGAGGGCTAACCAACAGCAACCTATGAGTCCCACTTTTTGTGTGGGTTCAGGTGCAAAAAGAATTTTTGGTTTAACTTGTATAGAAAAAAAGTTCGTCTCTTAGTTGAGGATTTTCGCTTATTTGAAAATTTCATTAAAAACGTCTTTTTTGCAATCGGGTCTTAGAGTTGTCGCAGGCTAACCAAAAGCAACCTCGGAGTCCCACTTTTTGTGTGGGTCCAGGTGCAAAATGAATTTTTGGTTTAACTTGTATAGAAAAAAAGTTCGTCCCTTAGTTGAGGATTTTCGCTTATTTGAAAAATTCATTTAAAAACCTCTTTTTTTGCAATCGGGTCTTAGAGTTGTCGAGGGCTAACCAACAGCAACCTATGAGTCCCACTTTTTGTGTGGGTTCAGGTGCAAAAAGAATTTTTGGTTTAGCTTGTATACAAAAAAAGTTCGTCTCTTAGTTGAGTATTTTCGCTTATTTGAAAATTTTATTTTAAAACGTCTTCTTTTGCAATCGGGTCTTAGAGTTGTCGAAGGCTAACCAAAAGCAACCTAGGAGTCCCAATTTTTGTGTGGTTCGTAGTGCAAAAACAATTTTTGGTTTAGCTTGTATAGAAGAAAAAGTTAGTCTGTTAGTTGGGTTTTTCGCTTATTTGAATATTTCATTTTAAAACGTCTTTTTTTGCAATGGGGTCTTAGAGTTGTCGAAGGCTAACCAAAAGCATCCTAGGAGTCCCACGTTTTGTGTGGGTCCTATTAGAAAAACAATTTTTGGTTTAGCTTGTATAGAAAAAAGTTAGTCTCTTAGTTGGATTTTTCGCTTATTTGAAAATTTTATTTTAAAACGTCTTTTTTTTCAATAGGATCTTAGAGTTGTCGAAAGCTAACGAAAAGCAACGTAGGAGTCCCACTTTTTGTGTGGGTCGTAGTGCAAAAACAATTTTTGGTTTAGCCTGTATAGAAAAAAGTTAGTCTCTTAGTTGGATTTTTCGCTTCTTTGAAAATTTTATTTTGAAACGTCTTTTTTTTCACTCGGATCTTAGAGTCGTCGAAAGCTAACAAAAAGCAACGTAGGAGTCCCACTTTTTGTGCGAGTCGTAGTGCAAAAACAATTTTTGGTTTAGCTTGTATAGAAAAAAGTTAGTCTCTTAGTTGGATTTTTCGCTTATTTGAAAATTTTATTTTAAAACGTCTTTTGTTTCAATAGGATCTTAGAGTTGTCGAAAGCTAACGAAAAGCAACGTAGGAGTCCCACTTTTTGTGTGGGTCGTAGTGCAAAAACAATTTTTGGTTTAGCCTGTATAGAAAAAAAGTTAGTCTCTTAGTTGGATTTTTCGCTTCTTTGAAAATTTTATTTTAAAACGTCTTTTTTCTCACTCGGATCTTAGAGTCGTCGAAAGCTAACAAAAAGCAACGTAGGAGTCCCACTTTTTGTGTGAGTCGTAGTGCAAAAACAATTTTTGGTTTAGCTTTTATAGAAAAAAAGTTAGTCTCTTAGTTGGATTTTTCGCTTATTTGAAATTTTTATTTTAAAACGTCTTTTTTTTCACTCGGATCTTAGAGTCGTCGAAAGCTAACAAAAAGCAACGTAGGAGTCCCACTTTTTGTGTGGGTCGTAGTGCAAAAACAATTTTTGGTTTAGCCTGTATAGAAAAAAGTTCGTCTCTTAGTTGAGAATTTTCGCTTATTTGAAAAATTCATTTAAAAACCTCTTTTTTTTGCAATCGGGTCTTAGAGTTGTCGAGGGCTAACCAAAAGCAACCTCGGAGTCCCACTTTTTGTGTGGGTCCAGGTGCAAAATGAATTTTTGGTTTAACTTGTATAGAAAAAAAGTTCGTCTCTTAGTTGAGGATTTTCGCTTATTTGAAAAATTCATTTAAAAACCTCTTTTTTTGCAATCGGGTCTTAGAGTTGTCGAGGGCTAACCAAAAGCAACCTATGAGTCCCACTTTTTGTGTGGGTTCAGGTGCAAAAAGAATTTTTGGTTTAGCTTGTATACAAAAAAAGTTCGTCTCTTAGTTGAGTATTTTCGCTTATTTGAAAATTTTATTTTAAAACGTCTTCTTTTGCAATCGGGTCTTAGAGTTGTCGAAGGCTAACCAAAAGCAACCTAGGAGTCCCAATTTTTGTGTGGGTCGTAGTGCAAAAACAATTTTTGGTTTAGCTTGTATTGAAAAAAAAGTTAGTCTGTTAGTTGGGTTTTTCGCTTATTTGAATATTTCATTTTAAAACGTCTTTTTTTGCAATGGGGTCTTAGAGTTGTCGAAGGCTAACCAAAAGCATCCTAGGAGTCCCACTTTTTGTGTGGGTCCTATTAGAAAAACAATTTTTGGTTTAGCTTGTATAGAAAAAAGTTAGTCTCTTAGTTGGATTTTTCGCTTATTTGAAAATTTTATTTTAAAACGTCTTTTTTTTCACTCGGATCTTAGAGTCGTCGAAAGCTAACAAAAAGCAACGTAGGAGTCCCACTTTTTGTGTGAGTCGTAGTGCAAAAACAATTTTTGGTTTAGCTTGTATAGAAAAAAAGTTAGTCTCTTAGATGGATTTTTCGCTTCTTTGAAAATTTTATTTTAAAACGTCTTTTTTTTTCACTCGGATCTTAGAGTCGTCGAAAGCTAACAAAAAGCAACGTAGGAGTCCCACTTTTTGTGTGAGTCGTAGTGCAAAAACAATTTTTGGTTTAGCTTGTATAGAAAAAAAGTTAGTCTCTTAGTTGGATTTTTCGCTTATTTGAAAATTTTATTTTAAAACGTCTTTTTTTAATTGGATCTTAGAGTTGTCGAAAGCTAACGAAAAGCAACGTAGGAGTCCCACTTTTTGTGTGAGTCCTAGTGCAAAAACAATTTTTGGTTTAGCTTGTATAGAAAAAAAAGTTAGTCTGTTAGTTGGGTTTTTCGCTTATTTGAATATTTCATTTTAAAACGTCTTTTTTTTGCAATGGGGTCTTAGAGTTGTCGAAGGCTAACCAAAAGCATCCTAGGAGTCCCACTTTTTGTGTGGGTCCTATTAGAAAAACAATTTTTGGTTTAGCTTGTATAGAAAAAAGTTAGTCTCTTAGTTGGATTTTTCGCTAATTTGAAAATTTTATTTTAAAACGTCTTTTTTTTCAATAGGATCTTAGAGTTGTCGAAAGCTAACGAAAAGCAACGTAGGAGTCCCACTTTTTGTGTGGGTCGTAGTGCAAAAACAATTTTTGGTTTAGCCTGTATAGAAAAAAGTTAGTCTCTTAGTTGGATTTTTCGCTTCTTTGAAAATTTTATTTTAAAACGTCTTTTTTTTCACTTGGATCTTAGAGTCGTCGAAAGCTAACAAAAAGCAACGTAGGAGTCCCACTTTTTGTGTGAGTCGTAGTGCAAAAACAATTTTTGGTTTAGCTTGTATAGAAAAAAAGTTAGTCTCTTAGTTGGATTTTTCGCTTCTTTGAAAATTTTGTTTTAAAACGTCTTTTTTTTTCACTCGGATCTTAGAGTCGTCGAAAGCTAACAAAAAGCAACGTAGGAGTCCCACTTTTTGTGTGAGTCGTAGTGCAAAAACAATTTTTGGTTTAGCTTGTATAGAAAAAAGTTAGTCTCTTAGTTGGATTTTTCGCTTATTTAAAAATTTTATTTTAAAACGTCTTTTTTTAAATTGGATCTTAGAGTTGTTGAAAGCTAACGAAAAGCAACGTAGGAGTCCCACTTTTTGTGTGAGTCCTAGTGCAAAAACAATTTTTGGTTTAGCTTGTATAGAAAAAAAAGTTAGTCTGTTAGTTGGGTTTTTCGCTTATTTGAATATTTCATTTTAAAACGTCTTTTTTTGCAATGGGGTCTTAGAGTTGTCGAAGGCTAACCAAAAGCATCCTAGGAGTCCCACTTTTTGTGTGGGTCCTAGTGCAAAAACAATTTTTGGTTTAGCTTGTATAGAAAAAAAAGTTAGTCTGTTAGTTGGGTTTTTCGCTTATTTGAAAATTTTATTTTAAAACGTCTTTTTTTTCAATAGGATCTTAGAGTTGTCGAAAGCTAACGAAAAGCAACGTAGGAGTCCCACTTTTTGTGTGGGTCCTAGTGCAAAAACAATTTTTGGTTTAGCTTGTATAGAAAAAAAAGTTAGTCTGTTAGTTGGGTTTTTCGCTTATTTGAAAATTTTATTTTAAAAAGTCTTTTTTTTCAATAGGATCTTAGAGTTGTCGAAAGCTAACGAAAAGCAACGTAGGAGTCCCACTTTTTGTGTGGGTCGTAGTGCAAAAACAATTTTTGGTTTAGCCTGTATAGAAAAAAGTTAGTCTCTTAGTTGGATTTTTCGCTTCTTTGAAAATTTTATTTTAAAACGTCTTTTTTTTTCACTCGGATCTTAGAGTCGTCGAAAGCTAACAAAAATCAACGTAGGAGTCCCACTTTTTGTGTGAGTCGTAGTGCAAAAACAATTTTTGGTTTAGCTTGTATAGAAAAAAAGTTAGTCTCTTAGTTGGATTTTTCGCTTCTTTGAAAATTTTATTTTAAAACGTCTTTTTTTTCACTCGGATCTTAGAGTCGTCGAAAGCTAACAAAAAGCAACGTAGGAGTCCCACTTTTTGTGTGAGTCGTAGTGCAAAAACAATTTTTGGTTTAGCTTGTATAGAAAAAAAGTTAGTCTCTTAGTTGGATTTTTCGCTTATTTAAAAATTTTATTTTAAAACGTCTTTTTTTTAATTGGATCTTAGAGTTGTCGAAAGCTAACGAAAAGCAACGTAGGAGTCCCACTTTTTGTGTGAGTCCTAGTGCAAAAACAATTTTTGGTTTAGCTTGTATAGAAAAAAAAGTTAGTCTGTTAGTTGGGTTTTTCGCTTATTTGAATATTTCATTTTAAAACGTCTTTTTTTTCAATAGGATCTTAGAGTTGTCGAAAGCTAACGAAAAGCAACGTAGGAGTTCCACTTTTTGTGTGGGTCCTATTAGAAAAACAATTTTTGGTTTAGCTTGTATAGAAAAAAGTTAGTCTCTTAGTTGGATTTTTCGCTTATTTGAAAATTTTATTTTAAAACGTCTTTTTTTTCAATAGGATCTTAGAGTTGTCGAAAGCTAACGAAAAGCAACGTAGGAGTTCGACTTTTTGTGTGGGTCGTAGTGCAAAAACAATTTTTGGTTTAGCCTGTATAGAAAAAAGTTAGTCTCTTAGTTGGATTTTTCGCTTCTTTGAAAATTTTATTTTAAAACGTCTTTTTTTTTCACTCGGATCTTAGAGTCGTCGAAAGCTAACAAAAAGCAACGTAGGAGTCCCAATTTTTGTGTGAGTCGTAGTGCAAAAACAATTTTTGGTTTAGCTTGTATAGAAAAAAAGTTAGTCTCTTAGTTGGATTTTTCGCTTCTTTGAAAATTTTATTTTAAAACGTCTTTTTTTTCACTCGGATCTTAGAGTCGTCGAAAGCTAACAAAAAGCAACGTAGGAGTCCCACTTTTTGTGTGAGTCGTAGTGCAAAAACAATTTTTGGTTTAGCTTGTATAGAAAAAAAGTTAGTCTCTTAGTTGGATTTTTCGCTTATTTGAAAATTTTATTTTAAAACGTCTTTTTTTTAATTGGATCTTAGAGTTGTCGAAAGCTAACGAAAAGCAACGTAGGAGTCCCACTTTTTGTGTGAGTCCTAGTGCAAAAACAATTTTTGGTTTAGCTTGTATAGAAAAATAGTTAGTCTCTTAGTTGGATTTTTCGCTTATTTGAAAATTTTATTTTAAAACGTCTTTTTTTCAATCGGATCTTAGAGTCGTCGAAAGCTAACGAAAAGCAACGTAGGTGTTCCAATTTTTGTGTGGGTCGTAGTGCAAAAACAATTTTTGGTTTAGCTTGTATAGAAAAAAGTTAGTCTCTTAGTTGGATTTTTCGCTTATTTGAAAATATTATTTTAAAACGTCTTTTTTTTTCAATCGGATCTTAGAGTTGTCGAAAGCTAACGAAAAGCAACGTAGGAGTCCCAATATTTGTGTGGGTCGTAGTGCAAAAACAATTTTTGGTTTAGCTTGTATAGAAAAAAGTTAGTCTCTTAGTTGGATTTTTCGCTTATTTGAAAATATTATTTTAAAACGTCTTTTTTTTTCAATCGGATCTTAGAGTTGTCGAAAGCTAACGAAAAGCAACGTAGGAGTCCCAATTTTTGTGTGGGTCGTAGTGCAAAAACAATCTTTGGTTTAGCTTGTAAAGAAAAATAGTTCGACAATGAGAATAGTTGGAACATTATGTGCAATCGCACATAAACGAACCTCCTTGTTTCATTCTGGTTTTAATCTATATTATATTTATTATTATATATATGACATTATTATACTTTTATTATTATTTTATATTTTGTCTGGTCTGTTTAGTGTTTTTTGTTTTGGAGAGAGCTTTTCGAGCCTAGTTTTTTTAGCTAGTGCTCTGCTCAATTCTCCTATAGTTGTTTGTTTGTAACTCCGCCGTAGCCGGTCCCCAGCCCGGTTGAGAAAAGGAGGAGGGGAACACACCCAGAACATACTGGAAAATCTCAAAAAGTTGATTTTCTCAATCAACTTGAGACAATTTTCCGACAGTACTTCTATAAAAAGATGTTTAAAAAGTGTATGGTGCAGACTTTAGCTCGCCTATGATAAAGTTTCTAGCTCGTCTATGTTGCAGAAGTGGTGCGTCTATGGGACAGTTTTTGGCTCGTCTATGTTGCAGAGTTGGTGCGTCTATGGGGCAGTTTTTGGCTCGTCTACGGGGCAGACTTTGGCTCTACCGTAAGTACTTGGTGCGTTTATGTTGCTCGTTCAAAAAAATTCCTCGCCTGTGTATGTTTGAACGCACCATACCCCCTGTGTGCGTTCAAAAACGGTCTGCGTCATAAACGAGCACAAACGATAACCTCGACCTGGGAACAGCAACTGAGGCCCCAGTATCTAATAAAGGTCATAAAGCCACAAACTAAAAGAAAACAGTGGAATTCAAAGTGGGGCTGAGATAACATTTTATGAAGCAAGAGACAGTGTTCATAAACAATCCTCATTTCAACAATTTGTTTTACTGAATTCTGCGCAACTATGTTTCCACGAAGGTCGATTCTTATTGGCAACACTTGTCAAGTTTTAAGTGTCAAAATATGAGTGTTAACTGATCAGTCTTAACTGTAGAACAGCATGACTCTGGCTAGCCTCACAATTTTAAAAAACACTGGAGAGAACAAGAGGAAAACTGGGGCAGAAATGCACAATTAGATTGAAATGAGATCTAAAAAGCTTAAAAAAATGGATATATTTATTTAACAATCGTAATTATCAGAACTGACGAAAAAAAAAAGAAAAGTGATTCCAATCTTTACCACAATTGTTGTCAAAAGAAAAGTGGGCAGAATTTGAAGAAGTTCAGTGAATTTTTCAAAACATTTTCAAAAGACGAAATAAGAAAAATGTGTTTACCAAGATTTATGAACTTAATGACAATCACGAATTGTCTTTTTGAACTAACTTGACATTTCATCATTTCTTGTGTTGATTCCTACAGCCTATCAATCTTCTATTGACTATTGGATCTCATCTAACCCTAATAACAAGAACTCCAGCCTCTAGATGATGAATTCTATAGCCTCATAACAAGAACTCACCCGGGTTGAGAAATTGCGACGAAATCGAAGCAAGAACTGTCGTTTTTTGTTGACTTTTGTCGATTTCGTCGGTTTTTTACGGATTATAAGGGTCCAAGGTTCGAATCCTGGCAGGGACTGTCCGGTTTGTGTGATTTTTAGAATGGCAAAACCGACGATTCTTACGTTAAAATACCGACGAAAACAGATCAAAACGACGAAAAAAACGTAAGGGCTTTGATCGGTTTTGGCGAAGTGAAAGCGACGAAAACCGACGATTTCTTGTTTAAATCCGAAGAATTTCTCAACACGGGCATGTGACCGTAACCGTGTCATATTTGAATACTGTACGCGTGCTGTATTCGCATGTCTCAAAAATTAATAGATAGAGCAAAAAAAAATCAAAATCCTCAAAAAACTAACGAATCAATTTCAATGAATTTAAAAATTGATATTTAAAAAATTTGCTGTTATTCATTGAAAAATAATTATGCCATGTCAATTTTTTACTACGCCACCATTCTTAATTGGTTTTTCTTCTTGTTTATGGTTTATTGTAAAATACAGTTTTTTCATCCATTCATTCATTCTATTGATCAACTTATTTTCATAAAATCCCTCAGTAAGAGCTTTGTATTTTTAGAAATAATTTCAAAAAATCCCCTCTGTTAAAAAACAGCATAGTCCTTTTATTTTGGTTAGATTTATCTAATGATTCAGCCAAGCTGATTAAAATTTAAATGAGTTATTGATTTCATAAACCGGATTTTACATTTGAATTAAACAAAATGAAAACAACAATTAGAAAGCTGTGCGGTCCATCTGAGAGTGTCTTCTGGTGGGGGTGTCTGCTGAAACAAGATCGAAATATAAAAACTTCTTAACATTAATCCGCTGGATTTGACTACAATGACAAATTTACTGTAAACAATAGTCTAAACGAGTGTAAAACGCCGACACTAAATTGCGCAAAATAGTGACTTTGAGGCTGCGAAAACTGTTTACTGTGAAAGATTTGAAGCCGCCCACCTCAAACGTGTGGAAAAGAGTGACAAAATCAACGAATGAGAATCTATTAGGCTTTTAGCTAGTTTTAGCAAAAAGAGAGTTTTAACTTTTTATAAAAAGAGATTTTTCACTAAATGCTTAAGATTTAAAATCCTGACTTTTCTCTTACCTTTTTGCTCTTAGCATCCGCTCTTTAAAAGTTCTTTTAAATAAACGCCTCCTCAGCTCTAGCTTTTTAAGTTGTTATTTTAAGTTAGAGATCTCCCTTTCATTCGTTAACGAATTTTAAGTTGTTTTCCCCAATGGGGGAGAACACTTTCCCCTCAGCCCCAACCGCAAGCGAAAATCGAAACATGTACTGCTCTGCGATCCAAAACGGCCTTTCAAAAGTAACAGCTTCTAATGACTTCCAAATCATGCAAATTATCCCTCCATTCACTAAATCGATGCTTGCAAACACAGAATCTTTGAACGATGGTTACATTCAATGTGCTAAATCTATTCTGAAAGAGTTCCCACAAGAAGTACGATCTCAAATAACCATTAGCAGAACATTCGCGCAGATAAGAGAAAAAACGCTGCACAAACTGACCGTTACTTCCCCTCCAACTGTTAGAACGCAATATCACTCGATAAGATCGCGAGGCCTCAATTTGCTGGGCAAAACTGTATTTCCAATGGGCAAACATATCCTCAACAAAGAAAGAAATTTCCACCCCAGAAGATACAACATTAAATTTGTAAATCTTCCATACGTTTGTTCGGATACCGAAACTCTTAAATTGATCGAACTCCCAGAGGGAATAGAGCACAACCCGACACTCAATCGCATGAAAGTATATTTTGATGGGGACTTTATTTTCGACGGATATGCAACTTTAGGTGCTACTGTCCACAATGCCAACGAAGAGGAAAAGCTAAGAAAATGGTCCTATGAGAGCAAAATTGTCGAGTTTAAAGACTGGAATGGCCTGGAAATCAAATTCCATGCTCCCGCGCTCCATAGCTGTAGTTTTGCGAAGAAAAAAGCCGCCAATATATTGGACACCATAAAGACTGGTGTTTTCTATGGCAAAAGGAAATGCAAAAAGTTGAAAGGCAAAACTGTCTAAATGTAAGCACTGAACAGAAAAACACCCATCTGAAAACACAAGAAACAAATCCTGACAACGCTCAGGAACAAGAAATGCTCGAACAAGAATCTTTTGACAATCTAACTAGAGACGAAGAAGAAATTCAAGAAACGTTTGTAGAAGAAATTTGTAGCGGATCAACAGAAAGCCCGGAAATGTGTACCAAAGCAACAGAAAGCACAAAAACCACAGAACAAATTGAATCTTTGTCTAACCAAATTTCAATTGAAAAACAAAGCAACGACATTAAGAAATCAAACTCTCCAAAAAGACTAAATTCACCAATTGTTGAGACTCTCAAAGGAGTTATTTTAAAACAATACAGGACAGTCAACAAACAAACTCAAAACCATCAACGAAAGCAACAGAACACTGAAATACCAAGACATTTTCTGAACACTGAATGACATAAAAAGAAAAATGAGTTGAATAACAATAGCAAATGATTGAGCATAAAATTTTCAGCTTGAATTCCTGTGGCATTAAGAGCCCGAAAAAATTCTTCTCAATAAATGAAAAGTGTTACCAACTAGCTCGAGGAACCTTTTTTTCCCTATGTGTTCAAGAAACGAAAATCCTCACTCTCCCTCGCTCACATGAAGCAATTCTTGAACAGTACAAATTGAGCTACCATTTAGTGCCGGCAATAAACTGTAGTGGTGGTTTAATAACAGTTTGGAGCAAAGAAATCATTACCAACGAACAAAGATTGCAATCAAGAGATCATTCAGCTATAACGTTTCCAAATTTAAACCTTGTCCTAATCAATACTTATTTAAATCCAAACGATTACATATCAAAGCTCAGACAATTAAACTCAAGTCTCACTAAAACTGAACCTGGACAGTTCGTAGTTTTAACAGGAGATTTCAATGCATTTAGCCCTGATCCAAGAAGCACCTCAAATGCTCTGAGAAGTGAAGATGACAGAATAAAGCGATTAGCGAAACTAAAGCCGGTAATCGAGAAAGCGCTCCTTCTTGATATAGCAGTCGAACTAGACGTCCAAGACTTCACACATTATGATAAGAGAACATCATCTTGCTCGCGCATAGATTATTTTTTTTTTTACTAATGATCTCAATTACAGTATCATGAAAATACATAGAAATAACCTCTCAGATCACATGCTTTTGGAGCTAAGCAACAAAGTTTAAGAAACAGAACGTGGTCAGAGCTTTTGGAAAATGAGAGACACTGTTTTAGTAGAAATTAAAAACTACATCAGAGAAGAACTGAAACAATTTGGTAATCTTTGTCCGATTGAGGACACATATGAAGAGTTGATGTGTCATATACGAGATTTGTGCCAAGCTTTAGCGATAAACAAGTCTCGAGTGATAAACTCAAAGATGAAAGGCAGCTTACGTGAAGAAAAGGAACTAAGAGAAAAAATTCAGCAAGGTAAATCAGACCAAACCATTTTAAATCGATACAATGCAACACTATCCCAAATCAACGAGCACGAGAATAATAAACAACGACTCAGCTTCAAACACTTTAAAAAATTGATGCTATCCTGTGAAATTGGTAATGCCAGAGATCTCAAAACATGATCGAGAACTAAAAACAACACAAATAGTATTACATCATTGAAAGTTGGTGACAGTGTAACAAGTAATCAAGAAGAGATCATTAAAATATTTGAAAATCATTTCTCAAAACTGTATAAAAGTAAAAAGAAATCGTCCTTTGAAAGCTTGCTTGATCAACTGCAGGAGCAAGAAACTGATATGACAACAGAAAACGAAATCACCTTAGACGAAGTGAAGAAAGCAATCGACAAACTAAACGCAGATAGTTCACCGGGATCAGACGGTATTACTTCGAATTTTTATAAAGTATTTAAACGAGAAATGGCTCCCATAATGAAGAAAGTTTTCAACAATGTAGTGAACGCCAATAGATTTCCAGACAACCAACAAATTGCAACATTGAAACTCCTTCCAAAAGCAAAAACCCCAGAACAGTAGACGAGTTCAGACTCATAAGCCTGCTGAACACTGACTTAAAAATTCTGTCGCATATTTTAGCTAACAGGCTAATCAAAAACCTCGAAGACGTAATTGGTCAACATCAACATGCCTACCTAAACAAACGACAAATTAATATAGCACTAATTAAGGTACGCAAAGCTCACAAACAATTGAATAACAGTAAATGTATCGTAAATCTAGACTTCTCGAAAGCTTTCGACAAAGTAGATAGGGATTATATATTCGCTCTTCTCGATAGAATTGGTGTAGATAATTTTAAGAAGTCTGCAATAAAAACAATATATAAGCAAACCAAAGCAATTATTGAAATCAATGGCTACCTCTCCCAGACAATTGTTCTCGAACGTGGAGTTGGACAAGGGTATCCTCTGTCAGCTTTACTTTTTATTCTTGCTATTGAGCCGTTACTTTGTTCTGTTGACAACTCAACTCACATCAAAGGTTTCGTAAACGCCAAAACTGTTGCTTATGCTGATGACATTGCATGTCTAGTTCATAAATCATCGATTGAAGCGCTCGTTGATACTGTGAAAGATTTTGGTGATCAAACTCAGCTAGAAATTAATGTGAACAAGAGCGAAATCCTATCTACTACCAACATTCCCTTTTATAAAACTTTGCAATCAACAAAAATCCTTGGTATAGATTTCCACACTGACAAATCTCAACCGAATCTTCTTGGTCTCTTGAAAACACAAATAGCCATTTACTGTCAATTTATATCTCAAGCAAATACACTGAAAGCCAAGAAAAATATTATCGACACATTCATTCTTCCAAAATTCCTTTACGATGCTCGACACACAAACACAACCATGAAAAGCTTGGGAAAAATGCAGAACCTCGTTAACAGCCTTTTGAAAGCTAGTAAGAAAATGGAAAATAGAAGCGAAGTCCTATACCAGTCATCAGCTAGAGGCGGGATCTCCCTTCCACACATTATCTCAAAAATTGTTTCTGCAAAACTTTTTGAGGAATTTAATTCATCTGACGAGAACTCGATCAGCTTTTCGAAAGAACTTTCCATTTTAATACATTCTTTAAAGCTTAAAGTTGTCCAGAACAAGATTGTTCTACTTTTTTTCAAAAACAACAGAGAAACCTCGCTCATGTTACATAATCAAATGAAAACAAGAGAAATCTACTGGTACATAATCACTGAAACCTTCCCCTTCAATTTTTTTGAAAATCGTTTACGCAAAGCTGTCATTAAACACCATTGTTCAACGGAAGAATTAACCCGCTTTTGTGCAGATATTTGGAAAATAAACAAGCTCCAACCTCAACAGCAAAATTTGTTGTATCGACTAGCATTCAACTGTCTTGTTGACAAACAAGTAAGATGGCTGAAAAATTTCTCTGACTCGCCACTTTGCAGTTTCTGTGAGAACAAATTCGAAACTTCTGAACACTCAGTTTTTGAATGCGACAAATTAACTGCAGCAAGAAATATATTACAATTGACAAACTGGTGTCAGATATTTGTCCATATGAGAGTCGAAACTCTACGATTTACTGCAAGTTTTTTAAACGGATCGTGGTAAGAAACTCCTGAGCAATCTAAAAACTATTTAAACTTTTTATTCAATCTGTAAAGTTGTCTCTTTTAAGCGACTTGCAATTCTCTTATTAGCATTTGTAAATACCTACTTCGGAAGTTTTTAATTAATGGCCTAATTGCTGTGTAAAGCCTAATTGGTGTGTCTTAGCCTATTTTTGTAACTATTTGTAAAGCTTCAACGATGAAACCTAGTGAATTTATTTTTAACTTCTTTGTAAATACCAAATGTAACGTTTCGTCAATACTTACCTTCTTTGTAACTTTGTAATAACCAACTGTAAAAAATAGCATCTGAATTTATTATTTAAAAGCTAGTTTTAGCACAGTGTAAAAGTGAGCAATTGTCGGACTTGAGCGTGTCTGACCTTTTCGCACTCGCATATTTTCTTGATGTTAAAAAATGTATGCGGAAAATAATGACATGCCGAGTATATATACAAGCGCAAATTGTGCTTTTTGCAATAAAATGTTATGAAGGTGTGTAGATTTTTGTTAATTTTAATGATTTTTGTTAGCAGCAAGTTTGTTATCCGTCAAAATTGTTCACTAAGGCTCTGTTTTTTTGGCGTGCCTGGACAACATTGAAACCAATTTGTGACTCTTGTTCACAACCTTATTTACGCTTTCCAGCGCCGTCGCCTATATTCACTGTTGCAGTGTCGAAGTATAATCTAATATAAAATTATGTAAAATTTGCCATTCATTTTTCCAAAATTGTTGCTGCCAAAATGCATATGCCCGTGTAAAATTTATCCCCAAAAGTAAAATTTATCCACTAAAATTTATCCCCCAAAAATTATTCCCAAAAGTAAAATTTGTCCCCCAAAAAAGTAAAGTTTATCCCGCAAAATTTATCCCCCAAAAGTAAAATTTATCCCCCCAAAATCTATCCCCCAAAACTTATCCCATCAAAATTTATCCCCCCAAAAATTATCCCCCAAAAGTAAAGTTTATCCCCTAAAATTTATACCCCAAAACTTATCCTCCAAAATTTGTCCCCCAGCAGAAACAATATTAGTAGTCATTCATCAATTACTATTAATTTATAAATTTTTGCGGCACATCAAAGCGCTTCGCATTTCCTTGTATGGTAGGTTAATAACTGATCGGTTTTTGCATACCTAGAAAACGGCTTGGCAACACTATATCCTGCTTCTGTACAAAAACGTTTTTCTCATGAAAAAAAAAACAAAAATAACAACTTTGCTAAAAATCAGCATTTGTTATCAACTCTGGGTTTTCTTGTGAAGTGCGCTTAGTCGGGATATTAATGCAAATAAGCATTTCAGTGATTTGTTTACGGTTCCCAATAAATCCTTGAAACTAGAATCCTAAATCAAATCTAATTGTGGTAGCTTTTTCCTAGAGTAAACGGCAAAAGAGTGATTGAATTTTTCCGGAGACTCTTATTAACGAAATAACTCGTTAATATAGAGAGCTAAAACAACAACTTAATGGAAATTTTCTTGAAAACTTTTTCAACGAGTGGTATTTCATTAAAATCCGTACAATTTTTAGCAACCAAAAAATTGCAAAAAAAGATTGAGATAAATATTGTATTCAAAGAAGTTAGCAAGAATCTTGCTTGTACATAGCTTGCTAAGTCCCCTACTGGGCACGAGTTTAACCTGATTGCGTGAATGAAAAAAGATTCCTTGATCTTTTTTGGAATGTGCATAAACCAAATTCCAAAAATACTGTATTAGTTAAAGTGTTTGTTTTTGAGAATTTGTATTTGAATCTTTAAAGAGGAAATTTCTTTGGTAGTTTGTTAGCATAAATGGGGTCATAAGATCTGTTATCAAATCTGATACTAGATCAATGTTGCCTTTCGCCATTGTTGCATTTCCTGGTAAGAGAATGATAATGCTTGCAAACCAATAATTTTAACAGTAGAAATAACCAGCATAGCAATGCGATGGGGCAACTTTAGGTAATATCTGATTTTCTACCGCCCTTGATGGAATGTATCATAAGTGTTCCAGAATTTTTTACTCCAGAATTTCGGAACTTGATACTGATTCCGTCAATTTCAAATTATTATAACGCTTCCTATTAACGTCTCAGGGGATTTTCCCACTAAACTAAAATGTTGAGAAAAAGACTTGATTTTGCAAAAGAATCAAAAAGGTTCGG
The DNA here is from genome assembly GCF_964194025.1 of Convolutriloba macropyga. Taxonomy (NCBI): domain Eukaryota; kingdom Metazoa; phylum Xenacoelomorpha; order Acoela; family Convolutidae; genus Convolutriloba; species Convolutriloba macropyga. Next base: position 6,715,923 of record NC_134470.1, read on the forward strand.
TAATGTGCGTTCAAGCATAATGTTCTGACCCCCTTTAACCACGTTTTCGACTTTATTATTTACCAAATGAAGAGAATCGAAAGCTTGCAAAATTTCAATTATTGTTTGAAAATAAATGGTCTATCCATTTGCAAAAACCTTTTATGCTCAAATCAATTAAATTTAAAAAAAGTTTATATAACCGATTGTTGAAATAACAGCATTTTATGATAAGTACAATACAAATATGTCAAACAAACAATCGGTGGGAGAACGAATGAGCCATCTGGCTCTTCATAGTCGTTGCCCTTAGAGATAACAAGTTCGTGGATAATTTATAATTTATAAATCAAAACACAATCTACATAATAACTCACTGCGGGCCGATGATACCTGCCATTAAAAAGAAAAAAGAAACAAGACAAACTTAATCAAACAGAAAACAACAATCATTACTTAAGATAAAAACTCAATGTCTATCTATTTTTGAAAAACTGCTATGAAAAAGTATAAATATCATCAGATAAATCTAAACTAAACCAATTGACTTGCTCCTCGCCAGAAAAAAATGATACCTGTTCTTATAATAACCTGTTCTAAGAATAATATACAAAAGGGATTAAACTTAAAAACAGTTTTAGAATTTTCGAAAACAACTGATTACAAAGTAATGGAAACCATTAGCTATCAAATGAATTGGTTGCATGGCTTCCCCTATAGCTTTAAGTGAAACCATTGAGACCTGTTATTATACAGATTAATACTACTAAAAGAAACAATTACAGGCAAAATAAAAAATGTCAATTCAATTTTGCTAGGAAACCGCATCGAAGCTCAAAAACTCAAAATCTATTCACTGCAAATGTTAAACAGCATCATTCGCCACTGTTTTAAACGCCATTTGTTTTATATGTAACTTTTCATTAAGGTGGTAATCGGAAGAGACCAAAAAAAGGTACCTCAAAAATGAAAAATGTCCAAAAATGAGAAAATTTTCAAAAACTCCTTGTATCAACTCCAAAAAATCATTTCTTTAATGTTAAAATGGCAATTAATGCTACCTTCTAATTCACTTGAAAGAAAATGTGGCCATTTTTTTGCTTATTCAATACTTTTTATAAGTTTGTTACTGATTAGGAACCTAATTTGACATGTTTATTAGTCAGAATAGATCAAAAGACTACAAAAGACAAGGAATATAAGCAAAAATCAAATCTTCGTTAAAAAAATTTAGGCAAAAGGTGTTTGAGCCCAAAAACATGATTTTGTTGTATGTCCATTGACCTCCTTTTGTACCCTGATACGACATGTCAACATTTGAGTTTTGAATTGTAGCCATTGTGGTTTATAGCAAACAATAAAAATAACTGAGAAAAGTTGTTGTAATCTGAATATATTTTCAACTGCAAAATATGACACCTACACTGAATCTAGTTTTTATAATGATTCTTCTAAATAGAAGCAAAAAGATTCATCAATTTTTTCAAAAAGAGTTTTTGAGTAAAAGTCAGAATATAAGAAAGGATGAGTTTCGGTTGCATACAGATAAAATCTCCAGATGACAACTTAGACAATTGATGAATTAGAATTAGTCATAAGACTACAAAAAAACATTTGATGCTGGCAAAACTCAATAATCATATAAAATTTATGACAAGAAATTGTGTGACGCATTACATTTAGGAGCTTTGCTCAAGAAAACTCAATATTTCTTTTGGTCCGCGTTCAAACATAAATTGGACCTCTTAAAAATAATTGAGACATAAAATGAAAACAGATCTGCCGGTAACCAGGATTTAAAATGCTTTTTAAAACAGGAGACCCAAAAAACAATCCGAAACCTTTTTCATTGCAAAAAAAACAATAATGAGAACAAAACTGACCAAGGTAAGTTGAGAAACTCAATTTTCCGCAAAAAATTTATCATGAACAAAAATGAAAACGCTAAAGATTCAACAATTTAGCCGCAAGTCTAGCAAGAAAATGGATAAGACAATTCATCAACTCTTGGCTATCCTCAAACCTAAAACCAATGAAACTTGTTAACAAATTCACCAGGTTTTTGCGCAATTGATTATGTTTTTCTGTCAAATGTGAACAAAACAACGAAAGTTAGGCTAAGGTTCACAAACATTTAAAACTCGTTTACTCCTCGAAGAAAAAGCTTAAAATCAAAAAAACTTTTTTGTTTTGAAAGTGGTCGCCTGACAAGCTTTCTATTGATACAACCTACAACTCTGAACGATGAATGTTTTGATCGGCACAATTTGACTGGACAGCAAAATCAGCTGAGCATATAGTTCGTCCCCCACTAAAGCGGGCAGATACAATAATTACCATTTTGGAAGTGTCATCATCAGCACTACTGTATTTTTCAGCGAGCATTGAGCTATTGTTTACATTATTTCCTTGAAATTTTGACCAAAAGTTGGTCATAAAAAAACTAACAAAATGATCAAATTTAACAAAATTGTAACAGCTGCTCTCCTTGTGTTTGACAAAGAAAGTTTTACACCGCCCAGTTCGTTCTGAGTGGTTACAAAATCTGTCCGGATACTTCGTTGATGCAGTTTGCTTTTGTAACCCTATATCCGCTCTGCTGTACTTACCGTTGCATTAACTAATTTGACTTACTTAGTATAGGATTTTCTCTCAATTGAACTGGGTCCACAGATCACACAATACGGGATCTCTTTATGTTAACCAGTCCAATCGTTTTGATGAAACAAATCTAAGGCAAAAATATATGCCTGAAAAGTGTTATGAAAATTGGTTTCTAACTTAATCATAGGTGTGCGTGTGTTGCGATTTTCGCAGAGTACTCAAGAGTTGAAGACTGGAAATCAGAACACAGAAAATTGAGTTCACTGCTCGAGACGTTTTCGATACAAGACACAATTTTTGATATAATATTGCTCAAGACAAATTTTTGTTATCAAGACACAGTTTATTTTTGAACAAATATACTGCTCAAGGGTTTGGTTTTAGCAAGACGCAGTAACAAATATAATGCTCAAGACTATATTATTTCAACAATTTTATTGCTGAGTTTATTTGCTAGCTCAATTTGCTAGGCTGACAGAGACAATTGGAGTTGTTATGAGTTCTTATTTTTGTTCAGTTTGTCAACAATTTTTCTGCTGACGTGGCTTACGCGGCTGTTTCTGATTTGCTATACACAATTTCCTCGCTAGGGGGATGGATAGTCCGGTTAAAAATAGGATATAGTAATAGTTTTCGTCCTACGCATGCTTAGCGAGCTCAGCTCGAACATCGCCGGCCCTGTTTTCCTTCGTGAAAACATCTTCGTCCATTGATAGCACTGGAGCGAGCTTCGTTACTGGTCTCTTGTAGTATCCATCTTTCTTTCGGATTTTCGCTGATCGAATCACTGCGTCGGAACCTTCAAAAGTTTCGGTTATTCGACCCAGATCGTAATATCCACGTTTGTCACTGTCTTCCACTAACCACACAAGATCATCCTGCTGAAGACTTCTGTCCGTTGTGTTCTGCCATTTCTTTTGACTGTTCAACGTTGGCAAGTGCTCTTTACGGAATCTATCCCAGATGAGGTCTGCATAAGCTTGTGTTTGTCGGAAGAGCTTTCTATGATCAACAAATTGCTCTGCACCTGATAGATACAGTAAACAAAGGTTCTTGTTGCCAAGTAGGAAATGGTTTGGAGTAATAGCTTCTAAATCGGTAGCATCAGAACTGACTTGTGTCAGCGGTCTAGCATTCAGCGTCTGTTCAACAAGACACATCGTGGTTGACAGAACGTCCTCCGTGGATGATCGATTGCCCAGCACTGCGTACATTGCCTTCTTGCAACTCCTAACCAGTCTTTCCCACACTCATCCAAAGTGTGGTGCTGCAGGTGGGTTGAACTTCCATCTGATACCTTGTTGAATCAGATGATCTTCAATTCGCACCTTGTTCCATGCTGCTTTATACTCTGCCAGTTCTTTTTCAGCTCCAACGAAGTTTGTCCCGTTATCATTTTGACTGGTTTGCCTCTTCGTGCAATGAATCGCATGATTGCGTTCAGACAACAATCAGTGTCTAGTTTTGGTGCAATCTCTATATGTACCGCACGTACAGTAAGGCATGTGAATAGACAACACCAACGCTTTTCGTTTCTTCGACCAATCTTTACTGTGAATGGTCCAAAATAGTCTACGCCCACATTCGAGAACACTGTTGATGCCACTAATCGTTCTTCAGGTAGATTTGCCATTACTGGTGCCTTTGTTTGGGCTTTTCCCTTTCGACATCTAATGCATTTGTTTTTGATCGAGATCTCAAAGCATTTCGTATGCCTAGGATCCAGAATTTTTGCTGGACTATGTTTCTGACATGTTCAGTACCTTCGGGGTGATTATTCTTATGTTCATTTTGCAAGAAAAATTCAACCACATGGCGCTTCCAATGTAACAGTATTGGATGCTTGGTTTCGAAGTTCAGATGACTTTTACCTATTCTGCCTTGAGCACGAATAAGTCCTTGCTGATCTATGAATGGTGAAAACTGGAGGATTTTGCTGTTCTTTGGAATTTCCCTTTCAGCCCTGAGAGATTTCATCTCTTCAGTAAACTGTTCTTGCTGCAGTAGTCTGAAGATGCTTGCTTGTGCATCCTCTCTTTCTTCAACACTTAGTTTATTGTCGCCGGTTTGTGTTTTCTAAATACGCGCTGTACGTATGCCATTGTATTTACAAGTCGATTGAAATTGCTGAATCGTTCCCACTGAATCATCAGCTTCTCCTCAATATTTGCTGAGAAGACCACTTGGTCGTTTTGTTCGTCTGAAGCAAATGATAAATTCACCTGTTCAAGCCATTCGTTCTCTCGTTGCTTCAACCAGGCCGGCCAAGTGAGCCATTCACTTCTCTTGAGTTCGTCAACCTTGATCGCTCGTGTCCCGATGTCAGCTGGATTGTTAATACCACTCACATGATTCCACTGTGAAACATTAGTTGTGTCCAAAATCTCGACCACTCTGTTTGCATCAAACACCTGTTGCTTATGGTGGGAGCTATGAATCCATTGCAGAACAGTAGTGGAGTCTGTCCAAAAGTTACAACTGTGAATCTTCGTTTCGTGTTCCCTCACTATCTCTTCTTTAAGTCTCACCGCCATCACTGCTGCTTGTAGTTCCAAGCGTGGTATGGAAAGGTGTCACATCGGTGCAACTCTGCACTTTCCGATTACAAATGCTAAGTCTGCTGAGTATTCCTCGGGCTTTGAACGTAGGTATGTCACTGCGCACATTGTGTCTTCAGATGCGTCGGCACACACATGAAGTTCCCATTTGTCCTTGGCTGTGCTGAAGTATCTTCTATCAATGCTGGTTTCTGCTACTTCTGGCAGCTGGTCTTTCCATTTCAGAAACTCTTCTTCTTCGTTAGGTTCCACTGACTTGTCCCAATATTGTCCATTTTTTGTCCAGATGCTCTTCAGGAGTCGTCTCATATGAACACTGAATGGTGCAAACAGTCCAAGAAGATCAAACACTGAAGAAACTTGAGATAAGATCTTCCTTTTTGTGATTGGGGTCTCAACTTTTTTTGCTTGTACCTCTTCAAACCTGTAGACTATCATCGATAATCGTCCACTGAAGCCCAAGCACGGATGAACCTTCCTTGCTGGGTTCTACTTCAACCTGCTTTGTGTTACTGATTGATCTCAAATCCTCTGGGATTGCGTTGGTTACCACGTCGCTGTTGGTGATCCACTTCTTCAGTTCAAATCCATGTTTTGAGAGAAGAGGTTGTAGTTGTTCGAAAACCTTGATTGCTTCCTCATGTGTTTCGACTGACTTGATGAAATCGTCTATGTAGAAGTTGTTTTGATTGTTTTTGCTGCAATTGGGAACTCGTCCTCGTTATCGATGGCTACTCGCTTCAGAGCGTAGATGGCACATGTTGGTGAACTCTTTGCTCCGAAAACATGACGTTGATACTCGTAAATTTGCACAGGTTTGTTCACTGTTGGTCGCCACAGGAATCTCAAGTAGCTTTTATCCCGTTCAGGAAATTGCACTTGCAGAAACATTGATTCAATATCTGCGGTTAGGGCTATTGGTCCTTCTCGAAATCTGAATATTGTTCCGATCAATCCGTGTACTAGATCGGGTCCGGCTAACATCTTCTCATTTAGGCATACGTCCTTGTATTTTGCTGCGGCGTTGCAAACACGGCGAACTTTGCCCGATTTGTTGGAGTTTAGTACTGGATGGTGTGGCAAATACCATTTCCATCCGAAAGTGCCTTTGACTTCCGGTTTACCAAGGATCTTCACAAGTCCCTTTTCCACATCTGTATCAATGGACTGTTTATACAATTCTTTTAAATTTGGGTCACGTTGGAATCTTCGTTCCAGTGAGCAGAGCTAACCAAGGGCTGAGCTGTAACTGTTTGGAAGATTTGGTTCTGTTTCATTCCAGAGCATGCCCACTTCGTACAGCTCGCCTGTAAACTTTTTTGTGCTCTCTAGAAACTTCTGAGTTTGCTGCTCTTTCTTTGATTGACTTACAACATTTATTTTGGAAGCATAAGTTTCTATGTCCCACCATGATTGGATATTTTCTGCCACTTTCACATCTTCTGTGAAGGCAAAAAGACAAAAATTTTGACTTTTCTTGCCTGTCATGGGACCACTGACTACCCATCCTAAATCTGTTAAGACGGCGGAAGGCTCACTTCGTGTTCCAATCTTATATTCCAATGGACGTTCAATTTAGTAGGCATCTTGTCCAAGTATGATGCCTACTTCCATCAGGTTGAATGTTTTGTTAGTGAGAACTTTCAGGTGTCTGAAGTTGCTCTTCAGTTCTTTGTAATCATATGTCGTGTTTCGCAACGAGATTGATGGGTGTGCAAATGCTTCAATCGAATGCACTTTTGAATGTAGTCCCTTTATTGTGATAGGAATCTTTTCTGTCCTCGAATCTTGCGTCCCATGTATGCCAGCTGTGTTCATGGTAACGTCCGTGCCTTTGGCTTGTAGTTGATCCTTGACACTTTGATCGATGAATGATACTGTTGACCCACTATCGAGGAAAGCGTAGGTAGTCAACCTGTTACCACCGCTCTGAACCGATACAGGATTAATTTGAAGAAAACTAGTAACTTGGTTACTCTGGTTGATTGTTGCTGCGCTTACATTAACTGCGTGACTACCCTCGTTCATTTGGTTTTTTGAGTGTAGCAGTCTGTTGTGCTTTTCGATACGTCCATTAATACCGCACGGGTGGACCTTACAATCTTTGATTGCATGCCCCTTCCCTAGACAACCATAAGCGTTTTTTCGCCACTGCCGCATAGCGATCGGTGACATTCATACTCTTAAATATTGGGCAGTTCCATATTTTATGAGTGCCATCCGCTAGTGGACAGTTGTTGTTATGCATTTGCTTCGTTTTGTTCGCATTCGGACTCGCACTAACGTTTGACGATTTCAAGAATCGTTTTTCCTTGTTAGCTTTTGGTCGATCATCTTCCTTTTGTTCGCTCTCGGTTGATGGCATTTCTTCATGGACAAAGGTCATTCGAGCTAACCACTTTTCAAGGAGAATGAGGTCGGGTCTATCTTCTTGGCACTCGTCCACGAAGAAGAACCACTTTTCTTTCAGGTTTGGAGTCATTTTTTCGATTGCCACTTGCAGTGTTGAACTTGAACGCAGATCGCCCTCATAATTGTATTGCTTCAGTACATTAACTCGGTTGCTGATTGTTATTTAGTAATTTATTATAGCCGTTGAGTCGTGCATTCGAATTGGTTGTTGTTTGCCCAACGTGTTAAGCTATGCGTCGACAATTAGGTAAGGTCGCACAAACTTCCGTCCCAGGAGTTCCCACGCTTGAGCGTAAAACTCTCCCGAATAGCCCATTCCTGATATAGCTGACTTTGCTTTACCTGTCAACAATGTTTTCAAGTGGCTCATTTTCTCTGAGTCAGGTATATCGCGATGGTGAACCGTTGCTTTGAACATATTCGACCACTCCGGCCACTCTAGGGGGTTTCCGTCGAATGAACTCAACTTCAACTTAGGTAGTTGACTACTACTGCTTGGTTAATCACGCTTAACTTGTCTTGTTCCCAGGCTGCACTGGCACGCTCTCCGCTTGGTGACCGTGACTTAAGTACACCTTCGCGATTGAAGCTTACCCTGGGATAATTGTTGTCAATCCTGGCTTTTGCACGCTTGAAACTATAATCTTGCAAGTTGGAGAATTTAACCGAGTTATCGAGCCAACTGGAAACATCTTTGTTCTTCGTGGTTTTCCAATTGAATGGTGATCTACTTCAAATACTAGGGGCTGCACTTTCATCAGAATCTTATGCTCTTGCGTCAAGAGCTTCTTTCTCGTATTCCAGTTTCAGTGCACCTTCTTCTTCGAAAAGTTGCATCTCCATTTCAAGCTCTTTCCTTTTCAATTCGAATTCAATTTTCTTCAACCTAATTTTTGCTGCAAAGTCTTTCTCTAAAGCCTTAAATTTTTCTGCCTTTTTAGCTCGTTTATCATAGGAGGCCTTTGAATCATTGTCCTTGTTTGGGTTTCCATTTTCAACAGTTCGTTGAGAAACTCCTACAACAGACTGTGAATTCTTAGCGGCAGTTGGTTTTGCATCGCTTGTCAATTGAACAGTTTGATTCTGTTGATCCGTCATGTTTGTTTCTCCGTGAATGTATGGTAACCAATCTGCGTTTAATGTTTGTAAGAAGTTTAGTCGCTCGGCTTCGTAACGTTAAAACAATTCGGGATCACGAAGAGTAGTTGCCCGCTTCCGAGAAAGAGTGCAATAAGAGTCGTCAAGCTTCAGTATCTGCTGATAAATGGTCTTTAGTTTGCTTGATCTATCGTTGTTTCTGATTAGCTTCTGGCCCTCCTGAGTTTTTTCGTCGAGTTGTTTTTTCCAGTTGCTAATCTGTCTTTGCAAAATGTTTTGAATCTTTGACGGAGTCACTTCGTTTGTACTTTGGGACTGCAGCTTGAATCCCTACAGTACTTTCGTTTATTTGCTTTAATTAAGCTTCGATATTCAACTTCTAATGCACTTTGCCTAATTGGTTTTCCGTCGATGAATTGCCTGTTGAGTTTTGCTTTATTCGTTGATGCCTTTAGCACTTCATTTGTTGAGTTGGACAGCAGTTTGTACTTCACTGTCCGGGTCGGCGGACCAAATGTAACGGCTGCTCTCGTTGTATTTCACAAAGAAATTTTTACACCGCCCAGTTCGTTCTGAGTGGTTACAAAATCTGTCCGGATACTTCGTTGATGCAGTTTGCTTTCGTAACTGTATATCCGCTCTGCTGTACTTACCGTTGCTTTAACTAATTTGACTTACTTAGTTTAGGATTTTCTCTCAATTGAACTGGGTCCACAGATCACACAATACGGGATCTCATTATGTTTACCAGTCCAATCGTTTTGATGAAACAAATCTAAGGCAAAAATAAAGTATTCGCGAGCTGAAGACTGGAAATCAGGACACAGAAAATTGAATTCACTGCTCGAGACGTTTTTTCCAGTTGCTAATCTGTCTTTGCAAAATGTCTTGACTCTTTAACGGAGTCACTTCGTTTGTACTTTGGGACTGCAGCTTGAATCCCTACAGGGCTTTCCGTCGATGAATTGCCTGTTGAGTTTTGCTTTATTCGTTGATGCCTTTAGCACTTCATTTGTTGAGTTGGACAGCAGTTTGTACTTCACTGTCCGGGTCGGCGGACCAAATGTAACGGCTGCTCTCCTTGTATTTCACAAAGAAATTTTTACACCGCCCAGTTCGTTCTGAGTGGTTACAAAATCTGTCCGAATACTTCGTTGATGCAGTTTGCTTTCGTAACTGTATATCCGCTCTGCTGTACTTACCGTTGCATTAACTAATTTGACTTACTTAGTTTAGGATTTTCTCTCAATCGAACTGGGTCCACAGATCACACAATACGGGATCTCTTTATGTTTACCAGTCCAATCGTTTTGATGAAACAAATCTAAGGCAAAAATAGAGTATTCGCGAGCCGAAGACTGGACATCAGGACACAGAAAATTGAATTCACTGCTCGAGACGTTTTCAATACAAGACACAATATTTGATATAATATTGCTCAAGACAAATTTTTGTTATCAAGACACAGTTTATTTTAAACAAATATACTGCTCAAGGGTTTGGTTTTAGCAAGACGCAGTAACAAATATAATGCTCAAGACTATATTATTTCAACAATTTTATTGCTGAGTTTATTTGCTAGCTCGAGTTGCTAGGCTGACAAGACAATTGGAGTTGTTATGAGTTCTTATTTTTGTTCAGTTTTTTAACAATTTTTCTGCTGACGTGGCATACGCGGCTGCTTCTGATTTGCTATACACAATTTCCTCGCTAGGGGGATGGATAATCCGGATAAAAATAGGATACAGTAATAGTTTTCGTCCTACGCAAGCTTAGCGAGCTCAGCTCCAACAACAATTTTTGAACGCATTACTGTTTAATGGTCGTTCTTTCAGCTTTTCCTTTAGAAGAACAGTTTCACAGGAGAACTAAACTGGTTGTTATCGCAGTCTGAAAGTTCTTTAGAGAATAGCACATATTTATTAAACTTATTTCATTTTTTTTTGAGTAATCGGTTGAGAAGTACCTAATTGTCAGATCGTTGAACATTTGTGCCATCATTCAATGTAATGCAAAAACATTATCGAGACGTTGTGAATTGAAGAAACTTCCCATTTCACAAAAATTTATCTAATTGTCTGTTCAAATTAACGTTGAAAAACTACATGTTTTTCTGTAAAAAGAAAAGAAATTCTACACAAGTTCTACCTCTTTATCATTAGAATTATATTTTGTTATCTAAGTAAAAAAACACAAAAACTGTTTACTCCATATCACCAAGCTCCACAATAAAACACACTGACATAAAAATGAATTTTTGATTTCCTATTCTCAATTTCAAACCAGTGTTTTTTCAGTAGTTAGGAGAATTAATACATTTATTGAATTCTTGGGAAACATTGGTTTGGCAATACAATTTTCAAAAATCGCTCTACCCTTTATTTTTTTTTCAGAGGGAAGTTTTTCATCTGGAGGTTTTCTGTGTTCAAGTTTAATTCTGACCATAAAATTTCGGGGGAATACCAATAATTTGTAAGAAATTATCTCACGGGGGTTCGTTTCTGTTTACATGTTTTTGTTGCCAATTTCACTGTAGGGTAAACTGATGGTTTTTTTGTGTGTAACTTGGCGCGTTAGATTTTTTTCATTGCTTAACTTTGGCCAAGAACCGCCCTCCCTCTGGCTTTCATTTTGCAGTTTTCAATTGATTGATATCATCTTTACATCCTTCTACAAATTTGAGATTGCAATAAAAAATTGCGTTAAAATTTTTTATTTGATTTGTAAGTGATTTATTAAGACACTGACAAAACTTTGCAAAAGTATTGCATTTAAACTTATAAGTTTAATTTCAAAAGCTTTTGCAAAATATTGTCCAGGTCTTGCAGATAATAAATACACACAGTCTAATTATATAAACCAGGATATTGGGCTGGATTTGGAAATTACGGACATCGATCTGGGCATCTAACTGGGCGAAGACAACTCTCATTGGCAACACAAGATGGTTTACGGAGGCTATTATGAAGCAGATCAGAGATTTTACTCAAGGGAGGCCCGAAACAATAAACTTGCCTTTGACTCGTAAAAGATCTATCGAATATATTTATAAGATGAGCTCTGATCATGAGCAATCATTGGACAATTAAGTAGCCTTAGAGTACTGGGGTAGTTTCTGATCTACCTTGTTGTCTTCAGAACCAAAAAACAAGTGATTTCTTTAGTCACTGCGCTCGCAGAGAACTTAATCCTCAGAATGACAATTGATTGTTTTTCAGTACTGAACGAGAGTAAACGCAGGACTGCGCAGGTTTTTTTATTAATTCATTTTATCTTCCAGTCCTTCGATGGAGATTTCAGAAAATAAATCAGAGTTACTTTTTTATGATTTCTGAAATTACTCTGTCTACGACAATACCAAACGGATTGTAGAGTTTCCTTCCAAAACTACACTCTGCTGATAATATTATATGTATAAGCACTGTACATACATGATTCAAACGTGATCTAAGTACGCGTTGTGAAACCAAATGGGCGCTATACACTCATAGCAACCAATATTTGAATCTTCTCCCCCTCCATTGATTACGTTTAGATAAGGTAATTGATGGTCGTTTGAACCAAACTGACGCAATTGCTTAGTACTTTTGATTTTCAGATATTGTAAAATAGTTTTCCGTATAAGGCATAAGGCAGGAGGAATGCTTTAGTTTGAACGCGAAAGAAAACGTTCGCCTAAAAACTTATAACAGTAGGCAAAACTTTGATTTTTTTAGGCTGTTCTACACTATATATACACTATATATATATATATATATATATATATATATATATATATATATATATTTATTTATATATATATATATATATATATATATATATATATATACTGTTCTATATATACACTGTTCTACACTATATATATATATATATATATATATATATATATATATATATATACTGTTCTATATATACACTGTTCTACACTATATATATATATATATATATATATATATATATATATATATATATATATACATATATATATATATATATTATATATATATATATATGTATATTAATAAATAGTGAATAATATATATGTATACATTTAATATTAATATATAGTTAATCCTTTAAATGTATATATACAAACAATCGCAACCCCATTAGCGATTCACCCCCATTACCCCCAAAATGATGTAAGAGTTTTGAGGGGAATGAGCTCAAAGTTCCCCCGATTACCCACCCAATCTTACATCTTTTTTAGTGTAAAAATTCGACACGGGATATGTTTGGTTGATAATGTAAAACTAATACGAACAATTTAAGTGCAAAACTAAAAGATGTTTGATCTGTTTCTCTATCATTTGACTGATCAGTTGACCCACTGTTCCAGACTCTCTTGGATTTCTATGTCACTCAAATCTACCTCTCCTTCATCGAAGTTAGTCAGTCCAACACCTTCTCTTCTGGCTACAAAGGATGCGGCTCTATTTTGGCGGGAAAAGAACTAATTTGCTGCTGGAAAAAAACTTAGAAAATTCTGAGCGAAAATCTGGAAAAACTAACATTACGAGCGTCTACTGGTACCAAATGTTGCGAGTAATATTACTCGTTTCTTAACCAGATTTCACTTGTCCTATGTTAATAAAGTGTCCGAACAAAACAGTCCCAGACAAAACAGTCCAAGACAAAATCGTCCCAAATCGCAAAATATTCCCTGAAAAAGCAGTCCAAGACAAAATAGTCCCAAATTGCAAAATATTCCCTGACAAAACAGTCCCAGACAAAATAGTCCCGAATAAATATCAAAACAATTGTAAAAAATAATCTGAAAACAATAAACATCCATAATCTATAAGTTAATTTTCTGAATGTTTTGCTTTTAATTGATATGAACGAGGACTATACCGAAAAGTTGTTTCAAAAAGCATATTTTGGCTAAAAATATGTTGTAATCAGCTTAATGTTTTTTCAATGAATTGCAATTATATGAATAACTTAAGTGGTTCTTTGTTAATTGGTGTGCATATGTTTAACTCCATGTTTAGTTTTTGTCTACTATGTTTACTATTTTATCTAGGACTGTTTTGTCTGGGAATATTTTGATATTTGGGACTGTTTTGTCTGGGACTGTTTTGTCTGTTCACTTTTAATACATTGTGTGTATAAAACATACTTTTGCATTCCGTAGAAGAAAAGGCGGTGCCTTATATGGAAATTCCAAACAATGGTTTTCACAATTAACATGGAAGTTGAAAAATGAAAACTGATCAAAACGATTAAAAATATCTAGAGTTATTTATTCAATTTTTCTAAAATTAAAAAACGGAGATTGGGATGCTCGTGGCCCCAATGCGCCCCAGAACTTTAGAAATGGAAAAAAGCCGTTAGTCTTACATGGATCATAAAACACGTCATATAAATATTATTATTTTTATTGTAGAATTATTGAATGAATTCCGAGAAATTATACATGATCCTTGCATAAGATTAAAGAAACTCATAATAATCGTTGCTAAGACTTTTCTTTGTATCAGTAAATTATGGCATAACATTTTAGGCATTTTGGAATTAATTCAACTTTTTTTATGATCCTTATATATATATATATATATATATATATATATATATATAAATCGGACTAATAAATCATAAAAATTATATATGACCTAGCATGAATTTTGAAAATTCGTTTTGTATGATGATCAACTGCGAGTTCAACATACAGGAAAAACAAATCTTGAGTAATGATTTTCTGCAGAAAATCTAATTCCGCTTAATATGTGTGGAAAAAATCTAGTCGCGCTAATCTTAATATATGCGGAGCGTTTACCGGTGTTTCTAAAAAGATTTAAAGTAGCCTAGAACCGTTATTCCAAAGTCAATGCCGAAATCTATAATATAGGAACAACAATGTCTTCTCAATGTTACCTCAATGAAAAGAGTAGTGGCTAGAATTGAAGCGGTTTAGGGACAAAAATAACTTGAGAATCAAGTAATAACATATTTATATTGATATTTTTCTACCACAGTTCACAAATCAAATATCATCAAAATTACGATTAGCTGGTATCAAACAGTAAATGAATAAAACGTTATAATTACGTGGCAAATAGGTGTTTTTTGCAAGTATATTAAGGCAAACCTGAAGTGGGCTCCTTTTACAGCCTTAAGGTATAAAGAGTTAGGGCTACTTATTTCTGCGCTCGAAGTAGTCTTACCTAGTTCTCTCAGACTAACCTCCCAGACTCCATAAAACAAAGAAGATAAAATTCTATTAATTCGTTGCTAATATAATACAACATCGGAGTCAAAGGTATACACATTGTGCAACTATCTAATAGACTGACTGTGATCAGTTGAGTTAGCGCTATATAAAGAGAATCTTCTCAGTCTCTGATTGACTGAAGGCGTATATTCATTATTTCAACTGCTACAATATATACTGGTCATTTTTAGAGTTCTCCACATAAAATGTTGAGAAGAATTTAATCAGCCAGATATAAAGGAAAACCGAATTCGTAAATAAATGCAGACGAGTACCCCTCAAATTAACAATTGACGGTTTAAACGCTATATTGAAGATTATCTTTTAGGAAAATAAGGCTCCCGAGAATATAAATATAATTTAGGTGTCAATTACTTAATAACAAAACTTGGTTAATAATTATTGGCTAATTGATAGTTTAAGTTGCAAAACAGTTACAAGAGATTGGCTCGCTAAGACAAGTGGTTGCCATTTAAGCATTATTGAAAAAAATCTTCATTGAACGCCTGAACAGCGCATCGAATGAGCAATTCAATTCTTGGGATTTTAGCAGAATAATTACAGATTTATATTATATCAAAAAACTCGTAACGCCCTAGAAAATTCTCGTTAAGGGATTTTAATAGAATTTTGGTCAAATACAATATTGTAAGATACATGAAAGGATCACGCAAATTGTACTTGAATGTTTTCTTACCTAAAAGCTTATTTTTACATTAAGTAACTTACATTAAGTACTTAGTTTTTGTCAAGATTTTTTGGAATCCATTGCATTTGGTAAGTAAGCGTTAAACGTTGAGCAAAGTTTAAAATTCTTGATTTCCCTGTAAAGTAAAAATTCTTATGCGAAAGAAAAAATGAAACAAGTTATTCTTTTCATACTTTTTTATACTCTTTGGTTTAATGTCTATAAATGGCCTATTTCTATTTAGTACAAGATTGACTAATTGAGGTTTTTTCTTTTCCCAATGAAATTCCTTGTACAACTACTTTCAATGAGGCTTTAGGACAAGTTTCCCTGCTGTATTTTTTTACTTTCTTGAAGCAATACAAAATGAAGCTCCCTTTCACTGAAATGATATCGCCATAGAACAAAAATTGATTCGAAAAATTTTAAACAACAGTGCTTTTTGGTAATGATCACTTAATATCATGATTTTTTCACATTCACATTGAAAATAGATCACCTAGAATATAGAGCATGACTTTATTATTTTGGATTTTTTTTTTTGGTTTTTTCCCCACACTTGATTTTTCCCTACTCTTGGATTTTCCCACCCTTTGCTTGGTCACTTCCATTGGTTTGTCCCTACACCCTTTAAAGCTGAGCACTCCCTCCCTCTGCCACAGTAGTGCGAGCTATTACATAGTAAATCGTTATAACCAAAAATATGGCCTGTGTGCTTGGGGTTGCCAGAAATATGCTCCCGGGAAGCTATAGGGCAAAATTTTCTATTTTTCCAGGTTTTCTCCTCGGTGGTTTGTTTTATTCTGAACTTTTACTGCCTAATTGCAATTGTAATAGTGAGCAAGCTGAGATCTATTGACTTCTATTTGGTGAATTTACAATCGGTAGTGGACTGTGTCTTTATTGGTCTTGTGGGATCTCTTTCGAAAGTTCTGGAATTTGGGGAACGATTAGCCTACATCCACCAAAGTCGGAAATTTACAAGGATGTTAAAACCAAAGAACTAGGCCAAATCTGATCTATCTGTATCCTGTATGTACGCAAGATATACTGTACCTTATTTTTTGCTAGGCCCGGTTAAATGCAACTGAACGGTTTAATCTAAATAATGAAGGGGTAGTCTAAAAATTTAGAGATAATTATTTAGATTAAAAAAGCAGTAATTCCAATTTGTGGAAAAAGACGTGTTTTGGATCGCATATTGAGCACAATGTGACACAATTTGATTTTATTTTGAGTAAAAAAAAAACTTTTTTATGGTGACTTAGTTTGCATATCCAAGAGCATAGAAACCTATAGCCCATAAAAAAACCATGAACATAAAAACTGACCATCTGTTTTTTATGGTAAAGGACTTAGATATCACGCCCAAGACCATATAGATTTCATACATAATATATCCAAGTTCATACAGCATACCCATTGTCACAATGGTATGAAAAGCATTCATTTGGTTGCAGTTTTTAAATTTTTGGGAATCTTAGAACCAATTTCCAAGATCATACATGGTGTCTTAGATACCAAATCCAAACCCATAATCATTTCTTAGATAGCATATACCAGATCATAAACCTGACCATTTGTGATAATGGATTGAAGAGCATTCATTTGATGCAGTTTTTAAATTTTTTTGCTAAATCTTGGAAAACTTTTCCAAGATCATATATGATGTATTAGATACCATACCCAAGACCATAATAATTTCTTAGATACCACATCCAAGATAATAAAATATTTGACCTGTGAGAAAACCATCAAAAACGTGCTGCTCTGCTGGAATTACCTTTTGTTGTGTTAAATCTTGAAAAACATATCCAAGATCATATATGGCTTCTTGGAAATTCTCAGATATTTTGCTTTGACTTGGATGGAACAATAGATAGTCCTTGATATGACATCTAAGAAGCGTCCAGGGTGAAATCTTTTGAGCGTGAATCTAATAGAAAAAATAGTAGGACAACTTTAGTTAACGAAACTATTTTTTTGAAAAAAAAACATCAGGACAAAAAACAACCAATCTCACCCTGCCAAAATTATGCAATGATCATATCAATAAGCAATCTATTTCAATTAAAAGCAATAAATCCATTGAAAAATCTCAATTTAAATTTAATACATTTTCTAGGCGTGATCAAATCTTCCGTCAAAAGTACCCGTTAGCCTCGCGTAGTAAACACATATATTTACTTCAATTTGATTCATTGATTTTCCATTTTTAGAGAGAGAAATATTTGAGAGAAGGAACGCTGAGTAAGTTTTGAGTTCTTGACAACTGTTTTAAAACTGTGAAACCTTGACGCAGTCAGTCAAATATACTTCGTGGTTGCTCATAATTTGTGATTGACTATTAATCAAAGCTCATAGGGAAGCAAAACCACTATTGTATACGATCATTTATTTAAAAAATGTCTTTCAAAAATTAATCCCTTTTTGATAGAATATCAGGCAAAAAATAAAAATTTTAATTGTAAACGTACAAGGATATTCAATTACTTGACATTTAATACATTTTGTCAAGCTTTTTTTAAACTATTCACTAATTCTGTGAAATATAAAATTTCGCACAGGCTGCTTCTAATTCTAATGGTCATTGCACCAAAAATATAATTTGAAAGACCCTCCATACAGTGCTCCATTATTATTTTCTTTAACTGAAACAAAATAAAAGAAAATTGAAACAAAGTCAATAAAATTACTCTTTGAACAATAGTAATTCCGAGTTTAGTTCACGACTTCACTTCTTTTTACTTCCTTCCGCCGTTTGTTGTTTCGAATGAACTATTCAGTCAGATTTAGTTGTACAACAGGAAATGTAAGATCGCAATTGACAGAAAGACAAAAATTATTGAGTTTGAGTTTCAAATAATAAAGCAGAAGATCTCACCAGGTTTAGACCTCGACTTATGAAAAGACTTTATAATTCTAGTAGGGGGGTCCAATATTGACTATAAATACACAGTCCAGCTCCTAAAAAAAGTCGAGGTAAAGTCTTTTCATGGTCCAGATAAGGTCTTTTCATAACAAATTTAGGTCGAGCGTGGACTTTTCATGAGTCCAGGGTTGCATTTTTTCGGGATTACAAACAGTTTTTTTTTCCTTATTTCATTTTGTAGATTTATAACATCTACCAGCAACACCAAACTAGCATTGCAACAGGCAGTCCACTTTCTAAAAACAGGCGGAAGTTTGCCAAAAAATGTAAAGGAATATTGAATTCTTAAGATATTCTTAAGAATTAGTTTTTGCAAATAACCTTTATAGCGAATTTGTTCGGCTGAACTCAACTGGTTAACAAAGCTCTAACAATCGAGTTTTCAGCAGCAATGAGTTTAGTGTGTTGTAATTTAGTTCATTTAGTTCTAAAAAATCGTTTTTTAAAAATATATTTATAACCGGGCAGTTTGTTTTTTGATAAAATATGAGAAACAGTGAAAATTTTGAACGGTGAAACCCGTTGACTACGTTATAAGCACTACCTAATTTTCAACGCAAATGTAATTTTTTTGGGTCCAGCAAGAACATCTTGGGTCGAGCTAATGTCGAGCAACATATTTTGGTCGAGCTAAAGTCCAGCACCAAAAATTGTGGTCGAGCCAAAGTCTAGTTGAACGATTAGGTCCAGCTAAAGTCTTATCATTGGCTGTTTGAGTCGAGCATGGTCTTTTCATAAGTCGGAGTCTAAACCTGAGAATAATAATTCGATTAAAAGTTGTAGTTAAACTTTACGTTTATTGTATTTTTTTTACGCGTGGCGTTAACTCATTCCGGACACTTCTTTTAAATTTTTGTTGGGATCAATTAAAAAACGCCCGAGATGAGTTAACGCCCAGCATAATAAAAACCAATAAAAGTAAAGTTTAACTACAACTTTAATCGAGTACGTTATGCAACCCCCCACCCCGAGTCCTGGATCGAGGTGTCACCGCCATTCAACTTAAAATTTATTAGATGAGCGGAGAATGCAAAAAAATAGTTAAGCGGTGAATGCGGTGAACTTACATAAATCAGGCGGTGAATGCGGTGAAAAGAACCTTAATCGCCTGGTAGCGCTAAAATTACATAATTTTACCGCTGAATTTAGCGGTGAAATTATATAAATTCACCGCCTTGAAACAAAGTGTCCAAATTATGTAAGATAAGCGGTGAATGCGGTGAAATTACATATATTCAACAATTAATTTAGTGGTGAAATAACATATAATCACCGCTCAGAAAAAAGTGTTAAAAATGTGCGAGGTCAGCAGAGAACGCGGCTGAATTACATAGATTCACCGCTTGAACTTAGTGGTGAAATAACATAAATTCACCGCTTAGAAAACGCTCTGAATTTTTTTTGTCCAACGGAGTTAAGATTCATATATTACGCACGGGAAATTTACCAACGAATAATTGTACATCTTTTGAAACTTTTTTAGCGGTGAAATTATGTACCTTCACCACAAGAGTAAGCGATCACACTCCAAAAAATCACCACATTTCACCGCTAAAATTTGTTAATTTCACCGCTAATCAAACAAAAATTTAACACGCGTGTTTTACAGAAAGTAGAGTGAACTTAATTTAAATTTAAAACAATTATGTCAGTGTTTAGTGAGACGTGGCGCAGTGGAAGAAAAAGGGGCTGATATGCATGAGGCGAGAGTTGCGAATCCGTGTAAGGCCGGTAATTTGTAGAAAGCGGTGAAATGTAGTTAAATTTTGTAAGTTCACCGCTCACTCCAGCGATAGAAAGGCATAATTTCACCGCATTTCACCGCTTAATTACATAAGAAATTTGCGGTGAAAAAAAAACAGCTTTTCGCCGCTTATCTTATATATATTTTTTTTATTTTTCCTCAACCCGGGGTTCTTTATGCAATCCCCCTTCCCGCTGTTCGGTAAGTTATGCACTCCTCTCCCAAAAGTTTGTTTATGTACCCTCTTTCTAAAGTACGTTAAGCACCCTATACCCACCAATCCCCACCTCCAGTTAAAGAGCGCGTGCCATTGCGTTGCTGATCGTCATTCAGTAAATAGCAAGTACTGTTTTGGTATGCAACCGGTATACACCCATTAAACTGGACCCAATGAACAATTTGAATTTTTAAATTACAGCAATATGTCTAATAAATCGGCAAAAAAGAAACCTAATATTTGAATATGTGTCGAAACAACAGATATGCTCCGCCATATTTAATTTCTGTATACTATGACTTGGACAACTTAATTGACCTTTCGAGAAAATTGTCGTGGACATTTAACCAAATTTACGTCGGCTGTCTTTATTCTACGCCCTTCATAATACTGGCAATGACGGTGGAAAGGTACATTTTTGTAGTTCATGCGGCTTCGGCTAAAAAGATTTTGAGCCGGAAAAACCGAATGATTTTATACACTATGCTGTCTGTGGTCATTTTGGCTTTGCCAGTATTTCGAGTTGTTGACATATTGGTAAACAATCCAAGCGGCGGGGTCAGATTTTTGAAGAAACTGTCTGTCAAAATAACAAAACTTAATGGAGAGCGATTATATAAACAATATAGTCTTAAATGTAGTTTGGTGCGTTTTGTTTTTTTTCTTGCAACAAGTAAATTAAAATTATAACCATACGGTTAAATATACCTGAAACAAAAAATATTTTCAAATCATTCAAACAAAATAATATAATAAACATCAACAACTTTCTTAAAGAATGACATTATAAAATTTTGTGCAGCCATCGTTTCCTTAATATCACTTTATGTCAAAGTGAACAAATTTGTTATCCAATAAACACATCAACTGGCAGACCAAGTTCGGTCAAATTGTAAGAAAATACTCGCAATCAATTTCTTCGCTAACATCTCTCTCTTTTCAGTTTTAAGATTCGCAAAGAAAAGATTCTTCCAAGAATAGGAAGGAAATGATGGTTTTGCTTTTTTTAAGTGTTTACATGGTTACTTTTTTAAAGCAAAATTCGAGAGTTTTAGGCTATCATGCACAATATTGTATTTTCTTTTTACTTAAATGCCCCTGTGGTGCTTCACGCTGTCGATCACAGTAATTTCGCACTATGTTTGCTGAGATATGGCACTTCGGCCTCAACAACCTCACGGAAGGCTTTTCAACGAAGAATTTTAGTTCACACAACCTCTCTGTGCATCTTCGCTTCAAGGGATGACTTAATGGCTCTGGGAGTCTGCCCAGGTTGAGGTGCCAGACCGAAAGTCGATATGTCCAGACCGTCCCAGACGGAAAGTGTCTATGTCCAGACCCTCCCAGACGGAAAGTGCCTATGTCCAGACCCTCCCAGACGGAAAGTGCCTATGTCCAGACTTTCGTGCGTTCAAAATTTTTTGTGCGTTCATCGTGCGTTCAAAAATCTCTATGTCCAGACTTTCGTGCGTTCAAAATCTTATATGATCAGACTTTAGTGCGTTCTAAATGAAAAATCGTGCGCTCATTTCTGCGTTCATGTCCAGACTATCGTGCGTTCAAAAACACTCATGTCCAGACTTTCGTGCGTTCAAACGTGCTTATGTCCAGACTTTCGCGCGTTCAAAATCTTATATGACCAGACTTTAGTGCGTTCTAAATGAAAAATCGTGCGCTCATTTGTGCGTTCATGTCCAGACTATCGTGCGTTCAAAAACACTCATGTCCAGACTATCGTGCGTTCAAAATTGCATATGTCCAGACTATCGTGCGTTCAAAATTGCATATGTCCAGACTATCGTGCGTTCAAAATTGCATATGTCCAGACTATCGTGCGTTCAAAATTGCATATGTCCAGACTATCGTGCGTTCAAAATTGCATATGTCCAGACTATCGTGCGTTCATTCTTTTTTCCAGACCGTGTAATTTTGAACGCACGACGCCACCTTGTGCGTTCATTTCGGTCTGGACATATCGACTTTCGGTCTGGGACCTCAACCTGGGTGGCTCAACCGTTCTCGAGGTAGAACCATTTCTCGTGCGCCTAAGGGAACTCGAATATAATATGACTCATTATTTTAACTGACGATTAATTTAGGGATAAAGCTTCTAAATTAAAAAACGCGAATTTCCAATAACCTTCATTGAGCGGATGGTTGCCCGGGTCGAGGGGTCAGCAGCTGTAAGCGGAAATTTTTGTAAGAAATCCGCTGAATGCGCTGAAATTATGTAAGATTTGTGCTGAATGCGCTGAAAAATAAGAATTTGGTGGTGAATCCGCTGAAAAAAAATATTTCAGCACCTTTCAGCGCATTTCTTACATAAAATCAGCATATGATTAAGCACCTTTCTTACATATTTTCAGCACTTGGCGAATTCGCTGAAAAACAATATTTCAGCACCTTTCAGCGCATTTCTTACATAAAATCAGCATATGATTAAGCACCTTTCTTACATATTTTTAGTACTTGGTGAATCCGCTGAAAAAAATATTTCAGCGCCTTTCAGCGCATTTCTTACATAAAATCAGCATATGATTAAGCACCTTTCTTACATATTTTCAGCACATGGTGAATCCGCTGAAAAAAATATTTCAGCACCTTTTAGCGCATTTCTTACATAAAATCAGCATATGATTAAGCACCTTTCTTACATATTTTCAGCACATGGTGAATCCGCTGAAAAAAATATTTCAGCACCTTTTAGCGCCTTTCTTACAAAATTTTACGTGCAATTTTTTTGCTCACTTTTTGCTTATAACGTAGTCAGCATGTAGGCTCCTTCAGCTTTTGCACTTCTGAAGAGCAACGAATCAATAAAAAAATCTGCGTGGTTTTTTTAAAACAAAATTAATTTGTTTTGAAAAAAAGACCAACTGAAAAGCGTCACACTTTCATCATATCAGAAGCCAAAACAACTCAAAAAGTTTCACCTTGTGCAAGGAAACCGTTGAAAATGCATAAGATAAGTGCTGATATTGAGTAAGATACGTACTGAAAGTTTTGTAAAAAATGCGCTGAAAGCCGCTGAAAAATTATATTTTTCAGCAGTTAGATCTTACATAATTATCCGCTTAATGTGCTGAAATTTTGTAAGAAAAGTGTTGAGAAGTGCTGAAATTATGTAAGAAATGCGCTGACAGTCGCTGAAAAAAAATTTTTTCAGCGGATTAATCTTATATAATTATCTGCTTAATGTGCTGAAAAGTGCTGAAATTATGTAAGAAAGGTGCTGAGAATTCAGCACATTAAGCGGATAATTATGTAAGATTAATCCGCTGAAAAATATTTTTTTTCAACGGTTGTCAGCGCATTTCTTACATAAATTTCGACGAATTCCTCGACCCGGGTGATAAATGTTGGCGAAAGTAAGTGTTGAGAACCCCGGTTTTTGTCCCCCCGTTCCACTGCAGCCTAAGAACTTGGAATTGGCCATCTCAACATTTTCAGTTTCTGATGATAAAAAATTTTCGAATTTCTGCTTCTACATGTTTTAACTCCCAAACGAAGAGTTCGAACGCAAAAATAAACACCCGACACAGAGCTCAAAGACAGCGGATAATTTCGCAGATCATTACGAAGCCAAACGTACCTTTTAGAATTTTTCGACTTAAGCGGTCAAATAAGACAAAATTTTTCCACAATTATCCCCGTTTTGTCAAAAACTAGAATCGTAAAAAATTTTACGGTGAGACGCGCACTCGAGTTACAAAATTTCGAAGCAATTATGGGCATTTAAGGTAATCAATGGTCACAAACGATGAAATTAATGTCTGCAACTCACTGCATGATTTTCATATTTCATTCAATTCGAATTTTCTCCTTTAGTCTAAAACGAACTGTGGCTTAAAGTACATTTGGTAATTAGATAATTAAATCAACACTGCTTTGTTTTTAGCTCAATAATTCTGACAAAATTTGACTCATTGACCTTTAATGGACATATGGACCAATCGGGAGGAGTTTAATATAAGGATGTTTTATGGAAGCGTGTTAATCTGGAAATAAATATCTTAGATTTTATTAGATAAGTTGAAGTTTTGACAATTTTGATACAGAATCCCTTAGTTCTGATTATCTTTGTTCTGCTAATTTCTTCAATTTTTTACCTCTAACTAGCTGATATTTGTGTTTAAAACATTTGTAGATCATACATAGAAACATAACTCATTATTTTAATTGAAGTTCAATTTAGGAATGAAGCTTCAGAATTGGAAAAGGCAAAATTTTCAATAATCTTTATTGAGCGGATGGTTGATAAAAGTTGACGTTATCGTATTTTTGAGTTTAAGAACATAATAACGACATTATGATTTCTTTCTTCTTCTGAATACATTATATGGCCTCTCCATTTAAGATGACTGCCCGGACCTAACGCCAAGTCAATTTCAGTACTGGGCAAGTCTAAATCCAAGACTTATTTCATTACTGATTCAGAGCTATGATCATGTCACTTTTTACACCTGGCAGTCTAAATCCAAGTCTGGGCTGAGACTTGGCAAGTCTAATCCAAGTCTGATTTAAGACTTGGCAAGTCCAATCCAAGTCTGATTTAAGACTTGGCAAGTCTAATCCAGGTCTGATTTAGGACTTGGCAATTTTTAATCCAAGTCTGATTTAAGACTTGGCAATTTTTAATCCAAGTCTGATTTAAGACTTGGCAATTCTTAATCCAAGTCTGATTTAAGACTTGGAAAGTCTAATCCAAGTCTGATTTAAGACTTGGCAATTTTCAATCCAAGTCTGATTTAAGACTTAGCAATTCTTAATCCAAGTCTGATTTAAGACTTGGCAATTCTTAATCCAAGTCTGATTTAAGACTTGGCAAGTCTAATCCAAGTCTGATTTAAGACTTGGCATTTTTTAATCCAAGTCTGATTTAAGACTTGGCAATTTTTAATCCAAGTCTGATTTAAGACTTGGCAATTCTTAATCCAAGTCTGATTTAAGACTTGGCAAGTCTAATCCAAGTCTGATTTAAGACTTGGCAATTTTTAATCCAAGTCTGATTTAAGACTTGGCAATTTTTAATCCAAGTCTGATATAAGACTTGGCAATTCTTAATCCAAGTCTGATTTAAGAGTTGGCAATTCTTAATCCAAGTCTGATTTAAGACTTGGCAATTTTTAATCCAAGTCTGATTTAAGACTTGGCAATTCTTAATCCAAGTCTGATTTAAGACTTGGCAATTTTTAATCCAAGCCTGATTTAAGACTTGGCAATTCTTAATTTAAGTCTGATTTAAGACTTGGCAATTTTTAATCCAAGTCTGATTTAAGACTTGGCAATTCTTAATCCAAGTCTGATTTAAGACTTGGTAATTCTTAATCCAAGTCTGTTTTAAGACTTGGCAATTCTTAATCCAAGTCTGATTTAAGACTTGGCAATTCTTAATCCAAATCTCGGCTAGCCGAAAAAAAAAATTCAAAAATAGCCGAAAAAAACGCCTAAAATAGCCGGGGAAACGTCAAAAATAGTCGGAAAACGTCAACAATACTCGAAAAAAACGTCAAAAAAAGTCGAAAGAAACGCCTAAAATAGCCGGGGAAACGTCAAAAATAGTAAAAAAAAACGTCAAAAACAGCCAAAGAAAACGTCAAAAATAGCCGGGGAAACGTCAAAAACAGTGAAAAAAAACGTCAAAAATAGTCGAAAAAAAACGCCTAAAATAGCCTAGGAAACGTCAAAAATAGTCGAAAAAACGTCAAAAATAGCCGAAAAAACGTCAAAAATAGCCGGGGAAGCGTCAAAAATAGTAAAAAAAACGTCAAAAACAGCCAAAGAAAACGTCAAAAATAGCCGGGGAAACTTCAAAAATAGTGAAAAAAACGTCAAAAATAGTCGAAAAAAACGCCTAAAATAGCCTGCGAAACGTCCAATATAGTCGAAAAAAACGTCAAAAATAGACAAAAAAAAACGCCATAAAAAACGTCGTGAAACTTGTTTTGTTTACAGTACGAATGCGGAATATCGTTACGTTTAATGCGTCATAATTAGCCACAATTGCACAAAATTTAAACATTGTGGATAAATAAATCTATTCCCTTTTAATCGAATTTTAACTAGTTTCTTCTAATTTCAGTGTTGTTCAGACACGCTTATAATCCTAATCTCAAAAGCGCGTGAATAATGCTGACAAAATTGCGTATATTTATTTGGCCATATTGTGCGTCTGAAAACATGATGGATTTGAAGCAAACATTGAAATTTTTTGCTCGAAACAATTTCGCAAGATAGACTCCCTCACTAATAAAGTCGACACTATCGAGGCCAACTAAAGCCATTTCTGTAGAATCAATTCTGGGAGAAAAATGCGTACGAGGCCTGTAAGGGCCATTTGTGGATGTCCTGGTTTTCAGTGCCCGTTGAAGAACGTAAGCCTCCACAGTGTTCTAAAAAATGCTCGATTTCGCTCAAATGTGTGAAGTTTGTAAAAATGGCATCGAAGATAATGTTTTAAGTTGCATAATTTTTCTCGAATGTTTCGAGAAATAAACGCAAGCATGATATAAAGGAATTTCAAATAAATAAAGTTGTGAGTGCAATTTGAACCATGTAGCGGAACAAGATCACAATTATTTTTTAAGAAAGAATCTCGGGAAGACTTATCACTTTATTTACTTAAAGCTGTTCGTTTTAGAAGATGAGTTCTCAGACAGCATAGGAGTATCATATAACGGCAAAATTGCCAATTTCCGATTTTTGTGCTGTGAAAACTTTTCTACAGATAAAAAGTAGACATTGAACTGCAATTTCTACTGTCACTTGGAGTTGGTGCTTAGTTTTATTTAATATCTGTTTTTGAAAACGATCACCCGGAGTTTTAACCTTTTCATCTGTTTGTAGGCATGATTTTACGAAAATGACTGATAATAGAAGTGAAGTCAACTTCAAAAAAATTGGGAAACTATTTTGCACAATTAAAATTAATTGAATTTTGGTTAGGTTGAAATAAAATAGTTTGAGAAGTTCCATCAGAATTAGGGACGAACAACAACAAACGTTTTCTTGATAGACGGTCACAATTAGATATTAAAACAGTTGCAATTATTAATTCGAACAAACTTCGACGCGTGGTTAGAGTTTTCAGTCGAAGTTTCTGATTTGATTACAATTTTTCCCTAAAATTCGTGATATTGCCTGTGGAATATTCATAAGGATAGCTCTGAGGGAAACTGATGGTTGAAGGTTTGTGGTGTTTACTTAATTTTTTTCTTGTTTTTTGCAATTAGTGAAAATATTTCACGCGCTTCCACATAGAAGCACAGCTTCTGCTCCTGATCTGTGCTATCAATTAGAAACTATCAATTTTTTTTCACAAACACTGCGTGATCTACAATTACGGTGGGAAGAAGCACTAATATTTCTGAAAAAGCGGCAAATTCAAATCTTGCAAGACTCTTAGAAAAGATTCATATCTAGTAAGATTATTGCAAAACGTGAATCCTGGAAAATTTTTGATTTTTTCGTAGAACGCTCTAAGCGGCACGTATCAGAACTCTAATTCAATTTAAATGTGTACACTGAAATCAAAAATATTGCAAGCTTTAGTCAGAACTTTGCAAGACTTCGAGTTCTCGAAAAACTTAGTTGCTCGTTTCTTACGTTCAGTACAACTGTTGAACATTTGAAATTATTGTCGAAGAGTTCTTGGGGAATTTTGGACAAGACAAATAGACTTTTTACGAAGAAACTACAGAAAATAAAACTTTGCAAAAAAGGGGGAACAGATAACTGCAGCATAATAAAGGGTCTTAAAAAGCCAGTTTTTAACTTCAATTGGGAATTTTTCCAACTACCTGTTAGCTATAATATATTTTTTCTGTTTTCGTTTGTCTTGTTTTAAAGTTTGATTTTCTGTTTTGCTTTGTCTTGCAGAACTCTGAAAACATGATTTTTTTACTGTACTAAATTAGTATTCTAGGGCATGTATTTCAATATCTTTGCCACTGCTGGTCCCAAAACAAAACAGTAATGAAAAAGATGATGGAAGAACAAAAAAATCAAGCTAGATTTTTTTAAGTTTTCATTTTTAACTTCTTTATTAGTTCCGACAGTTGTTTTACTATTTCAGCTGGGCGGATTGCCAAATGCAGCCAAGCAAACCAGAAAAAAAACATACTTCGAAGATTTCAAAATGTTGCACAAACCTTGTAAAATGGATTCATAATCTTGCCAGATTCTTGCAAACTGAATTTAGATTAAAAATAGTGCAAGATTCTGTGAAGATGATTTAAATGAAAGAGAAAATCGTATGTGTTCCCATACAATTTTGCTTGTAAGATTCACGTAAGATTTTGAAATATTCGATCACTGGGGATATCTCCGAAAGCGAGAAGAGTTAAAAAGTAAAGTAACAAAACCAAAATCTACAAAATTTGTGTACAGAATCTGGTTTTCTGTATTTTCCACCCAAAAGCAAAAACAGAGTAAAAGGTGTTTTTTTGCTTAGGGACTTAGTTTTTTGTGCAAAAATTTTTAAAATGTGTTGCCGATGTGTTGTGGCATTTTTAAAATTTTCTCAAATATTTAGATTAAAAAATAGATAGATGCAGCTCTTAGAAAAAAAGAAAATTTGACCATGAAAATATTAGCTGGCCTTAATTGATGGAGCCCAATTCAAGTTTTACTGCGAAGAATGCCTCTTTCACACAAAGGAGAACATACTAGAACCAATTTTCCAAGGATTGGTTTTCATCCCTATTATCATTATAAACTTGCTATTGTATATCCGGATTGTATTGACACTAAGAAGTCGAGTTCAAATTGCGTCATCTGCAAGTGGGTCACGTGATGTGTTGCTGACTCGGGTTTTCCTACTTCTGTCCGTGTCTTGGGTTCTTCTCTGGTCACCTATTATTATATTCCGAACTGTGTATTCATTCAAGGGAAGTGTTATAGTGTATACATTTAGAAAAAAAAAGTAGGATCTATTCTGTTTCGATCCCTCCCCCGGTGTTTTAATGCCGCCAGTTACAATTTATCTGTTTTTATATGGCATGTTGCTATGCAAGAACTAGCATGTGCGCCTTGGGGCGTAAAATTTATATGCCCACCTAAATTGGGGGAATAGATCCAAAAATATATTATTCTAGTTAGAGGAGTTTTCTGAAATTAAGCAAAATAGCTACATATAAGAGCTAAATTAAATTTAGCTCAAATCTTGTGATTCAAACATCCTAATTCTTGTTCGAAACTCTGTTTTCTCCACCGCTGCAAATTTCACCGAGCCGGAACAACAAATTTGCTCCAGATTAAAGCAAATGAGATCATTTATTAATTAATCCTAATCTGCCTTGATAGTCATAACAGCCCAAGGAAAGTGCTCAAAGTTTTAAAAGTTGAGCTATCTGAGCGCAGGTTCATTTTCGTCAGGTGCATTTTTTTCAAGACTCTAGTGGATTCAAAACAAATAAAAAACAAAAAACTTCGGTTAAAAACACGCCGGCAAATCCACCGACCAGAGAAACCTTGAAGAAGGGGTAGATCAGTCGGGCTCGTTTTGAGGCCTTAGGGTATAAAGATTTATGGCTACTTATTTCTGCGCGAGAATTAAACATATCTAGCTTTCTCAGATTAACCGACTCAATAAAATCAATAAAACGATAAAAACAAGCTTTAATTATTACGGTGAATAGGAACACCGGAGTCAATTGAGAAGTTACGTGCATGCTGTAGCTTGTAGCTACCCCCTAATAGACTGAATGCTATCGCTATATATATATATATATATATATATATATATATATATATATATACATATGTATATATATATATATAATATATATATATATATAAATATATATATATATATGTATATATATATATATATATATATATATATACATACATACATATATTATATATATATATATATATATATATATATATATATATACTCTTTCTTTCACAGCACACTCTTTCTTTCATAACACACTCTTTCTTTCATAACACACTCTTTCTTTCCATAACACAATCTTTCTTTCACGCGATTCAGTTGACCGCTATTGATGCTCTTTTTTGCTTGAAACTTAACATTCTCTCAAGCCTTTGAAAACTGAAAACTTAGAAGTGATATTCAAAAGCTTCAAGATACTGAAATAAAAAAGATATTTTCCAGCATGTATAATATGATTGAAGAAAAAGATATAGTGATTCATTCCATACAAAATCGCGTTAATGACCTGCAGTTACGAATGTTAGAGCAGGAGCGTTACTCGTCTAAAGACTGCCTTATTTTCAACAATGCTCCAATAACCCAAGATGGCAACTTGTGGAACCAACTGGCATCATTCATAAACAATTTCATGGGCTAAAAAATACAACCTGGGGAGTTCAAGGCTTGTCATGTGTTAGGGAAAGGACATGGAAACAAACCTCCTTTGGTAATCATTAAGTTCCTATATTCATGATAAAAATGAGGTGTATCTAAGACGACCAATGCTAGCATCTAAGAAAAGTCCTATAAACAAGGGACCTATTTTTGTTTCCGAACGCCTGCCGAAGCACAACCTCGAAGTGAAACGATATGCAACAGAGAAAGGCTTGATGACTTCTACGAGAAATTGCCAGGTCCGAGTTTTCTACAAGGATGAAAATGGTGCTCGAATCAGTTTTCCAGTAAACAACAAAAGCAGCGTTGATTCCTGGGCAAAAAGAGCTATGAAAAATGTACAACAATCTACTACCAGTAGAGCACCTGACAATAATAATATATCCTTTGATATTTGTTCTCCAGAATATAAGCGCAGTAAAAATAGTGATGAAGCTGGAACCTAATATTTCTTTGTAGCCCTGTTAGTCCAGCTCAAATATATAACACTTTAGGCTTGAGGAGTGTTTTCAACGGCAAAAACAAGACTTCAAACTTCTGCAAATAGGGATGGGATTTTTTTATCGGTATTTTTATTAAACATTAGGTCATTCAGTAAAAATAAAAAGTGAATTAAATGCTACTATTGAAACATTAAATTGCTCACCAGATTTAATAGAGCTGACTGAAAGTTGGCTGACTGAAAACGATCCAATACCTTTTCTCTCGGGTTATCAAAAACCATTCGTTTTGAATCGTGGCAGTAGAGGTGGCGTGGCATGTATGTTTATAAAAAATGGGCTAAATGCTTTTATGAATTTTAGCAACCAAGAATATGAGTCGATCACTGTGTGCGTAAATGGCCCAATTAAAAATTTTTTCTTTTTTTTCTTCACCCTATTCTATTGTAGTCCTAGCAAAAACAAGTTTAATTACATATCGCATATTGAAGAACGAATAAAACATAACTTCAGAAATCATGTTATTCTTGGTGACATAAACGTAGATCTATTATCAGAGAGCGAAATAAAACAAAATCTAATTGATACCATGAAATCATACAACTTTTCAATAAATTCAAAAATTGAACCGTTATTTTTTTGAAAGATAACTGATACCAATAGAGAAACAGCAACAACTTCATGTTGCATTGATTTTATTGCGTCAATTTTAGAAGTCACCGAGTCTAACATTTTGAAATCGTCCATTAGCGACCACTATGCACTGCAAAATGTAGTTCTAAATGCAATCAAAAAACCCGAGCATTACTGTATATACCGAAACTTAAAAGTCTTTGATAATCAGGAAACAAGACTAAAGTTTTTATTCTCCTAAACCATTGGCTGCAAAAAAATTATTTGAATTTAACATGTGACTCAAAAATGCAACAATTCATTGATTATTTTGTCAAAACAGTGGACAATTACGCTCCCTAAACGAAAAAATTTCTGCAAACACATCAAGAAAATGCATGGATTAACAACAATATAAAACGACTAATTACAAAAAGAGATAGATTGTTTCAAAAATGGTTAAAAACTGGCTCTGAAGTTGATCATGATCTCTACAAAAAATCTCGTAATATGATAACTGACAGTATAAGAAGAGCAAAGTACGCATGTTATCAAAATACAATATCCAAAACAGGCGCTCAAGGAATCTTCAAACTTTTTCGACAAATACAACATAAAAAAACCTCAAGTTTAAAAACATCTATTGTTTCAGATACTTTCAATGAATACTTTGCTTCCATTGCTACTGTATCGTCCGACAAACTTTCTGATTCAAGAAAAAAGTTCCCGCCACCTCTCGAAATTCAAAGTTTTTACCTAACACCTGTTTTTTGTTCTTACATAAATGAATCAATAACCCATATGAAACCTAAAAACCTAGATACAATTCCGATCAAATTAATAAAACTGGCTGGCCCGATTGTAACATCGTTCTTAACAAAACTTAGAAATGATTGCATTACAAATGGTATTTTCCCGTTTAGTCGTAAAATAACATGTGGTATTAGTCGTAAAATAACATGTAAAATGAAACCGGAGATTTTAGGCGTTGTGCTCAAAGAAGTAAATCGTTTGAAATAGTTGGTCATTTTTATCGATAATCAGTTGAAGTTCAAGGAACATATAAAATATGTTTGTAATGGACTTTCGAAGCTCTGCGGCATTCTTTATTGCGTAAAACATTATATTACCTCAGGACAAAAAATATTATTTTATACAGTTTTTGCTAAACCAATCATACAATATGGAATTTTAGCATATGGGAACGTACCAAAGTTTACACTTGATCCTATTCTGAAAATCCAAAATCGGTTTGTGAGAATAATTTACAACAAAAGAAAGTTTGAGTCGATCAGTTATTTGTATGACGAAAGACTTTTAACAGTACATGAGTTCTTCGTTTATGACCTCTTTAAACATTATATGAAAAAAAGCACCCAAAAAATTATTAAGAATGAAACTGCGCATTATTATACACGTTAGGCCAAATCTAACTTGATTGATATACGACGATCTGACTCGAAATTTAAACGTGACGCTCGGCTGCGAAAATTACATAACCTGTTACAACTTTGGAACGTTGAATTAGATACTGACATGTACAATACAGCTCAAACTAGGTATAAGAAAAATATTAACCATAATTTTTGTAACACTTTTATATCTAGAAACATTCAATTAGTAGACGAAATTTTTGCCGTGAAATAACTCCTGTCCCATTTGTAGGCATTTATTTATGTCTCATTTGTAGTCATTTATTTATGTTCTGTTCGCTGTAAATTTATGTTTTCCAGGCTTCCCTTGAAAATCATTGCGCTTTTGGATGGTCTGTTTTGGTTTGAATGGTTTTGGTTATTTATTCACCAAATAAATAAATTATTATTATTATTATTATTATTATATATATATATATATATATATATATATATATATATATATATATATATATATATAAATACATATATAAGAGAATAGAGTTTTCTCAGTCTCTGATTGGTCGGAACGCACGAAAGTCTGAACATGAACGAACAAAAATCTGGACATGGAAACAAGAAAATCGGGTGAACGCATAATGACATAGGCACTTTCCGTCTGGGACGGTCTGGACATACTTGATTCAATCTGGCACCTCAGCCTGGGCAAATAAAACAGAGCAAATTTATTTTATTTTAAAGAAATTTTTAACGCGAATTAATAATGAAATATAGGTTACGTCTACTACTAAGTGAAAAAATACAAAACCAAAAGACAAGAAAAAAGTTTAAATGGACCTTGGCCACGAATTGAAACACGTTTAAAATTAGCGAAAACACTTCCCATTCTTCCCAGTCAAAACCAATAGCAGTCGAGTACAGAGGCAACGCAGTTCTTCTCTTCGACTTCGGAGACAGTGTCAACTGGCATTTCACAGAGGGCAACAGATACAGACTAATAGAGTTCATTTTAGAACAGATATCGTACACTTTCAGTGTAATCAACTCTCTCATTCTCATCATAGCTATCCGACCTTTTCAGCAACCCGCGAGGAAGTTTCTGTCAAATTTGAAGACTGTTTGTATCAAGCTGTATGATATTATTTAAAACTCATTACGAGCCGGAGTCCGTACCAAATAAAAAAAGGATAATTTTGTCTATTTTACCTCTTTAATTCTACAGAAGGTATCTTAATAAGGGAAACAGGGTCGTATAGTGTTGGATATTCTGAAAAAGGAGCGATTAAATAATAATTGGATTGGTAATTATACAATGCCTTTGTCCTTGGTCGCAAAGTTAAGCACATTAGCGAAATATTAACTAAAATTAGGCGCTCGGATCTGGCTCGAAATGGAGTACATAAGTAAACATTTATTGTTACTATCCCTGAATAACTTGCAATTTGTGTCAAATAAACTTGCTTCTCAGAAAAATTTTTCTAACAAAGTTCTCGTCATTAGAATAAATATGTAGTTTTTGTTCCTAATGATGAATCCAGTATCGAAAAATTTCCACATTAGTTTTCAACTACAGCAAGGACAACTAAAATAGAATAAGATAAATAGTTAAAGTTGGCAAACACCTATTCTCATCGCCTTTTTTTGTTTTTGCACTTTTTGATGCAGTTTAAATCTCTTCCTTGAACTTCCCACTCCTTATGATAAATTTGAGAATACTTAATTTGCCAGTTTGCCTTTCCTTCGGCGAAAGTTATTTTTTCCAAAGACAGCACTCGTTCTTGCATGATTAGCTCCGAAAATAAAAGAAAACCGTCGCACGGAATCTAAACAAACGGTAACTATTTTGTAAGATTTCTGCAATTTCCTTTCCCTTTGAGCAGCACTACATTTAACTCACCTGTGTTAATTATTCTTGATATATGGCTTCCAAGGCCAAGGAAATGTTTGCGCGTATTTGAGTGATTTTTATGTATTTTAATGTTTGAAAATTGAGAAAAGGAAGATTACAGATCAAATGAAAGATATTTATGTGATAGTATTTCTTTGAACAAATAAAAACTAAATACAACAAAGTTTTTGCAAAATAATGTATTTTCAAACCAGTTTTTGGTTAAATCCTTTCTCTTATCAAATGAAAAAATGCCTTCAGAAGCTTAACTCATAAATTATGTTTGTTCATTTTTTGTAGATTATATTTGCAAGGGTTTCAACTATTTATTGGACACTATTTTATCTGGGACTATTTTGTCCGCTTTTATCGGACTGTTTGTCTGGGACTTTTTTGTCTGAAAATATTTTCCAATTTGTGACTGTTTTGTCTAAGACTATTTTGTCTGGGACTGTTTTGTCAGAACATGTTTAAGTAGAATGCCAAAAATCACTAACGTTTTTTCCTTAATATTTCGATTGTATTATTTCGATGAAAATGATAAAATATTGGTTTTCATACTAGACCTGTGTTTTGCTCCGACCCTTCTTGAGGGGGGAGGAACTATATACTCAAATGGGTTTTTTTTGTTAAGTCAATTTTCGCCGATCGATATATTCATCGTAGAGAGTTGAGATTGGTATCATTAGAAAGCTCGTCCAGCGTAGCATATGGAATTAAAAAGATTTTTTTAATTTTCGTTTCTACAGGGAGTTATCGAGGTTTAAACTTATGAAAAAAATAGAGTGAATTCACGTTGTTTTATTCACATTTTCCAACATTTTTGCCTAATTTTTCGTCAATTTTGCTAAAATTTGATTAAAATTTTTAAGAATAGTGTGGTTGATTTTATTTTTAAGGACAAAAAAGCCTTGTTGATTATTCTGATTTAATTTTTTGGTCAAAAACTCGGGATAAATATTTCAAAATTAACCCCTTTTCATCAGAAACAGCACCAAATAAGCTACTTTAGTCCACTTTAATAAAATTTGCTGGCACTACAACCCCAAACAACACTAATACAATATTTGTAGACACAGAAGGGGGCTATTCCTACCTCAACTGCCGCTGAGAGTGCTCTGTAATTAAAACTTTGCAGTTTTTTGCTAGCTTTACTCGTTTTTTATCAAAAATGCAGAATAGTTTTTGAGTTTTCATCTAACAAATTATCTATATCTACAATATTCGAAAAATCAATAGTTCCTAACGGACAATAAGCATTAGCAGGGCTAGGTTTGGGACAATCTTGGACTGTTACAATCCAAAAGAAGTCGGTCTTTTTTTTTGAAGAAAGACCTTTTTTAATAATAAAGAACAGAACATATCAAATGAAAGCTCAGGAGTGATAGGTCCAATTGGCTTCCTAAGCAAATCCAAGCTAATGCATTTAGTTTTTTAATTGAAAATTTACTATCGTTTCGATTTTAAAAATAATTGATTTTTAAATAAATAATGGCTTAATGAACTTTTCCTCCTTTTTTCTTAATTTGGTCAACTTGCAGCTTAGTGTCAGCAAAGAAAGAATGCTTCTTCATTCTACTGATAAGAAATTTAATCTCGATTGCGTTTTTAAGCCCGAAGTTTTTGTTTTCTGGCTTTGATACTATTAGATTTCATACTTTTTGTTTTTGTTTTTAGAAATTTGCCAGTTTTCACGTTTTCTAGTCACATTATCACATTACTGACAGTTCCCATATCACATTATTAGCGTTCAAAATGAAACACAATTGATCATATTAAATTCCTTGAATATATAGATTATCGTTTAAACGGCCTCGACACTTCTTTCTTCAAGAAATTATTTGAATTTTTTAATTTTGTCTTTAACTGTCATTTTTACTTTGTCATTTTTACTTTGTCATTTCAGTTGTATGAAATTTCCTGTATAGTGATAAGTTTCACTGACTATTTTTGGAAGAATAGATTAGCCGATATTCTGATATCAGAAGATAGCGTATGGCTTTCATGACATTGAAAACAATCGTTTTCCAAAACTAAAAATAAAAAACTTTTTAACTTCGCAAGTTTGTTTTTTTATTCTTTTTGGTACCTAATCTCGTTAATTACAGGTAAAATATGACATTGTGGGTGTCAAGGGAAGGCGTCAAAAAGGATTGATTTCCCAAAAACTATTTTTTTAAAGAATGTGTTATGACCTTACTGACCTCGAAACCGGTTTTTCACAAAAATAGTAAATTAATTTGATTTTTGTAATGTTTGACGTTCTTTTGTAGACGCAAGAACTATTCTGGATAACTCCAGGTCTCAAAGAAATCCTTTGGACGAATAAAAGACCCTATTTAAATATTTAATTTTGTAATTAATGTTTTTAATGACTTTGGATATATTTTGGTTTCGAAAAAAAATCAAAATTATTATATACTTTTTAGTAGTAAGGTGTCTTACTGGGCACGCAACGGGGGGGGGACATTTGGGTGTTACTGTGTTCGAAACGGGGGGGGGACACGAAAAATTTTTTCGAAAAATTGATAGTTTTTGGCGTTTTGGCAAGAGCGGTGGAAAACGCCAAAAACTATCGCCTTTTCGAAAAATTTTTTTCGTGTCCCCCCCCCACCCCGTTGCGAACACAGTAACACCCAAATGTCCCCCCCCCCGTTGCGTGCCCAGTAAGACACATTTTTGGCACATTTTTGGGTAACAAGTAGACCAAAAAGAGAAAAGGGCAAAAAGAGTAGTAAGGTGTCTTACTGTGCACGCAAAAGGGGGGGGGGGAAATTTGGGTGTTACTGTATTCGCAACGGGGGGGGGGGGGGGACACGAAAAATTTTTTCGAAAAATTGATAGTTTTTGGCGTTTTGGCAAGAGCGGTGGAAAACGCCAAAAACTATCGCCTTTTCGAAAAATTTTTTCGTGTAAACCCCCCCCCCCCGTTGCGAACAGTATAAGAATTTGTTTGAGTTTCAGTTTGAGTTTGATTTGTAAACTAATTATGCCAGCGGTTGACGATTGTTCCTTCTTTTTTTCTCATGACAGTAGCGGTACAGAAAGACGTTTTGTAGCTGTCAGTGTAAACACTTGTTTTTATACGTAAAAAAATAGAGGCATTAAGGAAGTAAATAATCTGCTTATGCCTTGCGCTTGAACTAACAGATTTAATTTAATTGGATAAAATAAAAACTTCCAGGAAAACATATTGTACTAGCAAACTTCCAAGAGTCCTGCCAGGAAAACATATTGAATTTGTCATTATGAAAGTGTTTTTTTTTTCAGAACATACTTTTAGCCATCAAATGAGAGAACACTAGAGACGAACAAACAATTAAAACATCAACAAAACAACGAACAATGTTTTATTGTATTATTAGTAGTTTATCGAGGTTGAGCAAATGCAATTCAAAAGATTATAACTGTTTGAGGTTTTAGGAGACTAGTTTAGAGTTTAAGTTTTTTTGGAGCAAGACAAGAACTGACAGGCGGCGTTTCAAGACTGTTGGTTGCCACGAGCCTACTACATTCGGGTGTTTTGATTAAACTTGTTGAAATTGTTGTAGATGTTATCGAGTTTTCTAAGTTCTTGGTTGTTGAATCTGGAGTTTCAGTTATAGCTGGAATTTTCCAAAAGTTTTCAATGAGCTCCAGATCCTGCCAATATTCTTCCTGATTTTCGTAGATAGGTACTCCTTGAACATCGTAATCATAGAGAATTCTTCTAATTTTATCTCCCAGAACGTTTGAGTCAAATATAAACTCACGAGTACAGCCCGCAACGAATTCCAGAGTATATTGAGCTCCCTTAAATGACGCTTTTTCACATCTAAAAGACTGAATGAATTCGAAAGTAACAACAGGTAATGCCATGTGTTTCACAGTTTTCCAGTCTTTGCCTTGATACTCTTGCTGAACAATAACAATATTTTCTTTTTTTAAAGTCTCGTATGCAATTGTTCGACTGCTTGAAGATGATTTTTCTTTTAGTATAATTGCAATGGGAAACATTTTAAGATTTCAGTGATATCTTCGTCTGTTTACACTCGTATAAGTGGCCTTGAATAAATTGATGAAGAATGTAAAATATACCAAAAAAAAGACTGTTAGAAAAATCTAAGAAGAATATGGTAAATATAATGAGTTAATTACTGTTGAAGTAATCTGATTAGTTGTTATCAACAAAAATTATCAAAGCTTAAACCTATATCAATACAATTTCCAACGATTGAGACAGAAAATAAATATTTTACTTAAGTAAGTACTGAATCTAAAGAATCTAGTTTAAGCTAAGAACTGAAAACTCATTTTGTGGATGGTCTGTTACCGTAAATAGAAGTGTTTATGTTCTACAAAGATTTATTTATATGGACGAGAATATATTTTCTTTAGTGTCTGCTGTTTTTATGCTACATGTACTCAGCTTATCTAAAATAAAGACAGATTTGAAAGTATCAGTGTAATCCCAGCCAGTTCTTATCTTTCCGGAAAGGTATTTTAAGAATCAATATAGAACATTTTAAGTGGGTTGTTATTTTATTTACAATACCTTATGTTCAAACTGGTGCTATAAAACATAAATAATAGACAAATTCTTTTTTGTTGTGTTTGACTTTCTAATGAAAGAGAGTTTGTATAAAAATGTCATTGTTTTACGAATGAACGAGGACAAACATGAAAAATGTTTTAATTAATTTTAACGCTTTCAACTGCAGCAGACAATTAGTTTTGTAATCTGTTCCTCTATGAATTAGAATGATTTAATTTTTTCATAGAGAAAATCAAAAGTGTCTATTTTTTTCAGATTCAGTCGACTTCAATCTAACTCGGAATGCGTCTTGATAAACCAATAGTTTGTAGATATTGTTTGAAAAACATTCATGATAAGTATTTGTTATTAGCCACAACATACCCAAACAATTCAGTAAGACTGAACTATTTCTTAGCAGCAAGTGAATACTTTAGTCAAAAGGAAAACTTTGATTATGATAATGATTTGAAACTCCGACCTTACGGAGGACTTATTGGAATAGATAACTCTTCTTTAGATTCATACCTTAACAACTCCAAAATTCTACGATTACACGCAATTTTGCATGACGCTGTTGGTTTCATCCAGGAGCTCTACACTGAGGGACCCGGCTACTCGTACATGCTTCCCTGGAAGCCTGATAGTTGTTTCACTGGACATCTGACAGGAATTCTTTTTTGTTTGTATATTAAAGTTTTCCACTCAAAAATTTATCACTTGTTGGAATGTTAAGCAGTAAAACAGTTGTGTTAGACCTTTGAGGTTTCCGTCACAGGAAAGAAAATTTTTTTGTTAAAGAGTTTGGTATATGTACTGAAGATTACAACGATTGTGTTTTGTTTTCACCACCATCAAAATTTACCGCTTTGACAAATCCGCAGAAAACTTCAATCAGTTGGTTATCTAAAATCTTACATGGCTTAGATTGGAACACTGAAAACTATCCTTACATTTATCTAACACAAATTGTTCAAAGCGTTCGCTTAAGAAACCCAAGAGCGGCTTACAACGCTAAAGGTTTTGAAAAGTCTCAACGTTTATCGGAGTTGCTCGATTGTCCAGTAATCGATTTAAATACTCTGAATTGTCCTAAAATATCTTACAGTTTTTTTACAGTTAACTGTGGGAATCATAGCTCAACACAACGTGGTATCTTCAACAGTCATTGTGCACGGGAAAAAGCTTGTTTCTAATTTGACTGGTTGACAAATGAGAGAGGAATTGACGAAAGTGGAAGCACCCTTGTCAGCGAATTCGACTTTTTGCGCCTTGATCACGAAGGAGGGGACACTGAACCTTTCAATTTGCAAAGGAGAAGCGATAAAAAGTGGTACTCAAGTTCGTCAGAAAAAAGTTAGGGTGTTATTGACAGAGGAGGAAATTCGTTCGATTACACACTTGGTTTTTTACATCGAGCCTTTGATTCAGTGGAGAAAACAAAATGTCGGATTCTCAACGCAAAGTCTCGCCTCCGAAACTTCTATTGATATCGAAACATCCAACTGGTGAAGAAGTAGATCAAAATGACAAAATGCTGCCTGAAGAAATTCAGGAACTCGTGAACACGGACAAAGTCAAAAAAATTGTGTACTATGAAAAAATTACAAGATTACCCGCATGTTTCATGGTGCACATGAATGAATTTTTGAGTGATTATAGTTGTTATGAACTGTTCTATGTAAAACATTAAAAAGTACAATAAATTTTCATTTTATACACATTTTCTTTTGTGATGGAAAAGTAACAGTTGATCAAGTTGTGCAAGAAACTCTTTTCGAAAAGCAAAGTAGTGGAAAATCTACTTGAAAATTTTGTAACCAGATAACGTTACCACGGTCGGAAGTTGTGTTTTTTGTTCAAATGTTTGTAATTTTGATGCTAATAGTTCTTTGCATTGTGAAATTGACTGTGCTTAGCCAACTTGTTAGGAAACATCAGTTTGGATTTCGATTTTGTCAAGTTTAGTTGGATATATCTTACCAAATCCTCGATTATGAACAAAATTATCCCTACCAGTGACAGAATCTTTATGGCCGTGGTAGGTCCGTCGGGTTGTGGTAAAACGAATTTAATTTTCAGAATAATAACAGGAAACACCTTTTATCCAAAGTTTAAAAATGTTATTTTTCTTTACCACGAAATGCAACCAATATACTCACAAGTTGACCAGCATTCAAACATTGATTTCAAAAAATTCTCAAACTTGGAGTTTTTGCAAAATACTGAAAATTGTTTGCTTATATTTGATTATTCTTGTCAGGAAATTTTTAATGACAAAGAGTTTGTCAAGCTGGCTACCGCAGGTCGACACAAGAACATTAATGTCATTTATGTGAAACACAATCTTTACCAGCAAAGTAAATGGTCACAAACAATAGATTTGAATACAACTCATATCATTTTGTTCAAATCACCACGTGACGTTCAGCAGGTCGAGTTTCTCGGTAAGCGACTGAATTTTACTCATTTTTTAAAAAATTGTTATGAAATAGCAACAAGAGAAACATTTGGACACTTATTGATTGACCTGGATCCAAAAACTTCGGACTTTCTACGATTTTGTTCAAACGTTACAGAGCCTGGACCGTCGGTCTTCTACATACCTTCAGACAAAGCCGATATTACTCACATATCAAATGAACGAGAAAAAATTCTTTATACTGAAGCGAATGGTACTTTTTATCTGATCCTGAGTTGAGGAAATTTCTCCGCACTTACGACGATAATATTGTATTGGTACTGTGTTATTGGTACTTATGTTTTTACAACGTAATCAGAGGACATGTAAAAGTTCAGATTAACGATTTGGAGCAATATGAAAACGCGATCAAGACTATTCTTCGTAAAAACGTTTCATTTGAAAAGAAAAGAGCCATACTACTCACAAAAACAGGTTTTGATTTATTTCGGCTCATCATTCATTTTTGCTACCAGTATTTGAGTCAATCATAAAAGAGAAGAAAATGACAACTGCTGAGGAATTTATTTGAATTCCCAAAAAAGTTTATATGAAAACTCAACCATACCAAACCCGGGTCTTAGAGAATCCTGACATTGAACACAAATCAGCACAGCTCTCTATTATAAATAGAATGCGACCAAAGGAACACATTGAAGCACAGTTCAATGACAAACTGTCGGAACAAGACTCTGGTGTTGATGATGATGAAAATCGGCTCAAACATTCAAATAGACGGGCAGATCAGGTCCTAAAAACATTATCATCTCTCTTGCCTCATTCAAAATACCTAAAGTGTGATTATATTGTAGATCTAATTAAAAAGTCTAATTGTGTGCTCATTGGTGAAGACGAGAAGTTACTCATTGACAACAGTCCAACTGACATAAACGCATTCACTTTCTTGTACAATTTACAGCAACCAACAAAGAAAATTGACAGTCCTGATTATTTTGAATTATTAAAAGTGTTACAAATAAAAGAAGAACAAGTAATTAACAGCAATGCTAAAACTTCGATCAGGAAAAGTTCTCCAGAAACCGCAACAAAAAGAAAAAAAATCGTCAATAAATCACAGCAACAAAAACGTTCAAAGATTCAGAAGCCCCCAAAACAAGACAACCAGAAGCAGCAACAGACCAGCAGAACACTACTCACCAAAGACGAAAGCAGTAGTGACGAAAAAGAAGAGGAAGTTTTCGAAACTCCGTACGAACCAAGTGCACAGAAGGAAAAACAATGGGAATCTTACGACGGGTGAAGAAAAATTGCTGCAGTCAATGTACACAAAAGGGCCAGCTGCCTTTGGAAGCGTTGAAAATTTACAAAAAAACACAAAATTACAACCTCGCAAGGTGAAACAGTTTCTAGAGACCAAGAATGCTCGCACAAAATATATGGGCTTTCGAAAAAGTTTTGCACGTTTGAAAGTTATTGCATATGACCTTGATGAAATTTGGTCTCTTGACTTGGCACACGTGGACAAACTGTCAAAACAAAACGCAGGTATTAGGTACTTATTGATTGCTGTTGACAGTCTTTCACGCTATCTACGTGTCGAACCACTCAAATCAAAATATGCAACAACAACAGCTGAAGCCTTCAAACGTATGATTAAGCATAAACAGCCGAAAATAGTTTGGGTGGATGCTGGAACAGAGTTTAAGGGAAACTTCAAAACACTTTGCCAGAGGAGAAATATTAAAATTTATCAACCTTTCAGCGAAAAGAAGTCTGCGTTTGCAGAAAGGAACATCCGCTCTTTAAAGAATATTATTTACAAGTATCTGGAACAAAAATGGACATATTCATACATCTCTCAGTTAAAAAAATTTTGTGCAAACAATAAACTCACGCATCAACCGTGTAACAAAAATAGCTCCGAACAAAGTAACCAAAAAAGACGTTCCTTATCTGTTATCATTAAGTGCAAGTGCATCCGAGAAATTAGTTAGTCGACCCAAATTTCGATTTGGTGATTTTGTTAGAATATCAAAAATTGATTTACCCTTCCGAAAAGGTTATAAACAGACATTTACCAACGAACTCTTTGAAGTTTACGATATTCCAACGATAAACCCTCCAACATACAGCCTAATTGATTCGAATCAGAATCCAATCAGTGGTAAGTTCTATCAATTGGAATTAGTGAAAGTTGCTGACAACAGCGAAGCGTTCACAAAACATGAATGAGTTTACCATACATTTAGTTTCATCAGCTTCCATGGACATCTTTCCAGAGAACACTTTAGCTAACTTCAAAAACTTTTTCAATGAAGAAATCAGCCTGCAAGGTGATTGGAGAGTAGCTTTGAGTGAAATTATCTTCCCATCTAGAATCAACCAGGTTAATAACACTCGAATCATAAAGTATTCCTCTGAAGGTAACAAAAACCATCAGAGAAGTATTCCATCTGGTGCTGTTTCAAAACCATACAAAGGGGAGACAGTCTTGATCAATACTGGAAGCTATGAGAACTTGGAACACCTGATAAAAGCCATCAAGACAGCTACTGGTCTAAATAAATTCAGTCATGAGTACAATAAAATCACAGGCGTTTTGGTTTCGTTTTTTGGTAAAAATGAAGGAATTACATTTCCTG
This sequence comes from Convolutriloba macropyga, assembly GCF_964194025.1. Taxonomy (NCBI): domain Eukaryota; kingdom Metazoa; phylum Xenacoelomorpha; order Acoela; family Convolutidae; genus Convolutriloba; species Convolutriloba macropyga. Next base: position 6,760,592 of record NC_134470.1, read on the forward strand.
TCGAAGAAATACCAAGCATTCTGGGCTTTGAAGGAATCAAAGATGGGTCAGGTACTCATATTGGTTATAAAATGATAGATTCCTTTGACAATTTGGCACTGGGTGACGGAGAAGCAAAAGCTTTTGTTTTTGATTACCCTTTTGATCTGCTTGCAGGAAAACAATTGATATTTGTATACAGCAACATAATTGAGTATCAACACATTGGAGACACAAAAGCTCCGCTGATTCGTATCATTGATTCAAAACAACGCCTGAAAAACGGTAGCCTTTGTGAAATTGAACCTACGCATAGAATAGTTTTTAGCAATTTGGAATATAGGAAATTGTTGTCAAACAATTTTCAGTTAATTGAAGTTCAGTTGAGAACCGAAATTGGCAAATTTGTTCCATTTACGGGAACAGGAAAAGTTATTCTGACTTTAAACTTCAAAAAATTTAATTAAAAGGAAGCTTACTATCAACAACAATCAGTTTCACCATACTTTGCAGGACACTATCGTCAACGAGGCAGTGGGTTCGGGGCTTTAGCGGCTGGAATTGGTAGGGCGACCATACCGATAGCTAAAAAGTTTTTGTGGCCTGTTGCTAAAAAAAATTAGAAGAGAACTGTTTGTACAGGCGGCACCAGAGATTGTTGACGTTGTAGCCAAACAGAAGAGTCCTAAAGAGGCACCCAAATCAACTGTTCAGAAAACGGTAAAGAAACAAGTCGGTGGCTCAAGAGCCCGAATTGGAGGTGTTCGTGGTGGAAATGTTTATAAAAAACAGAAACAGAGCGGTCCTGTCAAATACCGAAAAATCATTCAGAGAAAACAACCGTTACTGAAAAGTCGGTCAGATTTCTATTCCAAAGTGAAAAATGAATACTAATTTATTGCCAGCAGAGGCAACACACACAACTCTAGACTTGTTTGAAAAGCAGCCTCTCCTACTCACCGGATGGTCCAATGCTGGAATTCGAAGTTATTGGCGACAGGAACAACTTTATTGATTTGCAAAAGTTTCTACTTGAAATAAAATGCAAAAACACGAGAACCAATGACGCCGATTTGAGAACTGGTACTGATGCCACAAACACAGATTCGCCGTATTTTAGCAATAACGCATTACACTCTCTGTTTTCAGAGTGTACAGTTTCGGCAAATGGCGTTAAACTGTCAAATACAAACGGCAACTACGCACACAAGGCTTTCATAGAAACAGAATTCTCATCCGGAAGAATAGCAAAGAGCACTTGGTTAGTTTGTCAAGGCTATTATTATGAAGACGAACCGGCTAAAATTGATGGAGCTGACAACAGAGCTACTGATGTTGGTGCGCGAAAAGCTTTAGTTGCTGACTCTCTGGAATGTTCTCTACTTGGAAAACCGGCCAGTGATATATTGACCTGTGACAAACATCTTCTCAGTGGTGTTACACTACGCATCTCCTTCAGAAGATCTCCAAACGATTTTACCGTCATATCCCAATCTAATAAACATTACAGAGTAAAAAATGTTGAAGCAAACCTGTACGTGCGCAAAATGACCGTGGCTGATCATGTGTTGTCTGCGATAGAAACAACTTTGCTAAAAACACCAGCTGTCTATCGGTACACGGAGGTGTTGCCCAGAACTTTTCTTGCCACTGCTGGCATCCGCAGTTGGAGTCAAGAAGACATCTTCTCCAAAGAAACAGTTCGAAGAATGATTATAGCAATGTCAACCAATCAGTCATTTTTAGGAACTAACAGAACGAATCCTTTCCATTATCAGAAATTCAATTTGAATGAAATAGTAATTTATCGAAATGGACTACAGAATGTTGGAACACCAATTTCAACAACCTCAGATCAACGAGTCTACTTCAACACGCATGAAGCTTTAGATTTTCTTGATAAAGGTGGTCATGGCATTCCCCTAGCCGATTATCCAAATCACTTTATTCTGGCCTTTGACCTTACTTCAACACAGGAGGCTTCACACGATTTTATTCATCCTGAATTAACAAATTGTTTAATTTCATTGGAGCTCACTTTTGGATCACCTTTGGGTGACAACGTTGAAATTTTATTCCTAGGCGAACGAAGTTCAACTTTTTACGTCAACTCTGAACGAAAAGTTACCAAAAACTTGGTTATTACATATCCTATTGATGGATAATTTTGAGATAACTTATCTATTAAATAAATGTTTTCATCTGAAGCACAAGTTTTGTGGAGTTTTTGCAGCTGACAATTTTCCAAGACTGCCAGAAAATTGCTTTGCTGTGGTCAATGCCTCAATATCAACATCATCGGGTAGTCATTGGCTAATGATTTGTAATTATAAAAAAACAATGTACTTTGCTGATCCACTTGGGCGAGCACTGGATTGCTACCATTTTGTATACACTCGACTGCTGCAGTTCTACTTCGAAGAAGAAGTCGTTCAGTGTCTCAGATTGCAGCCAATTCAGAGCCCAAACTCCAAACTGTGTGGACTCTTTTGTATTTATATTGCTCATATTATTTTCACATATACCTATCCGTTTGTAAACTACATGAATGATGATGATTTACTACGATTTGCGAAGCATATGATGTAGGACAAATCAATCAATTTAAATTTTTCAGCATCAACTGTTTTCATAAATTCGTAACTTTTTCCCCTTGAGGTTAGATCACTCATTTTTTAATAAAACAAGTAGGATTAATTTTTTAATTCAAATCGAAAGTTACATTTTACATTCTCATTATCAGCATTCAGGGAGCCATATCCACTAATAATAATATCAATAACTTTTGAAAATTCTGCATAAGAACTGTTCTGATAAATACTTAAAAATCGGTTAAAAGTACAAATTGGTATGAAATCAGTTTGAACTTGAACATACTCTTTGACAGTCTCCAGTTCAAAGATATTTGGAAGCTTTATTTTGGAGCTATATAAATCTAGCTGATGTTGGTGATTGTAAATGACTGCTTGCTCCAACTTCTCAAAAATTTCACCGTGAAAAGTGATGTTGACAGATTGTGTTTTGTGGAGTAGAAATCTGAAACATGTGTATAGGCAAGTTATAGAATAGGGTATTGAAGAATTTTTTTTGAAAGCCTGTGTTACTTGATCCAAAGCTGCAATAACATGATAGTGTTGTTCTTTTATTCTACAAAAGCTGTTATTCTCATGCAAACTGTAAGCAAAACTGTTGTTGATTTCTTTAGTATCAAATATTGCCTCACTTCTGCAGATAAAATAGTGAAATTTCTTTTGAAACTGTCGAAAGAATTCAAGTGTTCGTTCAAACATTGCCTCAACCATTTTCAATACTGTGTGTCGCTCTCAGAGCTTTTCTTCGCTTTCTTGTTTGATCGACCAGCAACCTGAGTTGAATTAAAGCTATTCGTCTCCGGTGAGAACGCAAACTGATAACGTCGTTTCCTTCCCGTTATCTTATTGTGTTCTTTTTTGATAGGTTGTTCTGATTGTCCGGTTCTTAGTTTTTCACAGAGTGAATTGTAGCTTTGAGATAATAGTTCAAACTTGGCTAAAGATAGTGTTATTCTCTGGTTGAACTTGAAACCATCACTGTTACAATTGTTTCTGTTGTCTTGGGTTTGATCACGGAAGTTATCTTTTTTTAAAAGTTTTACCGTTATATATGTTCCAGTAGAGTCATAAGTTTTGACACAAGCAACTACATAACGTTTTTCCGTACACGTAATATCGTGAGAAAAGTCAAAGAAGGAACAATCGTCAACCGCTGGCATAGTTTGTTTACAAATCAAACTCAAACTCAAACTGAAACTCAAACAAATTCTTATAAGTTTGCTCTATTGCTATACAAGTACTGAGTTAAACTGTAATAACAAAACCATCCAATGCAGACAGTTGAACATGTAAACTTATTCAAAAATAAATCATAGACACTCTCGGTCGATCGGTCTCCCAATCACAATGGAATACGACAACTACTCGTGTATAATGACCTTCGGCAGTGACTATAGTAGTTAGTCATAGTATACATTATATTCTAAAAATAGATTGATGACACAGAGAGTTCTAACAACAACACATGCATAGCAACAACCACTCACCTCCTTACCTATTACTATATTTTATTCTCATGCATCATCAAATAAAGGGTTATAAGAGTATTTGAGAGTACTGACTGATAGTAACAGACATAAAGAATACTACACACAGTCAACAACCTATTGATGACAGTTTTTGGTTATAAAACATTTGATATAATCTTAGTACCAGGCAAAATGATGTCCACAAAAAATTAACATTAACACCTGCAACCCAGCGCAAATTGTGTTTCACACAATTTTAATACTTCAAAATTTTTGATTTTTCCCAAAATTTTTCAAAGTTTTTTTTCAATGATTAGGCCCACCAGGTGAGATGAGGTCAACAAAAAATCGCCTTTGAGACCTGAAACCCAGCGCAAAATTCATTTCACACAATTTTAGTACTTCAAAATTTTTGAATTTTCCGAAAATTTTTCAAAGTTTTTTTTTCAATGATTAGGCCCACCACGTGAGCTGAGGTCAACAAAAAATCGTCTTTGAGACCTGAAACCCAGCGCAAAGTACAATTCATGCAATTTTAACACTTTGAATTTTTCATTTTTTTTTCAATTTTTTTTTTCAAAAAAATTTTTTTACTGATGAGGCTCAACTGGGCTGATTACAAAATGACAACCACTGGAACAGCAGTGCTTTTTCCCGACTAACATATAAAACAAACCAAACCTACCAAAAAACGTTAAAAAAATCAGAAATTTGCCAAAAATGTGTCTTACTGGGCACGCAACGGGGGGGGGGGACATTTGGGTGTTACTGTGTTCGCAACGGGGTGGGGGGGGGGGGGGGGACACGAAAAAAATTTTTCGAAAAGGCGATAGTTTTTGGCGTTTTCCACCGCTCTTGACAAAACGCCAAAAACTATCAATTTTTCGAAAAAATTTTTCGTGTCCCCCCCCCCCCGTTGCGAATACAGTAACACCCAAATTTCCCCCCCCCCCTTTTGCGTGCACAGTAAGACACCTTACTACTCTTTTTGCCCTTTTCTCTTTTTGGTCTACTTGTTACCTAGTCTCACGCATAATTGGCCAAATACTACATTATCGGTGTTTGAAGAAGGCGCAAACGAATATATTTTGAAGGCCGAAATATGGCTTGGCGGTTTTGACAGCGCTTTCTGGCAATTTTCAATTGATTTTTTGTTTGTTGATTTTTTTGTTGTTCTTTTTAGTCGCTTAAAGAAATGAATAAGGACAGTTCCTAATGCCCTTCTGTAGAAGCATTGGAAATCATTAATCCTTGGGATATTTTAATTGGTTTCTATTGGTTTTAATTACTTTGAAGTTAATTGTTTTGAAAAAATAAGCGAATTTTTTAACTTTACTGTTTTTTTCTCTTTTGTCTAATTGTTAACAAACCTTTTTATGGACGGGTCCATATCTTTTCTGCTGATTTAAAGTCATTTTTTTCAGTTTTAGGTTCATCTGACGGTATGTTGACTTGGTTATTAAATTTTGTTATTTAAAACGGACAAAAAATTTTTGATGTAATTAATGTTTGTTGTTGTTGTTGTTTGATTTTGCTGTTCGGCTTGACTGGCTTTCCTAATATTGGCATATCGCAGCAATCTAATGCTTCAGTTTTTAATCCACTGAGTTATTTGTTTTGGAGGCTATCTTATCGTTCATACACAATTTTTTGAAAAATACTTGGGCTTTTTTGGGTTTTTTGGGATTCCCAAAAAAAAATGTTGGGTTTTCTATCTGTTCCTCATTTGGTAGACAATTATGCCAAAATTGTGGATGGGCGGGGTCGGAACCTTATGTGCCATTGCACATTGCTGAGCCGCCTTGTTTGATCACAATTTGGTTAATTTGTGCCGCAAAATTGGACCCAAGAAAGTTTAGATTTTGGCCTTTTGCATTTTACGCTACAGAGAGAGACAATTTTCAATTGCTTCCGGCATACGTCAATCGTTTTGTCCGTTTTTTCATGCCTTGTAAGACTCTTGTCAAAGAAATGTCAGTCATACAAGAATATTGTGAATTAAATGTTTATCTTGTAATTGTCTGAAAGAAAATCCATATTATTGCACATTCAAACTAACACAGTCCACGTAACAACAATAGAAGTTGATAAATGACCGCCTATGGGAACCTGAAAAAAATATAGGTAAGGCTCCTACGAAAAATTAAGATCGCAATCTTTCAGAGGAACGAAACGTAATCCAATTAGGATTTTTAGTGAGTTATAACTCGAATATGGGTAGAAATAGGAAAACACAAAACAATGTAAATTATTTCTAATAGTTTTTTTTCATTTTCTTCATGCAAAGATGTGCCCAGAACTCGGCCACGTAGCAATTCAGTACTGAGGCATTCAGTTTCAATTGCAACCAGTACTCAAGCCGCGGTTTTCAAAAAAAAAATAAATGTTTCATTCTACGCAGACTGATCCAAGCGAAATTACAATAATTTTGTTTTCTGGTCCTCTGCTGATCATGAGTGGAGGCCTATTGTAATACAACATGGCAGACAAAGTTAAATACTTAGCGTTCTTTGGACAGATCCAACATTTTGATAGTTCAGACTTTAAACGGATGGCACATCTAAAATTTCGAATAACTCATAGAGGCAATTTCAAAATGGTGTAACCCTATCTTGAAATTCTATCGCATAGAAACGGCTTAAGATATAGTTTACTTGAAGAAAACACTGACAAGAGTCTGATAATAGAGGTTCATCATACGTATTACCCACTCTGTTGGAAGAACTATACTGAAGTAGACTTTTCTACAGTATCCGCCTTGTATCTAATCCTCCTCGAAGTTCTTACTAAGAGTTTAGTTTCCATCAAATTTTTTGCAATTTGATTTGCAAATTTTTTGCAAATTTTTTGCAATTTTTTCCAAATTCTATTCTAAAACGTATATGCCTATTATAGATCGCATCAATTCCAACTGTGGGGCATAAAGACTACTGGGGGGGAGAGAAACGTAACGGATCCGGTAATTTTTTGGGTTCATAAAATTTAGCAAGACCTTTCGAATAGTGGATTCAGTTCAATAGAGCTGAGTAGTGTTTTAAAATGTCTGTACACTTTTTTTGAAGTCAGCTAAGTTCGGGGCAAATTAAACACATTACGGGTGTTTTCATGAATGCTTGTGTTCATTTCATCGATATGACATTGAGTTGGGAAAGAGGAAAAGTTTCTTGAAGGAGGCAAACACAAATGTCACAGTGCTGACGAGCACTTCTCCGCCTCGGGTGTTTGCACACTGTTGGGTTATGGACTTTCGCAAGCGGAATAAAAAGCGTTTTTAACTAAGTAAAAGAATTAATTTCTCAAAAATGAGAGAATAACAAAATGATATTTTACAGTAGAATTTAGAGATTTACAGGAGAGATCTGATTATTAGATCAAGATGCTGATTTGAATTTGGGGATGAAAAAGGACTCAAAAATCAGCTGTATATATACCCATTATCAGTGTGAAAAAGTCAAGATACAAAACTAATCTTAGCACCGTGATTTATAGTGGGGGTCGCAAGGGTTACTCAATATGGTTTGCTTCTGCAAATCAGTCGCAAAGGGAACCATAAATGGAATGCATTTGCACTTTTCTAAGAATTCATTCACAATTCCGGAGATATCATCATCATTTAATACGTGCTGGGAAGATTTTACATCAATTAATCTAACTCTAATGATAGTTATCTAGATTCACCAATTTGAACCGAATATTGATTCTCAGCACCATTTCTTGACGATTCATTTATATAATTTCTTTGATCAAGATCAAATTGCTTGTCTTTCTAATCTGGTAAGTCAAACTTTCTTTCTAATTCTCACTAAGTTTAAGACTATAGTTTGATCGAAATTCTAACACCCCCACTCAGACTTGAGCTGATTGCGTAGAGTCTGTTCCCATCAAAACTGCTCTGAATGTTTCCACTTTCGAAACGGGTAAGGACTTTGTGAAGATGTCCGCTGCCATTTTGTCTGTAGGAACGTAATGAATTGAAATAGTCCCATCCTCTGTTTTGTCCCGGATGAAGTGAAACTTTGTTTCAATGTGCTTGCTCCTTTTGTGCATGACTGGGTTTTGGCAGAGTCTGATACAACTTTGGTTGTCTTCTCCAATTGCTATTGGACGTTTCTGTTGGATGCCAAAATCCTCTAGAAGTTGTTTCAGGTAGAGTGCTTCCTGAACTAATGCTGCCATGCCCTGATATTCTGCTTCTGATGAAGAAAGAGCAACTGTGGCCTGCTTCTTGACACCCCAGCTGAGTGCTGCGCCACGTCCGTTGAGCTTGAAGTATTAGCCCGTTGTTGATTTTCTGTCGTTCACGTCTCCAGACCAGTCTGCATCACTTTCCCCCACTAAATCATAACTAGCCTCTTTTGTGTAAGTAAGTTTTAAACCTTTTGAACCTTGAAGATATCGCAGAAGTCGTTTTCCGCACATCCAGTGTTGATTGGTAGGTGCATTCATGTGTCTGGACAGAATGTTGACTGTGAACATGATGTCTGGCCTCGTCTGTTTGGCCAGATACAGAAGTGATCCAACCAAGCTTCTGTAGATCCTCTGGTCCACTTCTTCGTCTCCGTTCTGTGCTGTCTGAAGTTTCAAATTCAAATCAGCTGGAGTTCGTGAGGGTTTGCATTGATCCATTTGAAACCGCTCAAGCATTGTTTCTATGTAGCGTTCTTTGTCGACTGTGACTTTGCCCTCTTCTCGTCTGATTCTTAGACCCAGAAACCAGTGTAGTCTCCCTCTGTCTTCCATGTGAAAGGTTGCTTCTAGTGCCTTCTTGACATCAGAGACCACTGTCATACTTCTTGATGCTACTATGATGTCGTCAACCCAGACCAAGATGAAGGTGTGATCCTCTGCTTCTGATCTTGCGAACAAGCAGTGATCGTTCCTGCTTCTGGTGAACCCCTGTCTCAGTAGGAAGTTTGCCAGCTCTTTGTACCAGTTGTTAGCAGCCTGTTTCAAACCATAAATTGATTTATTTAGTCGACATACTAACTTCTCCCCATCTGATCCGCGTTTTACAAACTTCTGTGGCTGTTCCAGATACACTTCTTCCTCGATTGGTGAGTGCAGGAAAGCAGTCTTGACATCAAATTGGTGCATCACATGGCCCTGCTTCGCTGATAGTTGAAGTAGAATCCTGAATGTCTCTGGCTTACAGGTAGGCGCAAAAGTCTCAAAGTAGTCCAGTCCTTCAACTTGCTTGAAGCCTTTCGCCACATAGCGCGCTTTGTATTTGTCCACTTGACCACTGGGTCCCAATTTCACTTTGTAAACCCATTTGCCCGGTATGACGTCCCTGTCTGTGGGTGGTCTCACTAGGTTCCAAGTCTCGTTGTCTTGGAGTGCCTTGACCTCGTCCTTCATTGCCCGATGCCACTGGTCCCAATCGTCACCTTGCTTGGCTTCGTAGACTGTTTTGGGTTCCACATAGTCGCCCTCAGTCACCGCAAGATGGGTCCTGACTTCTTCAAAAAATTGCGGAACATTCCTTGCTCGTGTCCCTCGTCTGGGCTCCGCTCTGTCCGCGTGTTCCAGTGCATCTTCATTGAAGCCAACTGTCTCTAACTGTGAGAAGTCTTCTGTGTCACTGTCTTCCAGTGAATCTGAGTCTCTGTGACTCCCTCTTGTTGCAGTAGATTCTTCGTCTAGTGCTGTTTCTCCAACATCCGAGGCCTCTTGTCTCAGTGTTGTTTCTTGAGTATTCACGCTCCCTGCGTCATGCCACTCCTCCTTTACTGCAGTAGATGTGTCCTGTCGTTCTCTGTTGTCATCGTCTTGATGACCATCATCTGGGTGCCAGATTCCCAGTTCCGACCCATCATCTAGTAGGTCCGCCGTTTCTTTGTTGTCAGGGATTGAGCCCACTTCAGACTCCTTGATGATCACATCTCGAACTGCCATCACCTTGCGTGTGATGGGTATGTACACCAGGTATCCGTTTTCTCCTTCAGTGTAACCCACAAACTTTCGTTCCAGTGCCTTGGGTTCAAGTTTGCTGACTTCTCTGTCCCTCTTCCTCATGAAGACTGTGCAACCAAAAATAGATAATTTACTAATTGGAAGCTTAGGTTTTATACCTCTCATCAGCTCTGCTGGGAATTTTTCTTCTCCTCGTCTCACAACCAAGTTTCTGATCCTTGCTGCGTGAAGAATTGCTGCTCCCCACGTCATCTTTGGAAGTCCTGAGTCAATGAGCAAACATCTTGCCATCTCCAGCAGTGTCCTGTTGCACCTCTCAGCTAACCCATTCTGTTGTGGCGTCTCTGGTATGGTCTTCTCCTGTAGAATGCCTGCATCTAAGCAGTACGTCTCGAACTGCTCTGAGAGAAACTCCTTCGCATTGTCTTGCCTCAGCTTCTTGGGCGTCCCCACACTGAGAACAAATTTCTTCAGGCTGGCCAGTGCTTCACTCTTTGCCTTAAGCAAGTCCACAAACACAAACTTCGTGTATTGGTCTGCAAACACTATGCAGAACCGGAACCCTGACAGTGACTCTACTCTGAAAGGTCCCATCACGTCTGTGAACACCCTCTCCAGCTTCTCTTCTGCTTGGGTCTCTGCCACTCTTGGTACTGGAGTCTTTGTGATCTTGGCCAATGCACACACATTGCATACATCATCGAGTTCCCCCACTGTCTCTGGTGCATTCCTGACCACATCCGCTTGATTCAAATGATCCAATCGTCTGTGCCACTTCCTTGCACTGTCAAGTTTCACGCTGTTGGAACTCATCTTGAATTCTAGAACGCTGCAGGGTAAGTAAAACAAATTTTCTTGTGTTAGTTTTACCCGAGTTCCCTTCTGGAGTTTCATGCAGCTGTTTCCTCTCTCGAAAGTGAAGCTATGTCCCCACTCCGTGCATCTTGAGACTGATAGGAGGTTTGAAGAATAGTCCGGCACACACAGAACATTTTTGAGTTCGCATTGGAATTCCCCTTTGTTTGAGGGTATGCTGATCCTCACACAGCCTCTGCCCACCACTCTGGAAGCCTCTCCGTTGGGATTTCTGACCACTGATTGAATGGGCACAAAGTCCAGAAACGCATCGATGTTCGTCACTATGTGATCTGTACAACCACTGTCCACTAGCATGCCTGCTGTCTTCCACTGGGTAAGAGCTGCCCAGCATTCCTCGTCTGGTGTAGCCAATGTTGGACCCATTGCCACTGACTCATGTTTGCCTCCATCTCTTTGTCTCTTGCATGCCCTGTCTAGGTGACCCTTCTCACCACACTTGCTGCATTGTGCTGTCTCCTTCCTCCTGCAGTCCTTGGCAAAATGTCCAGGGATCCCACACACAAAGCAGTTTCCTTTCTTGGGTCCCTTCTTGAAGTCACGCTTCACTGCCAGTGCCACTGAACCACTTTGTCCCTTGTGTCTCTGCACCGTGCTCTCATGAAAGTTCTGCAGCCTTTTCCTCAACTCTGTGAAGTTCGTTGCCGGGTTGAAGCTTTCCTGTATAACAAAACTTTCATACCTCATTGGCAGACCATTGAGGACCAAGGCGTTGAAAAGGGTCTCTGAGACTGCTTCCCCTGCTTCTTGTAGCCTTGCGAGCAACTCCTGTCCTCTGATGAAGAAGCTGTCTAAATCCTCAGAATCCTCGAGCTGCAGTCGAGCAAGCTGTGCCACTAAAGTCACCACTGTCGGCGTCTCCACACTCTGAAATCTCTCTTGCAAAAGCTTCCAAGCCTTTGCTCCATCTCCAATGCCATCATCTCCCACACAGTCATGTCTCATCAGCATGAGGGTTGTTGCATCTAGAGTCAGTGCCAGATGGCACCACACATTGTTCCGTTTCTCCTTGATGTCTGCAACTTCCTTCTCATATGCATCCTTCAGCACCTTGTGGTTCTTCTTTTCATCATTGGTTGCCCCATTGGCCAGTGGCGCAGGCTCATTGGGTTGCTCCTCTGTCCCCAGTAGTGATTTGTAGAGTCCCTTCGTCTGCATCACCGCCACAAATCTTGTGCTCCAGATTGGAAAGTCCTGTGCCTTTCCTGTGTAGGTCAGCAGCTTCACTGTCTGTTGATCCATTGAAGTTTGAGCAGGCAAAACAGTTGTAAAAAGAAAAGGTACTAAGCAGAAAAGGATTATGACTGTCAACAACAAATTAGTTTTGTTTTGGAAATTAATTTTATGACTTAAAAATTGCTGGGCCCATAACCAGTTGGGTTATGGACTTTCGCAAGCGGAATAAAAAGCGTTTTCAACTAAGTAAAAAAATTAATTTCTCAAAAATGAGAGAATAACAAAATGATATTTTACAGTAGAATTTAGAGATTTACAGGAGAGATCTGATTATTAGATCAAGATGGTGATTTGAATTTGGGGGTGAAAAAGGACTCAAAAATCAGCTGTATATATACCCATTATCAGTGTGAAAAAGTCAAGATACAAAACTAACCTTAGCACCGTGATTTATAGTGGGGGTCGCAAGGGTTACCCAATATGGTTTGCTTCTGCAAATCAGTCGCAAAGGGAACCATAAATGGAATGCATTTGCACTTTTCTAAGAATTCATTCACACTTCCGGAGATATCATCATCATTTAATACGTGCTGGGAAGATTTTACATCAATTAATCTAACTCTAATGATAGTTATCTAGATTCACCAATTTGAACCGAATATTGATTCTCAGCACCATTTCTTGACGATTCATTTATATAATTTCTTTGATCAAAATCAAATTGCTTGTCTTTCTAATCTGGTAAGTCAAACTTTCTTTCTAATTCTCACTAAGTTTAAGACTATAGTTTGATCGAAATTCTAACACACACAATTTCTATCAGTTTACCTGTGCGGTTTCCATTTTCGTACAGATTTGATATCAGTTGATTGCTAGCAGAATTGCTGCCACAAAGGAGCTGAGGAACTGAACAGCCATATCAGCAACTGACAGCCATATGAGAAGTTGATTTATCTAAAACTACTTCTATTTCTTGGTTGCGACTTTTTCGATTTATACATTACTAAATATCATTTATTTTGCAATGGTTTTCAATTTAATTGTTTAGTCAAGTGACAGCGTTTTTCAAAAGCATGATTTTAAGCTCTGCTTTGAAAAGCTAGTACCCTCTCGAGCAAATAAAGTAGCGGGTGATTTTGCAAAGCGAGAAATAAAGTGGCATTTTTGACTGCCACGATTAAAGACAGACTATAGTTACCACGGCCAAGACAAAATACAGGCGCCAATTTGCTCTGCTCAGCTTAAGGCCAGACGAATAAACTTAATGCGTAGAATAGAAACAGAGCGACGACTCATAGGACGCAAAATTTATTGTCTTCATTTAAATTGTGAAAAGGAACCTGATCAGACTAATGCTCTAATGATCCGTATAGAAAAATGCTGTTTTCTCTATTATTCAGCGCTGTTTTGCAATGGCTGATATGTCCGGATGATTTAATGAGAGTACAAAATCGGCCAGAAAGAGAAAGTTATCTTCAATTAAGAGATCCCTCCTTGTGATTTCTCCTGTTATCTGGAATAGGTCATCAATATTCTCTCAGCGCCGTAAACTGACACAATCGGGTCCAAAAAGTGGTTCACAAAAGCATAAGTGTTTCAGCAGCTCTATGTCATGATCATTTTTTTCTATTTTTGTATTGATTTTCTTCACAAAAATTAAAAGATTATACCCTAAAAATGGTCTAAGTCAACGCAAAACAATGTGGATAAAATTCTAGATCAGTTATTAGAATTGGAGAATTCAGTCTGATATGGTCCTACAAGAAATGATCTCGTTACTTTGTTCTCTTGTATTCTGATCAAGATCATCTTAGTCTGGAATCTCAATATGTGAGCAGATATTAATAACCCGGGTCGCCGCTTCCTTGGTTCCATACAAAGATCATATATGATGTCATACAAATCATAACGTATTTCCTAGTACGATCTTTCCATGGAACCAAGGAAATTATATGATTCTTGCATGAAACCTAGGAAATCATGTATGATTCTTGAATGAAATCCAGGAAACAATATATGATTTTTGCATGAAATCGAGGAAATTATTTAAGATCGTTATGGGAAATCAAAGATTTAAATCACGAAAAACCTCTCACAACACCTCAAAAAACGCGGAAAAGCAATTTATGTAGAAATATCAGAGCCAGAAAACAATTGGTTCTTGTATGAAAACCAGGAAATCATATATGATCCTTGTATGAAATCGAAAAAATCATAAATGATCCCTGTCAAAAATCAAAGATATCAAGAAGGTTCCCATATGACGATGAAGTTGTTGTTAGTCCTTGTATTACTAGAGAATGCTAAGCAAGATCAGCTTTCATCGTCGTGATGAAAGATCAGCTTTCAACTTCAATTTCCTTAGATGAAACTCAAGAACTCATTGTAGGTTGACTCTGGTGTTTTTTTAAACTAAAGGAGCGTTATAGCTGTTACTATTGGAGTCGTTATCTCATTTACAACAAATTTATTTTTTTATGAAACTTGCATGATTACCGAGAAATTATACAAATCATATATGACCTTGTATGTTTCCCGGGAAAATAAAACTCAATAACACATCCTTTGGGTGATTCTGGTGTTTTTTTTACTAAAAGAGCGTTTTAGCTGTTACTATTAGAGTCGTTAACTCCTTCACAACTATTTTTTTTAATGAAACTTGCATGATTGCCGGGAAATCATACAAATCATATATGACCTTAAGGATTACCGGGAAAAATGAATCTCAAGAACTCATCGTTGGGTTATTCTGGTGTATTTCTTAACGATTGAGCGTTATAACTGTTACGATTAGAGTGGTTTACAACTGTTTTAATTTTTTTGTATGAAACTTGTACGATTACGGGGAAATTATAAAAACCATATATGACCTTGTATGATTACCGGGGATCATATATGACCTTATATGAAATCAAGGAAAGTTGTATGATGGGCAACCCGGGAATCAACTGAAAATCACATGGAACCGAAACCTTCTTATTTGGATATCAAACATCATAACTACAACGGTCTTTTTAGCCGTTTTAGGTTATATACCAGTTTTATGATTTCTTTTTAGTTAAACAAATTTTTTTTGATTTGATAATGATCAATGACTATCAATTGTAATTCTTGCGTCATTGAATGAATTAGTTACAGTTGTGAAAAAAATCTTTTTTCATTTCTTCAAAACAATATGCTCTTGTTTCAATTTCTCCAGGTGTCGTGATAAGAGCCGATTTCCTGAGCAAAAATTGAAATGAATAATCGACAGAATTCTCATTGTTGGTTACCATGTATCAACTACAATCCAAAATTGGGGATGCGTACATGGGAGCCTTGACAGGCATAGTTTTATAGGATCCTTTTGGAAACTTCTTGGTCAAAGTTCTTGTCGTGTTCTCGACAACAACAAACCGGAGCATTGTTAAAGGCTACAATGAATTCAAAGTTCCAGTAGGAAAAGTTATATGAAAGCAAGTGGTGTATCAAAGACTGAAGACTAGTTTCGAAACTTTCACTTCTTCTGTAGCTGCATTTTTAAGGTCTTTATTAAAGACTTATCACGCTCATGATGATGGATTTACTATTGTCACTTTATTTTCCAAATCGCAATAAAGCTTCTATGACATTGGCAAACTTAGTACGAAAACAAGAGTTAGTTTGAGCTCGTCTGCGGACAACTTCAATGACAGAATGAGAAAAAATTGAAATCCAGGATGCGTACACGGGATTCTTGACAGTTTTAGTTTTTCAAAGGATTCTTTCCGGGAGCTTGTCAGAATTCATGCCGTCTTCTCGACAACAAAATATAGGAGCATTGCTGAAGGCTACAATGATTTCATAGCTCCAAGAGGAACAACTATTCGAAAGAAAGTGGTGTAAGGCTCACCAGCTTGGAAACTTTCACTTTTTCACTAGCTGCTTTTTGAAGATCTTTTTTAAGAGTTGGCATGCTTCTGATGAATTTATTATTGTCACTTTATTTTCAAAATAACAAAAAAGTTTATCCATGGTTTTAGCAGATCTAGTACGAAAACAAGTGTTAGCTTAAGCTCTTCTGCCGACCACTTCCATGGAATAATGAGAAAAAAATTCCATCTAATTTTTTAAATCTTTCTTGTTTTATTCATAGAAATTCAGCCTATGCGCTAGAGGATGCAGAATAATTTTAACCTATAAATCTATTCCTGTTTGATTTCAATTCCTAATTACTTCATTTTTAGTTTCAAGTTTTTATTGTTTATGATTTTTTTAAATATATGTAAATTGTCTCCCAATATTTTTCTTATTTGGTAAGACTAACAACTGGATGAGTTTTCATTTGCAATAGAGGACGCCACTTTTATCAGTGTGAATTGCAACTGCCTAGTGCCGCTTTGCTCATTATTTTCCTTGAACTTCATAAATCAGTTTTACTACAAAGTTTCCTGTTACTGCTAGTCATTACTAGATTTAGTATAACTAAAATTCTTTTTCATGGTGATAACTATAATTTGTGAGTTCAAAAAATACTCGAGATTCTCAATTATTATTTCAACTCTCCATAAGAAGTTTACAAAATCTGTTCGTTTCACTCATACAAAATTGACCTCCGTTGAGTAGGAGATTTTTTTTTCAAATTTCTTCCTTTTAATTTGGACAAAGCTGATGACCTAATCAAGGGCGTGATTACTTTTGTTTGGAACATAAAGAGCTTTACCTGAATTGCCTAGATCTTCATCAAATGGTCAGAATATGCTATAATGCGTTGTATCGTTATTAAATTTTCAGTCAATACAGAGTACACTAGGCAGAACATCTCTTTAGAAAAATGTGCTTTCTTTCTATGATTTTGGAATACACGTTCTTTACAAATCTTGTAGGAATAGGGTTTTCCAAAGTTATGAATTTTTTTAAAGACTGTCAACAATTTCTTCTTTTATCGCACGCTATCTGCATTTTGGATAAAGTTCAGAGATTGACTGATGTTAGATTTATTATTTGTTGTCTATAAAGACATGATCAATGCTGCGCATGTATAGTGCATTTCATAAAGTTTAAAAGCAAGCTAACGTTTTGAGAGCACTAAGGCATGCATAGCCGTTGCGGTCCTATTGTGCCATACCTAAGTATACGTCGAAATAGTTAACAGCCTATCAGACTATGCCAACGCGCAAGAATTGAAAATCATCACTATAAAGAAGCAGTGAATTGGTCGGAGAACTTTTTTTCTATCCTGCGAGGATACAATCCACTGGCTGGCAATTCAAGCCCAGCAGCAGAGGAGTACTCGCAAAAAACAACAAGCTCAACTGAGCACGGTGACTAAATGCTTAGTTTTATTGCTTGAGCATTGAGAGCTAAAACCTAGCGTGTTTTCATACTTCATTGAAACATCAATTTTTGCGGTATATATGATAGTGATAACTGTAACTGAGTGTGGGTTCCCGGACCTTGCTCACAGTGAGTTTCAGCGCTGTACAATTGACTCTCAATTGTAACCATTACTGAACCAGTCAAATAGAAGTGTAAATACTTCTGCCAGTCTGCCTGGCAGAAGTATTAAGAAACATCCCAGTCTGTCCCTTTTCTTCGCAGCCTAATTTACATTATTGGTGAACACTGCACAGAACGTTTCACATCATCAGACTGTACATAAAACGAACCTAGCAAGTTTTGAAAATTTCGAATAGCTGATATCATGCTTAAAACTTTTAATATGGCGATACCCACAAAAGCTATTCTAGCTCGAACTATACCAGATATTGGTGCATTTACATCTGTGCGGTGGAAGCGGAGTTCGGAGGTGGAGGCGGGAGTAGGAGGAGGAAGCGGGGGTCGGAGGCGGAGGCGGGGGTCGGAGGCGGAGGCGGGGGTCGGAGGCGGGGGTCGGAGGCGGAGGCGCGGGTCGGAGGCGGAGGCGGGGGTCGGAGGCGGAGGCGGGGGTCGGAAGCGGAGGCGGGGGTCGGAGGATTATAACTTCCGGAGGGCAACAGTCGGAGAGAGCGGATTATAACTTCCGGAGGGATTTATAACTTCCGGAGCGGATTTATAACTTCCGGAGGGCGACAGCTTGAAACTAAGTTAACTTGAACTAAATTAAACCGTTTTAAATTAATGCCATTTTAATGCCATTAGTACGATTTTAAATTAAATACCATTTTAATTAAATTCATGTATTTATTGAGCATGCATTTCAACTTTCAATTTAGCTTTCATTTTAACTTTCATTTCCCCGCGCGTTTTGAGAGAGAGAGAGAGAGATAATTGCGGCGTGTAAACAAACTGCTCAGATAGAGGACATGCGGTAATTAAAGCTGTGCATATAAAGGACATGCGGTAATTATAGCTGCTCAGATTGGAAGAATGCAATAATTTGCTATGATCAGATGAAAGGCAGAAAATAAGTGCAGACTGCCCAGACGGATGAGTCATTTTGAGTTTTACAGCCAGACTGTAAATAGAAAAATGTGACATGAACAGATTCATGCTCAGCGCAAAAATCCAGCATGTTTCTTTATGGTTCAGCTCTGAAATGCTATGACAGATAGGTCCGGGTTTCAACACAATATCTCATCGTCCACGCTAATTTTTTCTAAAAATATCAAAATCAATTTGCCAACATCGACAGGTTTTCATTTGACACTTTAATTAACATTTGAAACGTTCGCAAGCCTTTCCACTTGATGTCATGGACTTCAAAATAATTCATTTTGTGAAGAGTTCACGTGCTATTTGGTGTGTTATCCAATCATACATATAGGGGACACTCGTGAAAAAACTGCCTCTGCTGCAGTTTGGGAAAGTGAATGAATTCTGGTTTGATGTTGACGTCTTTGATCTAACTGCTTCCCAGTTGTAGTTGTTGGCTATTCCCAAGACACAGTCAGGGTTAGTTGAGCCACATTGGAATGTGAAGAGGGGACTTCCTTCGTCTCCAAAACAAGTGTTAGCTCCATTTTCGACTGGTGTAGTGCAAATTTGGTCCTCTCTGGAAAAAAAATACAAACTGAGGAATGTCCAAATAATTTCAAATGTGTTTTGTTGTATAATTTCCAACAATTGTTTTGATAAAAATGACGCAATAAATTAAATGTCCCTGAGAACTAGACTGAAAGTTATCATCGCAATATTCCCAAGCTGTCAATATAAGGGAATTGAATGTGTTGTAAATGGTGTTGCAGACTCTTAAATAATATTAAATGAAATTAAATGAAAACCAGAGTTCATGCTTGCACGGATTCCGTGATTCTCAGACGGCACCTACAAAAAACTTAAGCAAATTCCGTATTATAGTAAGTAGCAACCCGGACTTGAGTCGCAGAGCATTTCAGCGCAGAACAAGCACATTTTAAGAGTACACAATTAATTCAGTTTTAAAACAGTGCAATTTGGAGAAAATTTTGAGTTACTTTTTGTGCAGCTTTTCTTCATTATGAATATATTGAGGTCATAGAGTTCGCCATACTTTTGCAGCCTATAACTGGTAACTACTATGGTAATAGGCACACTATTTATACATAGGCTAGTTTGTGGGCAATTACCACTAAGATATTTTAACTTAGTGGTTACGACTTGCGACCCAAATTGAAAGTTATAAGTATCCACGTGGAAGTTCGAATCACATATAAAGCCAGCCTTTGTTGGCGGAAGTTAAACTGAACATGTTAGTTTTCATGAACTAAATTTTACTGAAAAATCAGACTGGCCAGTGTAAATTGTGACATGATCAGAGTAATGGCCAACCTAAAAACTCGAAGGGCTCTAGACTAATTTGGCTCTGATTTGCTCTGCCACGAAATTGGTCTTCATTTTTTTGGCAAGTTTCTGGCGAGAAGTCTTCAAGATATGTCGTCAAATCAAACTTGTATGGTCATTGCACCTGTGCCACAAAATATAGTATTTTACCAAGACCCTATTAACGCACATCATGATCTATCATGAAAATATAACTGAACGAGATTCTTCTAAGGAGTCTTAATTTTTTTAAAGAAAGTCAAGATCTTTTACGTTGCTTGGTTTGGTGACTTTGGATCTTCATGAAAAGTTGTTAGTTTGTTTTCCTCAGAAATCACAATGGAGCTGGATACTTTAATTCAAATAGACAACTTCTCATCTTCCCTTTGCCAAGTACAAATGTATCGAAGTACTCAATTGGAAGGATCAAAAACCGCTCTCCTGGAAAAACTATTCACTGGCTTTTTGAGGAGAAGAACTTTGTATCAAACCGATGCCAAACTTTAACTTGATCAGAAGAAAACTGCCCTCAAGGCTCTGGTTTTTAGAGGTGATGTATTGCTGCAATGAACTCTATGAGCACTAAATTTTCAAAAACTGTTCGCACTATAAATCGGAGTATTTATTTTCGCAATGGATAACCTCGACACCCCGAAACGTGCAGTTTTCAAATTGCAAATTTATACCACGCGGAATGTTTTTGGGAAAACGTTACATGAAATTTGAAGAACAAAATGAATACAAGATTGGTTAACAAATAAAAACCGTACAATATGTATCACCCAACAGGAAAACATCACATTTTGTCGGAATGAGTATTTGAGGTTCTATCTTTTTTGTCCCCACGCTCTCAAGCTTCGTGGGAAATATTATTCACACTCCATGAACGCGTGTTCAAGTAATACTACTGATTTAATTGTGAAAACACGTATTTCACAATTTTTTTGCGGGGGGGGGGCGCTCGGCAGCAGGGGACTTTCACTGAGAAATTAATAAAAGTCTAATGCAATTGCCAGTAAATTTGAGTTAAACGTGGAATCGTCAACATTTTGAGTCCAGTTTTGTTATGAAACACATTCTTACACTGAAACATCAGAATTAACTTGCGAATGTGACATTAAGTGCAGGTTAACCCAAGAATTAATGTTGATTCCGTACTTGAGTCTTAGAGCATTTCAGCGCAGATCAAGCATATTACAGGAGTAAAAACGTTCAATTCTGAAACTTTACATCTACAGAAAATTTTATGTTTTTTATATGCTTTTTTTTTCATTATGATTATATTGAGGTCATAGAGTTCGCCCAGGCTATATTTATAATGTATAGTGTGAAAATCTCTCATATACCAAAATTAAGTCTGAGCAGAAAAATGTCATACTTTTGTTATCCAAATTAAATGTTACAAGTACCCACATGGAAATTCGAATGACATATAGAGAACGTTATTGACGGGAATTAAGCTGAACATATTATAGTTCATAAAGTAAATTTTTCTCAAAAATCAATACTGGCAAGTATAAATTGGGACATGAACAGAATACTTGTCGTCTTAAAAAACAGAATGTCTCCGGACTGATTCAGCGCTGATTTGCTCTGCCACCAACCTCCGGGAAGTACATTTCAAAACTTCAAAATCGAAAAGCACTTACTAAATTTGTAGGTGTACTCAAGGTTTTGAGAAGCCAAATCCGATGTCGGCCTTTTTCTATAAGTGCTCTAGAGAGCAATGGACTGAAATAGACGCTTGTTTTTGCACTGATACAGGTTTGTATGGTGTAATTATACCCAAGTCCAGCATTTGCACCAAAACATGTTAACTTAAATGTGAACACATTTGCTGGCGTTTAATGCTCTGAAGGCTTTAAACTTTTGTAAGATTGGCGGTTAAATTAGCGTTAAATTTTTGTAAGATCTTTTTTTATTTTTTGCGGTAATTTTTTTACGGACGAATAGGAATAGGAAAACTTTACAGCAGAATAGGAAATCTTTACCGCTAAAACTGCAAGTCAACAAAAATTCATCTCTTAATGCTAGCGCAAGTCTGAAAACTTTCTTTCACCATATTTACCGTTAAATTTTCAAGGCCATATTGGTTAAGGATTTTCTGCCGGTAATCACAGCAAATAACCCTAAGAGAGTTGGGTACTTTACTCATTCAACGATGGTTACATACACCTCGGCTCGGATCTTTTCCGTTTGTGCCCCCCCCCCGCCCGCAGCTTAGTGGTCGCATTTTATTTGCACCCTCATGACGCACGTGCATTATTTTTAAATAATGATTTACTACGCAATAACACGTATTCTGTAACTGGGGGAGCATAACCTACTGGAAGGGGGCACAAACGGAGGAGATCCTCTCATCTTTCACTTTTAATGGCATTACAGATTGCGTCTTTCAAACGAATTTTTAAAATATTCTTGATATGAAACTGGCCATTACAATACCCAATTAATTCGTATTATGCAAGTATTATAGTCTAATTATGTATTATGAATGCTCATATTCTAACGGGGAGGGGGGCTTGTTTCAGTTTGCTGGGTTGTACCTGCAGCGATGCAGGCCACTGGGCGTGTTTGTTGAAGATATGAATGATGCTCGAAACAGTCCCATCTGGTTCAGGGAGGAAGGATGGTGTAAATGGTCTGGCATTGTGGTTCCTAATCCGCATGTTGACAAAACCTCCCCTGCGTAGAGACCATCAATCTCACAAAGATTAAGAACTCGAGAACTTGAAATCGGCATCTGTCGTCGGAGTTTCAAAAGAGCAATGTCTCGAAAGTTAGTTGTCGGATCAAAGCTGAAAAAGGACAATTTTTGCTTTAAGTTTTCGCTGAATCCAGCTTATCAGCAATAATGATTCAAAAAAATTCTACTGCAAGATCACATTTGGGAAGAAAAGCCTTCAGAATTTTGCGGCGGGACTAGGATTACAGCTATCTAACATTGATATTCCTACACGCATAAGCAACAATAAAAGAAGTTTGACAGATCACTGTTTTTCGACTAATGACATTTTTCTTTTTTCTGTCCCCACATTTTTTGAAAAAAGGGAACATTTTCTGTCAGTCCACTTTTTTTGTTCAGACACTGACTTTTATGAGGGTATCCCAGACTAAAACATTTCATATCAATTTAAAGCCCTCTGAGATCAAAATTTAGGCAAAGAGAAATTTTAATACTTCTAGCTCCGGAAAACATTTTTGAACAAATTTTGACAGCAGTTGATATCAATAATTGTCCAAACATTTTTTTTTCAACTTGAACTTTAATCTTTTCCAGACTGTGGCGTTTGTGTAAATTAAAAAACTAAATTGCTTATTGAGCGATAAATTCTTCATACAAAAACCGTAGAGGGATTTCGTCAGCTAATAAAAGTTTTTTCTTTCTCAGTTCACATAAAAATTCTTAAAACTTTCTATTTCTTTAAAAAATAATCCGCAGAGTGAAAAGGACTAAAAACAAATTCTACTGACAACCGATGTTCTTCAATGCTACAAAATGAGAGCCTTTGCGAAATGCCTTCAATTTTCTGACACATTAGATAAAAGCAGATGCAGGAGTGCAAAAACTGTCAGATATTTAAGAAAAAAATTGGAGAAATTCCTTAAAATTTGCTGAAATTTGCTGTTTCAAATATATTCAAATTCAAAATTTTATTTTCAAACCCAGCTAACCACGTTTGCAAAATTTTGTTAGAAAAAACGACCGAAAAGCCCCATTATGCTCCTGAAGCAAGACTAATGACAAATTTTTTTCGAAAAAATTTCAAAAAGTTCAATACAAACATTGATCGAATTTTTATAATTGCCCCTTTAATTGCCTCAAGAAATTCGAACCTAGTTTTTTGGATAAAAATGAAAACAAGACATAAATGTACGATGCAAACACAGGCGTAAAAATCAGTTGTACGAAACATATTTTAAATTTTTTTCTGTGCAGTTTTTGTTTCTGTTTTTAATTTTGTGTGGTTTTATGGATATCACTGTGTGTGTGTTTTTGTGTGTGTGTGTGTGTGTGTGTGTGTGTGTGTGTGTGTGTGTGTGTGTGTGTGTGTGTGTGTGGGTGTGGTAGGTGTCTGGTACTTAATCTTCGAAAGAGAGATAGTCTGAATGAGTTAGTTCATTTAAATGTCAGACACAAATAGAGACAGACGGCAAAAACCAACAGAATTCAAAAACAAAAACATAAAAATTACATTTGCTTTTTTCAAATTGCAACTTTTTATTTATTTGAAATCAAACTAAATTTTATAAAATCTTTCTTGCAAAAAATCTACGAGACTATAACTTATTATTATCCTCCTTATGCTCATGAGACATCATAATTGTCAAAATTTTTCGAAAGACTTCGAAAGATGTCTTTTCAAAGTTTAGAGCCAAAATACAATTACCGATACGTTTACCTCAACTGGTGCACACCTAGTTTCCATAAGGAATTAGATTGAATCAGTTGTACCTGCATTGCTTGCTCCTTGCAGTACCGAAAAACAAAGTCTTTGATCGAGAGATTAACCCACAAATTTATGCGAAGAATCCAAGACCAAATCGGCAACAATGATATGTTACGAAACATACTCTTTGTGAGCAATTTTGCATTTCTATCTATACATTCATCTAGATTTTTAAAATGCAAAATTAGAAGCTATGTTTCTTTGGATCATGTTGCGAATGAATTATTGTGTTCTCAATCGATGTCTGTCCGGCAGATTTTAGTATTTTTGTAAGGCAGTGGCCGCACTTCTTTAAGCTATTTTTGAACTTTTGGGCTATGAAATTTAGCTCAGCTAGAATTGCCATCACTCATCAGGTCGCCCTTTTAACCTGAAAATCTGTTCTGTACGATCAGATAAATTTCAGAAGTTATATTCATTGAGCTGATGTAAGACTGAAAGTTTTATACAAAAACACCAGATAACAGGTCTAGCAAAAATTGTATAAAATAACTCATTATATGATATGAGCTAATGAAACAAGTTTGTTAGAAATTACAAGATCATAGAATTAAAAACACTGGGCGTTAAAATGGATGTTATTCAAACAACGAAAGAGATCAAATGTAAAAATCCGCCTAAAACCTGGATACCAAAGTGTGTAAATCTGGTTTTTACTGAAGCAATGTCTGATCATTAATGAGCCAGTGACTGGTCAGAATCCATAATTTTTTGCTAAAAATTCCGATCATTAACGAGTGTAGATCTCTTAAAATTGTCAAAATTAATAACAGCGACCTGTATAAAGATTATTCCAACTGCAGCAAGTTCTGCAAGTTCTCATATGAAGTTCATTGGAGCAAAAATAGCTTAAAAACGGTCACGAGTATCTGGTATTAATTCTTGTGAAGGGGTAAATATTTGAGCATACGTGTGAGGATGAGCATATACCAGCAAAAAAATTTTTTGGAATAACCTCTAGCAAAATTTCATCCAGTATTTGAAAATACGTAGTTCTGATTAAGTTTTATGTTTTGACTCTGATTAATTCAACAGTTAGAATAAAAAGTATAGCTTATTCCAGATATTGTCAATTTTGTAGGATCCGATAATTTTAAATGTTCTTCTATAAGACTTGACGTGGGACCTGAAAGTTCTATAAAGCAACACCAGATAAAACGTGTTAAAAATTTTGTATTAATCAGCTCATTATCTGATATGAGATAAAGAAACAGAACGTTACCAGATAAGTTTATCAGAAATTTACAAGATAGTATATAGTAAAAAAACCCATTGATTTTTTCTATATATGGTCTGGTAAGTTTCTGATAAATTTAACATTAATGTTATTCATATAACGGACAAGACCGAGGTTAAAAAAGCCACCTAAAATCTAATTATTGAACAGCGTGAATCGGGTATTTACTGAAGTGATGTTTGATCAAAAATGAGCCATCAGCTGGTCAGCGAGCGTATTTTTATGCTGCATTTTCCAACCAACATCTATTGTAGTTTTGTTAAAATTTTTCAACATTATTACCACTTACCTGCACAAAATTTATTCCAACTCGAGCATGTGCCTTTATGCTGTACATTGGAGCAACAAATAGCCTCCATGCTATCACGAGTGTCTGATATTGGTTCTCATATGAGGGTTAAATTTTGAGCATACATATGAAGATACGTACACACCGGCGAAAAATCATTTTTTTCCAGAAAAACATCTAGCAAAGTTTCTTTCAGTACTATATCTTTCCAATTTTTGATTTGATTTACATATTTGGTTCTTTGATTATTATCATTAATCTAATTTTTAATACAAAATAGAAACTTAAATGAGAAATTATCGTTATTAGCTAGAAAAAATCATTGTCGAAAAAACGTTGCTACAAATTTGGTTTTTGATGCCATTGTGCATATAGTTTTTTTTGTAATGATGACATGTGCGGAAAACGGCACGATCAAGGACCAATAAGCAAAACGATGGAGCTAGTAGATTCTGCCAGGCTTGATTTTTTCTCTTGGTTGGCCTGCTTAAAACCCGGTAAAGATGAGCAATAAAAAAACGGATCTAATCTGCTTCGCCCCCCCCCCCCCAGTTTAGTGAGCATAATTTTTTTATGACCCCCAGGGGCACGTGCTATTTTCTTACATAGTAACGTGCTATATAACAACAAATATTTTGCACCTGGGGGTCATAAAAAATACTGGGGGGCCGAAACAGAAAAGATCCAAAAAAAACATTGAAGTCACATCATTTCTGATTTCCGTCTTCAGTTGTCTGATCATACACTTTCTCTTCCGCCTGGCTGATGGATGCCCAGATTAGACACTCAACCAATAACGAAAAATAGTTTTTTATTCAGGTTCGTGCTTAAACTATTTGACGACAAATTTTTTGAGTTACGTGAAATTCTTGAACAATAACAGCTCTCACCTATGACTTGAATTGGAACTCTTGAATGGAATTATTGTTAAACTCTGAACAAAAACAGCTCTCACCTATGACTTGAATTGGAACTCTTGAATGGAATTATTGTTAAACTCTGAACAATAACAGCTCTCACCTATGACTTGAATTGGAACTCTTGAATGGAATTATTGTTAAACTCTGAACAATAACAGCTCTCACTTATGACTTGAATTGGAACTCTTGAATGGAATTATTGTTAAATTCTGAACAATAACAGCTCTCACCTATGACTTGAATTGGAACTCTTGAATGGAATTATTGTTAAACTCTGAACAATAACAGCTCTCACCTATGACTTGAATTGGAACTCTTGAATGGAATCATTGTTAAACTCTGAACAATAACAGCTCTCACCTATGACTTGAATTGGAACTCTTGAATGGAATTATTGTTAAACTCTGAACAATAACAGCTCTCACCTATGACTTGAATTGAAACTCTTGAATGGAATTATTGTTAAACTCTGAACAATAACAGCTCTCACCTATGACTTGAATTGGAACTCTTGAATGGAATTATTGTTAAACTCTGAACAATAACAGCTCTCACCTATGACTTGAATTGGAACTCTTGAATGGAATTATTGTTAAACTCTGAACAATAACAGCTCTCACCTATGACTTGAATTGGAACTCTTGAATGGAATTATTGTTAAACTCTGAACAATAACAGCTCTTACCTATGACTTGAATTGGAACTCTTAAATGGAATTATTGTGGAAATCTTAAAAAGAACAAACAAGCCAAATATCCCCTGAACAATGAAAAGAATCAAATTTTATTTAGATAGAATCTATATAAATTCAGGATTTGATTTGAAGTTCTGATCGCTACATCTTCATACAATTTTTGGTTCCTCTGGGTGCGTAGGTTGTACTTGATAGTGATTATTGCAAGCATGTTGTTTTCTTTCTGAGCTTCTGGAATCAAAACGAGAGCAAATAGTCTGTTTGATTTCTGAGTTCCGATTCGTGTAAAGTTACAATAATCAGTAACAAACTGGTTCATAATAAGGTCTTTAAAAAAATTATCAAGAATGAAATTTGGCAAAGAAATTTTGCAAAGAAGCTTTGTTAGGTAGATTCCAGCGGCTGATACAGTCAGCCGCCGTCATTGGGTTGCACTTTACCGTGTTTTTTTTTAATTTCAAAAACGTTGGCTCTCTTTGGGTTTACTAAATGGAAAAGTTATCATGAACTCAAATGAGAGCAAGAGTATTCACTTGACACAAGTGCCGTTTGTTTCGTTTTGCTGAGTAACTTGATTATGATTAAATTTTGATGTCATATGCCAGCCTACATGTTCCGGTTGTAGAGTTCACTTGCTTTGCCCTGTTGCTTATTTTTTCGTCGAGGAGCAGCATTTTTTCATTCACTTTTTTAAAATTTTGGAACAGTAGCAACTCAGTTTTTGATGCTGTTCGATGAAACAAAACAACGGATGAAAGGATATTTTGGTCTGATATACAACGAAAAAAATTAATGCTAATATGGACTCAATAAAAAATGTTTGATTGTTAGACCTCGTCGTTTAGGTTTTAGGAAGAAAAATTTTACCCTGCAGGAATGATGATTTTTGAGAATGAGAATCGGTTGTGTTGCCCTAGAATCTCGTCAGTAGAGTACTGTCCCACTTGACCCAAAATTGTCCGCTCTTTGTCTGCAAACATAAATTTCAACATTTGATCAACCAAGCACATTGATCGGGCCCCTCCATCTCTCTCCCGTTTTGTTGTAAAAATAACAAGAGCCAAAAAGCATTCATTTTGAGGTGAAAACAAACATTTTTGGAAACGTTAAACGTCTTATAAGTGTACCAAATATAAGTGTTCTCGATATGTTTATATATATATATATATATATATATATATATATATATATATATATATATATATATATATAAGTGTACCAAATACTAGAGAGGGTGAGAGAGGCAAGGAGCAAGATATTTATACATAGGGTTACATTTTATCTCTATTTTTTTGCTCTATGATTTAATACAACCCAGAAAAAAATATCAACATGCTACTTATGAATTTTCTACGATCAGAAAAAAATTGGTAATGAACAATCGCTCAACCATCGCCGGATTTTCTACGAATTTACTATGATCCGGAGTAATGTGTATATGGGCTCACAGGTACAGGGAGGGGAGACGTATAATTTCTAAAACTCCAAATTTTACATATTATCATTTTTAAGGAATTCATAAATTTCACAAAATATAAAAAAATTTAACGATAATTTGAACAGAAACCATAATTTCGCAATGTATATATAAACTCGAAAGAAAGCTACGATTGAAAATTGAAATAGCTTCAAAGATTACAACAAATGAAATTGTTATATATTTATATATATATATATATATATATATATATATATATATATATATAAAACCAGATGTAAAGTAAAACTTAATACATCACCATTCAACCCATTCAATCTACCATGTCCATCCTTAAAACTAAACGATATATTGTATTCATTTTAACAATTTGATATAAATTTTTTGCCGGTAAAAACTATCATATAAACAGGTGGCTCAGTTAGATTGAATATATGTAAAGTATCACTATCTTTACCAATTTCTTTAATACCGGATATAATATTACAGTGAATACTAATTGTGTGAAAACCGATTATATCAATTATTCGATGACCTTTGTTTTTACCAGTTAAATAGTTTCGTTTTTTAAATCCTAGTAATGACGATATTAAATTAGTGACATCAAAAATTACAGGCCCACCAACATCCATTTTACAATTCATTTTATTTTTATCAGCTTCCGTTATAGCAATACCATCAGTTTGATCTGTCATTATATTTGAAATATCAGAAAGCTCATTTAAATTTGAAGGTCAAACAATTAGCTTTGGAATTACATCTCGCTGATGGTGAGGTTGTCTATTATATTAAACACAGAATTATAAACAGATAACCTAATTTAACCTAAATTTGTCGTATTAAGTATAGGTTCAGATAAATGAAACTTTTCACTTGGGCTTGTCTTTCTAAAATTGAGTGCATTCTCGTTTTTAGATTTTTCTAAAGCATAATGTATCTTGTTGTAGTACCCATAAAATGAGGTCCCATTTTCTGTCATTTTTAAAACTTAAGTTTTTTATCATAATAACCAACGTGGTAACAAAAATACTCAATTGATGGGCAACATTTTAGGTCAGCAAAGCTGCAACAACGTTGATAACCAAAAAAATTATTAATATAAATATTTTTTGTTATTATCTTTTTTGTACCATAAAAATGAACATTGATATAGATACAGCTGATGGTTATAGTAATGATATACACAAAAGAAGGATTATAAAATATAAGCCTAAGGATCTAGAAACTATGAAAACAGCAAATTATCATAACAGCGTCATTGTAAATACAGAGGACAAACTATTAGAAATACATTATTCTTATCTGGAGATTGATTTCATTGTATCAGATAATGCTGATGGCGTTTTTTGGGAATGATGCTTATATCAAATTGGTTAATTATGGTATGATTGCATATTTAGTTCAGTTAAACGTAAACTAGAGGCAAAAGAGCTATTGAATACATAAATCATTGTCACATAATCATTGTCTATTAGTGTATAAATTACTCACGTATACTGTTGATGAATATGAAATTGGCTTCCTTAGAGGTCAAACTGATAGCGATAGTCATTTTAAACGTGATCATGCTGCCGCTGAACGTGGTCATATGTGTAAGATGAATAAGCTGATTGATTTGTTTTGGTTTTAATCTTGATTAAAAAAGATTATATAAGGTTTGGAATTCAAAATGATATTAAAAAGGAATAATAATAATAATAATAATAATAATAATAAAAATAATAATAATAATAATAATAATAATAATAATAATAATAATAATAATAATAATAATAATAGTAATAATAATAATAATTATTATTATAATAATAATAATAATAATAATAAAAATTGTAATAATAATGATTGCAATAGCAATAATTGTGGTACAGTAGTATCCACCGGGATGGAACCAAGACTCAGTTACACTCGGAGTTACACTCTTCTGGGACAAAGGGCCCCAACCAGGTTTGGTATTAGAAAAATGATTCAGTACAGCAAAACTTGCAATTTTCGCAAAAGACCACACTCAAGTAGACAAACTGTTTAGTTCTAAAACAGGAACTGGGGAATTAGAATACCATTATGAACCCTTGAATGAGCCCCCCACAACAGACGAAACAACAGTCGAGAAACGGCAACGCGAACAGAGAAATATAAAACGCAAAGTCGAATGGCAACAAAAGTTCTTAACTATAGAAGACAAAAGCCCATATTTAGACAACATGCAATTGGACGAGGCCGACACAAAACAACAGGCCTCATCTAATTTTCACTGGGCCAAGAGGCTCCAAATATATTCCAGCAAAGGAATTCCCACACGGAGATGTCCAAATGCACCACAGATGCATTTGTAGAACAATTAAAGAATCATTTAAAGAGGTCAGAGACGAAAAGTTTGACAGATACCAATTCTTCAACTGTAAACAAAAACAAAACGAGCCAATGGAAAAATTCCACTCACGATTAACAAAAGGCTGCCCTATGCAATTGGGAAGAACTAGAGGATGATCTCGTGAAGAGCATTTTCATACAAGGAATGCGAAATCCACAAATACAAATGGACGTACTGCGGGGCAAGAAAACCAACAAAAAAATGGCCAACCCCAAAAGACCAGCAATAAAAATAAATCCAAAAGAGCCCACAGACGTCCATTACCTAAGACGCAACAACACCCAACAAAGATAAAAATACAACAGTGAAAAGGAGTACTCTAAACGCCCAATAGGGGACCAATCCCAGACTGCTGGAAATGCGGATATAAATTCATATCAGGCCACCTTAGCAACTGCCCAGCAGAGAAGGAATATGCAGAATAAGCAAAGAGATAGGCCACTATACAAAAATATGCAGAGCGGAAATGCCACCGAGGCCCACACAGAGACAACAAACAAGAACACACACAAAAAACAGAAACATCACAAATACAAACCAAACGAACAATTATCAACAAAACACTAGGAGAGTAAGGAACATAAAACCCTCAACCACAGAAAACACATCAAGTGTCGAGAGGGGAAAGAGAAATCCCTTGATCTAGAAAGCACATGTTACATAAGAGAAATGATGGAAGACTGGAGCACGGTAAACATAATAAAATGAAAATGGTCACAAACAAAGATAAACACAATTAAAGTAACCCATCTGTGAGAATATTGTATGGAAACCCAAAGGGAAAAAAAACTACCATGGCTGGTAGACGCAGGAAGCCTACGCAGCTTTGTATAGCAAACAACCGCGAACTGGCTAATGTCAAAACTTGGACAAAACATACAAAGGAAAGCAACCCAAGCGGGAGAATTTAGATGCTTCAAAACAAGAAAATTAATATGAACAGCACATTAAAGATACACAAAACATCTGGAAATACATCAGCAACCAATAGCAAAATTCTTGTAGTACCGCACAAATTAGTGAATCTTCTTGGCAGGGATATACTCCAAAAACTGGGCATACGCCTACCGCAGTCAAAAAAAGGTGAGAAAACTAATAATAATTTAATAACAACAAACAACCAAAAAATAACAGATAAGATATTCAAAAAATTCGCAATCTATGCACCCGTCTCAAAATACCATGTAGCAAAACACCATGTAGCAAAATCCACATTCAAACATTATTTCAAACCAACATAACACAAAGGGCGGAGAGTCCCACAAAAATTGATGGACAAGGTAGAAAAAGAGTTTAAAAAAACCTCATAGAAGAAAAGCAAAATAAAAAAAATATATAAATGTTCTGATGAAAATTTCATTAGCCCTGTGGTCATCACAGTCCAAAAAGGACAACTCAAAAAAACTAGTTCGAGACTCAAAGGAACTTAACGACGCAATACACAAAAATGAATATCAGATGCAGAGCACCGACCACTTGATAGACACAATGTCCAAAAAAAATAAGTGAACTCAAAAGTAGAACAGGAACCATATATTTTTCAAAAATAGACCTAAAACTTGCCTACAGTTAAATTCCACTCCACAGAGATACAAAAAAAAACAATGTAAAATGAATATACTAGGAGGAAACGCTACAGGAGCGTTTAGATTCTTAAATGGACTCTACAGACTTGTCAGAAACAGGAGAGCCGCCAGGACTGCCCTAGTTCAACGTATAGCACTGCACCTTCAGAGATACCCCTACGGACCACACAGCAACACAGACCCATATCATCCCTCGACGCTGAGGACATTGAGCAACTCAATCAAAGTTTCGAAAACTAGTTGCCAGAAATTTCGGGGAGAAGAAAATGTGGTACAGGAGTAACTACCGGGATGAAACCAAGACTCAGCCTACTAATATGGACATTGATAAATTATCTACTATTATACTATTGGCCCAATCGGACCTATGGCTCATGCATCAGTGTTACCCGTTCTGATTCCTTCTTAGTTAATTATTTCATTCTCCTGCAGTATTCTATAGATCTCCAAATTATAGCACCATCGTTACCTCTTCTCTTAACTGCAAATAGCGCTGACATGTACTATCTGGTCGCGCCTCTATCTCTCTAGAGCTGTGAATTAATTACCGCTTTTTGTAATAATAAGAATATTAACAACAACAAAGTAAAAATACAAAAATTGATTAGAGTTAATGCCGATGTTCGCGCAGTCGCTAAAAATTGTAATACAGAAAAAGAATATATATCATGGTGTGTATCTTCATTAGACCGGAGTAATGATAGTAGGGTAATAGTACAAAGTGCATTAAAAACGTATTTCAATATAGTTTTTACGAAAGAAAGTTTACCCAATGTTACCTTCAAAAAATTTACCCAATGTTACAACCCTCTGTTTGATCTTGGTTTGAATAGTGCTATGGAGAGACGCCAGGATCGATTAGCGACCTTTGAAAATCATAATGATGGCGAACCAACCCATGACGCAAGCATAATTGACACAATGGATGTTACTGAATAATGCTTCAAGATTGGTAGCGAGTTTTAGTCTGCAGATAGTATGAACTTTTATTAATTTGGTAATAATTGCAATGAGGTTTATAAAAAGATGGTGAAATGAACAAAAAATACAACGAGACACCAGGTGAAATGAAACCATATGAAAATCAAGGAGTTAAAAATTTCAAAGAATATATATATATATATATATATAAAAATATATAAATATATATATATATATATATATATGTATATATATATATGTATATATATATATATATATATATATATATATATGATACTGGATATCAAATTGATCACACAAGTGCAAAACAATTACAACTCAATTTCACTTTTGCTTCAGCTGAAGGAAACATTTCATGTCACGTATTGGCATTAATTAGAAGGGTTATTAGTGTTAGTAGTGATGGTTGATATAGTTTCGTAGGCCACGCGGCTTCTCGGATAGTTAGTTATTAGGCAAGCTAGTTACTTAGTAAGCTAATCAGGAGGATACATAGAAAATATATATTAAGAAAATTTGACCAAAAATTTCAGACTTTAATCTATCAGCACCAGTTTTAAAAATTTCCAAACGTTATAACAGGTTCAAAATCAAAATTGAGGTGATCTATATCTATTATTATTTATTTAATGCTGTTTAACCTTATTTTCTGTAGATTTTATCTGCAAAGCAGATTCCCTGGTAATTCCTTCCATCCTGCTCATCTACAAATAAAACTCCCTGATAGTTCGTTCTAACCCACTTATACAATTTTCTCTTTTTAACCCATTTATAATTCATGACGGAAGATAGCTAAGTTTTATCACTAGATAGCATGACATTGTCGTAGAAGTCAAAAAACAATTGGTCGTAGACCTAGCAAAGTTAACTCTTTCACTGATACTCACTCCGATCAATAATAAGAATCCAAATAAACCTAAACTTACCAGTAATATATTCGTCTATAGATAGATCAGTAACAATATAATAAGAGGGTTCTTTCCAAACGTAGCTACATAAAAGAGCAAAGTTTTTATATGTAACCACACGATCATAAAAGAAGTTATCATATATTCTTTTTAAAACTTTTCCGTTTTGTTCATGTAATTTTAATAGAAAACAATTCTCTCTAACATTTTTTTTATCTAATGAAAATACATTTTGATTAAAATATATTATATTGCAATTTTTATGTCTACCTCTAAAAAAGACTCATTTATAACAAACTCTATAGCTCTTAACTCATCGATTATAGTTAGTTTCTTTTTATCTTTCTGTAGCTGTTCAGATGATGCTAGATCTTTCATAAACTCAACATCTGCATGCCAACTAATTCTATTAACGTCTTCATATTGATCAGCAGTAGGAACAATGACATATTAAAAATCAAAGTACAATTTACGAATAAACTTTTTGTTAGATTTGTCTTACAACATTCACTGGGACCAGATTTTACACATATAAAGTTTTCTGGGAAAGACACTCTATGCAAATCATTAACACTGTTACTATCATTAACATTATCATTATGATTATAATTATCATTATCATTATAATTATCATTATCATTATCATTATCATCATCATTATCATTATCATTATCATTATCATTATCATTATCATTATCATTATCATTATCATTATCATTATCATTATCATTATCATTAACATTATCATTATCATTATCATTATCATTATCATTATCATTCTCATTATCATTATCATTATCATTATCAATATCATTATCATTATCAATATCATTATCATTATCAATATCATTATCATTATCATTATTTTTATAATTATCATTATCCATGTCATTATCATTATCATTATCATTGTCATTATCATTATCATTAACATTATTATTATCATTATCATTATCGTTATCATGATCGTTATCATTGTCATTATCATTAACATTATCCTTATCAATATCATTATCGTTATCATGATCGTTATCATTATCCTTATCCTCATCATTATCATTGTCCTTATCATCATTACCAATATCAAAATTATTATCATTATCATTGTGATTATCATTATCATTATCATTAAGACTATTACTTTCACTATTTTTATCCCTCTTAGCACAAGACTAAAAAAACAATATCTATCTTGCTTAAACGTCAATTTTGTGTTTGAGAAGAACACATTACATACTATTGTTTGTGGTATGACCGTTAGCTGTAAAAAAGATTTTGATAGAGGAAAATTAAAAACAAACAATGACAAAAGTTTAGAGGGATATGATTTTGATGAAATGAAAGATTTAAACACAGATAAAATGAAGATTGTGTATTAGTACTTGATGATATTGACGAAGTGTTTAATAGTAAGATAATTCATTATTTTACAACGGGCACACATTATGAGATACAAATGATTGTAATTTGTCATAAACCTGCGCAGTTTGATTACATGGACAAGTCTAGTACCAATAAAATCAATTCCACGTCTAATATTCATAAAGATTTCTTTGATAATTTCAATACCGCTTTTAAAGTAAGCATGAGCTTCACGAACTAGCCTATGAATCCTAGATCTTTGAATAAGGTGTAGTAAAATTTAAACCAAAACAGATTAAATTCAATATTCTGGATGAAGAAAGATATGTTTTTTATAATTCTAAAGTGGGCAAATGAAATACTTGATTCTATAGATGAGAAGATATACTATCGTATGTGATAAATAAACTAAAAGATAACCTAAAACTAAAAGTGATAGATAATACCGAGAAGGAAGGTATTGATTAACATAACTAATTGTAAAAATTGATTAGGTTATTTAGGGGACTTAAAATTAAAAATGATATTCTAACTAAGGAGAAGCTGGATATTTATTGCTTGAGATATATAGGTAATGCAGCTTTTACTATTAGTGGAATTATAAGTGCATTTAAAGTTCTGTTTTCAATTCTTTGAAGCAGTAGCAGGCATGGTAGCTTCAGTTGGAATGGTAGCTACTAAAACTTCTAATTTAAAATATGATGCTGATGGGACTAAGAAATATACTCATGGACGCGGTGATGATAATAAGGTTGATTTAATGTTGAAAACGAATGAGAAAGAGAATTGTTTAAGTAAAAAGACAAAGCTTTTAATAGAACGTGACTATGGCAGGGAACAATATGAAAAATTATTGGTAAAAAAAAGTTTTGGTAAAGCTTATTATTTGTATGGAAATTAAGATTGGTGAGAAAGATAGTGTGGCGTTAACAAGTATCTTGATAAAAGAAATTCAAAATCAATTGATTTTAAAATATCATCATTGTCAATTTTAGATGAATCTCTTGAAACAAAGCGTCATACTAATAATGTAACGGATATTGTTATTGATCATTTGAAATATGTGAAAAAAAAAAAATACAAAAGTGATAAAAAACGTGATTTTTATTACTTTTTGTTGTGTACTCATTTTAATAGCAACCGCCCTATTAACATAAAAAATCTCAAAATGTGGGTATAAACTATTTAGTGTTTTTTGTGTTCAAAAAAATTTCGATGTCTTTGAATTTATTAAACGCATGAATGAAATCAAATATAATAATACTAGCAACAATAGTAATAGTATTATTTTTCGTAAAAAAAATAGTAGTACTATTAATAATAATAGTAATATTATCAATGGTAATATAACCAAAAATAAATACTAATTATAACAGTAATCTGCGAAGCAGCTTTGCTGATCCAGAGGTGGCAACAATTTTGATACTATCAATTAAAATAATACTAATGATAACAATAATCTGTGAAGCAGTTTCACTGATGAGCCGATCTCTTTTGTAGATTCATAAGGTGACACAAAGGTCGATACCAATGTTAACGCTAATGTTAATGCTGATGATAAGGCGAATAAAGTTATCCATAGAAAAAATATCACCATACTGAATCCGCGTAGGGGTAACCTAGGTTATAATAACAGAAATATCGCAGATTTTAACAATATTTGCGAAGCAGGTTCTCCGATCATAGAAAAAATTAATAACAATCCACGAAGTGGCAGCATGAATGATACTATAAATCAACAGTGTGGCAACGTTGTTGATGTACGAAGTAGCTTTGCAGATGAAAAATGTAAAACTTGTTTTACTAATAACCCTATCCCGGGTTGAATTTTTCCGCGCAAAATGATGTAAGAGTGGGGCTGCAATGGGAGGATTTTTTTAGGAAAATGCAGCTCAAAACTCTTACATCTTTTTGGGCTGCATTGGGCTTCCAAGGGGGGTAAAATGGTGTAAGAGTGAGGGGTTAAAAGACAAATTAACCCCCCACTCTTACATATTTTTTGGTCTGCCACGGAGGGTAAAACGATGTAAGAGTTCGGGGGTAGTTTGTCTTTTACCCCCTCACTCTTACACCATTTTACCCCCCTTGGCAGACCAAAAAAGTTGTAAGAGTGGGGGGTTAATTTGTTTTTTACCCCCTCACTCTTACACCATTTTACCCCCCTTGGAAGCCCAATGCAGCCCAAAAAGATGTAAGAGTTTTGAGCTGCGTTTTTCCTAAAAAATCCTCCCATTGCAGCCCCACTCTTACATCATTTTACCCCCCTTGGCAGCCCAACTCTTACATCATATTACCCCCTCTTAATTTCAATCAGGGGGAGAGGGGTAATTCTTGAAAATACCCTCAGTACCCTCAGCTGCGTCGCCTTATCCTCCAGACCATCAAAGCTTGTCCAACTCTTGACGGTCTAAACATATGAATAATACTTGTTAGAATTGCCCCATCTCAACAAATTACCCCTCACTCTTACATCGTTTTACCCCCTCAGAACAAATTACCCCCTCACTCTTACACCACTTTACCACCCTTGGCAGCCCAACTCTTACATCATTTTACCCCCTCTGGACAAATAACCCCCTCAGCCTTACAACATTTTACCCCCTTGGCAGCCCGACTCTTGCATAGTTTTACCCCCTCTGAACAAAAAACCCCCTCACTCTTATACCATTTTACCCCCCTTGGCAGCCCAACTCTTATATCATTTACCCCCTCTTAATTTCAATCAGGGGGGGAGAGGGGTAATTCTTTAAAAGTCCTCCCATTGCAGCCCATTGCAGCCCGCTCTTACATGGCAATTTCAGTCAGGGGGTAATTCCTGAAAAGTGCTCCCATTGCAGCCCGTTGCAGCCCACTCTTACATGGCAATTCTAGTCAGGGGGGTAATTCCTGAAAAGTCCTCCCATTGCAGCACATTGCAGCCCACTCTTACATGGCAATTTCAGTCAGGGGGTAATTCCTGAAAAATCCTCCCATTGCAGCCCATTGCAGCCCACTCTTGCATGGCAATTTCAGTCAGGGGTGTAATTCCTGAAAAGTCCTCCCATTGCAGCCCATTGCAGCCCACTCTTACATGGCAATTTCAGTCAGGTGGGGTAATTCCTGAAAAGTCCTCCCATTGCAGCCCATTGCAGCCCACTCTTACATGGCAATTTCAGTCAGGGGGTAATTCCTGAAAAGTCCTCCCATTGCAGCCCATTGCAGCCCAATCTTACATGGCAATTTCAGTCAGGTGGGGTAATTCCTGAAAAGTCCTCCCATTGCAGCCCATTGCAGCCCACTCTTACATGGCAATTTCAGTCAGGGGGCAATTCCTCAAAAGTCCTCCCATTGCAGCCCAACTCTTACATCATTTTACCCCCTCTGAGCAAATTACCCCCACACTCTTACATCAATTTACCCCACATAGACAATTTACCCCCACTCTTACATCAAAATGGGAGGATTTTAGGGAGGAAATTCGACCCGGGATATCACTTTTCGATAAAAAAAAAGTAAGCGTAAATGTAAAAAACTATTTAGCTTGGAAATTTAACTGTAAATAAGGTGGGGTTTAAGTATCAAGGGATTACATGTCTACACACATTAAAAACTCTGATAGTAGTAGCTTTATTTGTATTCAAAATAAACATTTTTTGATAATATGAAAGATTGTGGTATCGATATTTACCAATTATAATCTGCAAATGTAATTATATTGGAATAATATCTGTAAATAGAATTATTTTAGATCATTGAAACAGCTTCGCAGATTAATTATTACAAATATAATTATATTGCAATAGATTAACTGGTTGGACAAAAAACTAGCACTCGTCTTTTCATACGTGATATTAGATAACGATAGCTCAACAATAGCGTTTATAAGATTGCTTGGTAAACTAGCTTTAAATAACTTTTTACTCTGGTTTTTAATTCTATTTAATTACTTGTTTTATATGCTGTCCTTTTGTATGTTTATATCTATATCAATGAAGATGTACACAAAATCAAAACTACTTTTATCTTTTTTAACACTAAAGTCAGAAAAAGGTTCAAACTGTAAAAATAACATATTTCTAACAGTTCAGAAAAACTTTAGTTTTATAGTTATTACAGAGATTAAACAAAAAAGTTTATTTTTTACAATTTTTACACATAAGATATCATTTGATTTAAGACCAAGCAGATCGAGTTAAAACCAAGGAAATAAAAGCAGTCTGCATTGCATTTATTAAAACTTTTGCCTAAAATGTTCTGTTGATTTCGATCCTCTCAAAATCCAAAAGTTGGGGCACTGTTCTGACAGGTTAAACAACAGTAAAAAAACCGGGCTAAGAAAATATCCATGCATGGGCTTTATAGACGGAATAATATGCAATTGATAGGAATCTGCAAAAAATTATTGACGAGTGAATGAAAAAAAAGCGTTTTTCCCAAGTGTTCTAAAACATGCATATGCATAAAAAATGAGCAACAACACAATTAGGCAAATTGTGAAGAATTTCAGTCACGTCAACTTTTTCTAAGCTGTTTGAGAAGCTTCTTCTTATCCAAAAGATGGATTAAAGTAACAAAAACAACCTGTTGAATACAGAAACATTTGGATTCTGAAACAAAATATTGTTTAGAGATGCAGTTTTGTTTTTCACTGAGACAGTAATAGATACTTTTCGGACAATGCAGCAAATTTTTTGGACCTTGCATAGGCATTCAATTCAATTTTACTGAAAGTCGTCAAAAAAAGCATATTGCTTTTACTTCTCTGAGCCTGCAATTAATTTATTATAATATTTTCTCGAGAAAAGAAC
Organism: Convolutriloba macropyga; assembly: GCF_964194025.1. Lineage (NCBI taxonomy): Eukaryota > Metazoa > Xenacoelomorpha > Acoela > Convolutidae > Convolutriloba > Convolutriloba macropyga. The sequence continues at coordinate 6,801,282 of NC_134470.1, forward strand.
ACAATGTGCGGAAATAGTCTCGTTGATGTCATCAAATTTTTTGTTAATCAAAAAGTGCCCCAACGCACACTTTTAGGACTCCTAATTTCTCTTCTATACGTTAACGATTTCTCAGGAAAAAATTAAAAGTGACTTTGATGTTGTACAATCTGCAGAAGATACTAGTATTTTATGTAGATAAGAACCAGGAGAAAATATTGCAGCAGAAATTGGCTATATTTCATTGGAGCCAGAGAGAGCTACTTGAGAGAAAATCAATGAATTTGTAAGCCGATAAATCAGAGCTACTTTTTGGCAAGGGATGAAGTAAAATCGAAAGTCATATTCAAAGGAAGTGTAATACAATGTGCTGTGAGATATCGTAATTTAGGAATACACCCTGATCAAGAAGCGCCGTCTGAAGTACATAAAAAGCCATTTTTAATAAAAAAAACGGCGGCTGCAATCGGTCACTGTTTCTGGTAAAAAAAAACTATACTTTGCAAGAAAGGCTGCAAATTTTCAAATCTTTAGTCATCTCTCATTTGTCATTTAATGGAGTTTTTTTACAATTTAAATCAGTGAAAAACATACAAAGCATATATCGACGGATTAACTGGGGCATTAAAGTGTGCTATACTTGTCTTAAATTTGATCATTGTCGTGATCTTTTTCTCAAATTACTTGTCATACCAGTTGATTAATTTATTTCAAAGTTTAGTCTGTTGAAACTTTAAACCGACTTAAACCGGGGGATAACATCAGAAACCTTTGGAAAATATTCAAATCGCCTACAATTAAAAAAACTATGGTGCAAAACAGCTGATATTAAGAACGCAAAATTATATTAAGCAGATTTAAAGATCGTTGATTTTGAGGAGCATACGAAAGTGGACTAATTTACCTTTAAAAATAGGATAGACGGGAGAACATTTTTTCAAATGAACTTTAAGAGAGATCTTGCCAAGTCAGCATGAACATTTACCAATAGACAGACAATTAGGAACATTCATAATTTATAATATATAGGGGAACGAACAGCTTAATTGGTATTATTAATCAATAACCAGAAGTTTTGCATAATTTGTGTTTTTTTAATATATAGTCGTGATTATTCTGAAATCATGGAAAATTTAACCTTTTGGTTGTACTATCAATTTGCATGTTTGGAAAAAAAGATCTAAACATAAAGTTAGAACAACTACTTTAAAATTGGGAACAGAGACATATACAACCGATCGTTTAGTAAATCAAATCGAAAGTTACCCAGGTTGAGGTCCCAGACGGAAAGTCGATATGTCCAGACCCAGATGAACGCACGACGGGGGTGTCGTGCGTTCAAATTTACATGGTCTGGAAACAAGGAAAAACGCACGAAAGTCTGGACATGAACGCACGAAAGTCTGGTGAACGCACGAAAGTCTGGACATGAAAGCACGAAAGTCTGGTGAACGCACGAAAGTCTGGACATAAACGCACGAAGGTCTGGTGAACGCACGAAAGTCTGGACATAGGCACTTTCCGCCTGGGACGGTCTGGACATATCGACTTTCCGTCTGGGACCTCAACCTGGGTAAGAGTTCCACGCATCTAGGGTGTAGTGGAATTACCGATGGCTATGACGCCGACGAGACGAGATAAAAACTGAAACAACGTAATAAAAGATGAGCGCTATCAAGATTTTTTAGCTCAGCGCTATTCCGTGCTCTACTATTATAAAGGGTTTGGAGCTTTTTTTGAAAAATCAGCTGATTTCAGCCCATTTCCTGCATTAGAAAGTTACTTAAAATTGCTCAGATTGCGATTTTTTAAGCTCAGAAAAACACTTGAAGTGGGTAATAATAAATGTTGTTAGCGAAAGCTCGCCCGGCTGTCATTGAGGATAGAAATGATACCAAAGTCGATGACACAAAAATCGAATACTAATTCATACCTGTGACGTCATAGACACAAGATGCAGCAGTGAGTACCCAGTGCCTAGCAATGACCACACCTCCACACCTTCTCTCTTCAAACTTGGATCTATCTAAATTTCAAAGCTGTTGGAAATTGTCCTTACAATACTTTTTGCGCAGATATTTATGAGCATTTGACTATGAAATATAACCCCACCCCCTGCCCCTCACCCCTCAACAAACAAACAAACAAACAAACAAACACACACACATACACACACACACACACACACACACACACACACACACACGCACGCACACACACGCACACACACACACACACACACACACACACACACACACACACATACACACATACACACATACACACATACACACATACACACATACACACATACACACATACACACATACACACATACACACACACACAAACACACACACACACACACACACACACACACGCACACACACAAGCATAGCAAAATCGCATACTGAATTATAATTCACATGTTTATGCCCTTTTATTTTAAGACCAGAAAAAGTTTGGACACGCCCATACATGCATTATTTGTGTGAAACTATTTGCATATGTCAATAACATTAATCCAATTCAGCAAAGATTCGCAGTTAGCTCTAGTTATTCTTTGCGTTTAGGGTAAATTGCACGAAAAATGATGCAACACACTTCTAGGCATTTTCAGTACAATCACACTCCTTAAAACGCTCATATTTCAACGTAGCTGGCAGATTGCCAGAAAATAGCCGCATTAGCTTCGTAGTTCTGTAGTCTCAAAAAAGTGGTAAAACAGACCACAAAAATATTAAAATCCGAGATGTTAGAGTTTGATTAAGAATCTGTATAACTTAGTGCTGCTTCTATTCGGTGCTCTCAAATAATCTTCAATTAGAGTGACACACATTCCCTTGAAATTATCTTTTTGAATTGGAGTAAAGAAGTCAATTTCTGAATGAGAAAGTCATTTTTGAGAGTGATGTTAGTCACGTTTGACCAAAAATTTAATCACGCAAATGAACAAAAAAACGCGCACCATAAATAGTTAAAATTGACGTCACGCGCGCAATTCAGATAAAATTTCAAAAACAAAAGAACAAACAGCAGATTTGAAGCGGTTCTGACGCCACAGCATTGTAGAAAAAATCTTGACGACTAAATAAAAAAATAAATCAGGACAAGTCCTGACGTACAATTCAGGGAATTTTTATTGCCTAAACAATAAACTAGACCTAGATTGGACTAAGGGTGAATTGTGAATATTATTTCTAAAAATCAAATAAAAAATAATAAAAAAACAGAAAATCAATATCACAACGCCGCTAGCGAGAACAAAAAGAAAACACCAGCAAAAAATGTAAATTTGATTCTAACAAAAACTTGGCCTAGATTGAACAGTGAATGGATTGGGAAAACCATTTAGAAAAAAAATCCGATCGAAACAATTGAGAAAAACAGTAAAAACCAAAGTGAAATTACCACACGTGAACATAAAATCACTAGCAAGAAAGCGAACTTGTGATCAGACACCGTTTTCTCACTCTTTTTTCTCATTTTTTTGCTTCATTTCCTGTTTCGGCGTGACCAAAATCACTTTACCAATTCCATTTCAAAAGTCATGATACTGTGTGAACAGATCTTTAAACAAAGACAGCGTAATGGATTGGAAAAACCATTAAGAAAAGAGTGCGATGAAAAATTTTTAAAAACATTAAAAATCAATATAAAATTGCAAAAAAACACAATCAAGAAAACGAATTTTTGTTCAAAAATTCGAGTGAAGAAACAATCACACTGAAGAATTACTCGCTTTTTCGCTCCATTTGCTGATTCGGCGTGACCGAAATCACTACTCAAATTTGACTTCAAAATTCATGAAAATGTGTGCATAGATTTTAAAATAAAGGCAGCGCCCCAATTCAAATCAATTTTTTCGAATTGTAAGAAAACCGCCGATAAAATTCGCCAATCAAATCAAAGCTCGACCGGAACGAACTGTGTTGTCCTCGCAAGAATCTTGCATGATAACAATTTTTCTGTCGGATCTTGCAAGATAACCATCTTTCTGTCGTATCTTGCCAGGTAATCATTTTTCTGTCAGATCCTCCAAGATCATCATTTTTCTGTCAGACCTTGCAAAATAACTGTTTTTCTGACAGAACTTGCATCATAACCATTTCTTGAAAGAATCTCTCGCCAAGGGATTTGCGATTTTTGTATTGCATCTAAAGATTTTGACAGTAGGCGGAATCGATTAACCATAAAACGCTAAATTAGGGGTTTTCGGACCTAATATGTCAGTTCATTAAATGCTCAAATTTTAAAAATTTGCTTAAAAGGCAAATGGTTGAGATGACGAAATTGTGACTGATTGCTATGAATGTACAAAGAAATTCCTATAGAAGCTGACCACACGGACTTGAATCTCAGGGCTTTTCATCACTGAATCACCACATTTCGAGAGTAAAAACCTAATTCAGTTCTGAAACATTGCATCTCCAGAACAATTTTAAAATATTTATATGCAGTTTTCCTTCATTATTATTTTATTGAGGTCATAGAGTTCGCCCAGGTAAACTTATCCTGTATATTCTGAAAAATACTCATACCCAAAAATGCCCTCTGAGCAGAATATCGTCACACTTTTTTTTCTTAAAATTGGTAATTAGTATAGTATTATATACACTGTTTATACTTAAGCTGGTTTGTAGGCAATTACCACAAACCCCATTTAGCTAAGCGGTTACGACTTGCTACGCTAATTAAATGTCACAACTACGCACGCAGAAGTTCGAATCGCATATAAAGCAAACCTTGTTGGCGGGAGTTAAGCTGAACATATTATTTCTCATGAAGTGAATTTTAATCAAAAATTAAACTGGCCACTGTATATTTTGACAAGACCAGAGTACTGGCCATTCTTAAAAAACAGAATGTCTTTAGACTGATTCAGCGCTGATTTGCTCTTCCACCAACCTCTAGGCAGATACAAAGTTGGACAAAATTTTAAATAAGCGATATCAAAATTACTGAATCTTTGGGCGAAGCTAAAAAGAATCATGCCACATGAAAAAGGGTTGAACTTCGTCAGCTTATTTAATATTTGCCGAGCCATTGCATGGCTAATGTCCGAAAAGTTTTTTCTTAAAAAAAACAATGTTGGTTTGTCGAAACGAAGGGCAATCGTTTCCCACCATATCAATTGGTTTGCTCAACTTGTTCTCAAAATTTGGTCAACGTTTTTCAAGCTAGGCTAAAAAAGGGAACCCGAGTATTTCCAAACTTGAAGTAAATTTAAAATAAATTTGTTTTCCTATCAGAAACGCCTATATCCCAGTAGTGACAAATTACCCTTAAAAGCCACTTTTACTGCAAAAATTTAACCCCTTTTGTAAAAAGTAACCTCATGATAAATGTTTTCGACCATCTATATTTTTTCCGTT
>NC_134470.1:6811820-6863350 GCF_964194025.1 Convolutriloba macropyga
CGTTGAATTTTAGCGTAGATCTTACATATTTAGCGTTGAATTTAGCGTAGATCTTACATAAATTCAACGCATTCAACGCCAATCTTACATATTTTGCGTTGAAATTTGGCGTAAATCTTACATATTTAGTGTTGAATTTTAGCGTAGCTCTTACATATTTAGCGTTGAATTTAGCGTAGATCTTACATAAATTCAACGCATTCAACGCCAATCTTACATAATTTTGCGTTGAATTTTGGCGTAGATCTTACATATTTAGCGTTGAATTTTAGCGTAGATCTTACATATTTAGCGTTGAATTTCGCGTAGATCTTACATAAACTCAACGCATTCAACGCCAATCTTACATATTTTGCGTTAAAATTTGGCGTAGATCTCACATATTTAGCGTTGAATTTAGCGTAGATCTTACAAAAATTCAACGCATTCAACGCCAATCTTACATAATTTTGCGTTGAATTTTCGCGTAGATCTTACATATTTAGCGTTGAATTTTAGCGTAGATCTTACATATTTAGCGTTGAATTTAGCGTAGATCTCACAGAAGTTCAACGCTTCCAACACCAATCTTACATATTTTGCATAGAATTTTGGCTTAGATTTTACAAATTTAAGGTTGAATTTTTTGAATTCCTTTTCAGACCAATTTATGAGTTCTAAAGTTTTTCAAGTTTTTTTTCAAAAAGTCAATTTTTTTCACAGTTTCGACCCCTATACTTCACAGGTGAGAAAAGCGAAGTCAGCAAAAAATTCACTTTTTAGTGCCCTTTTATAGCGCAAAATCCATTTGAGACCATTTTACGATTTCAAATTTTGCAAGTTTTTTTTCAAAAAGTTAATTTTTTTAACTGTTTCAACCCTATTCTGCACAGGTGAGAAAAATCACTTTTTAGTGCTCTTTTATAGTGCAAAATCTGTTTCAGACCATTTTACGATTTCAAAACTTTTTCAAGTTTTTTTTTCGAAAAATTAATTTTTTCACTATTTCGAACCCTATACTCCAAAGTTGAGTAACAAGAAGTCAGAAAAAATCTCTTTTAGTGCTCTTTTATAGTGCAAAATCCAATTCAGACCATTTGAATATTTCAAATTTTTCAAGTTTTTTTTCGAAAAATTAATTTTTTTACTGTTTCGACCCCTATACTGCACAATTGAGAAAAATGAAGTCAGCAAAAAATAACCATTTGCTCTCTTACCGTGCAAAAACCATTTCAGACCATTTTAGGAATTCAAATTTTTTTCAAAACTTAACAAAAAAATTTTAAATTTTTCCCAGTACTTCTCACATGATAAATGCGTTGAATACTTTGAAATTATGTAAGATCTCGGCTAAATTCAACGAAAAATATGCAAGTTCTACGCTAAATTCAATGCAAAATATGTAAGGTCTACGCTAAAATCAACGCGAAATATGTAAGATCTACGCTAAATTCAGCGCAAAATATGTAAAATCTACGCTTTATAAGGATTGCGGCTCTTAAGGAAACCAAGGTACGGTGGCGCAATGGTAGAAGGGGCGACAAGTAAACAGGAGGACAGTGGTTCGAGTCCCATACCAAGAGTTCTACGCGTTGATTTTTGTAAGATCAACGCTAAATTCAACTCAAAAATATGTAAGATCTACGCTAAATTCAACGCTAAATATGTAAGATCTACGCTAAATTCAACGCTAAATATGTAAGATCAGCAGCAACTAGCGTTGACAAGTTGGAAAATTCACCGCCATTTCTTACATAATTTTGCGCTGAATGCGTTGAATTTTTGTCTTTAAATTCAACGCATTCATTGCAAAATTATGTAAGAAAATTGCGGTGAATTTTCCGACTTGCCAACGCTAGTTGCCGCTGATCTTACATAATTTTGGCCAAATTCCTCGGCCCGGGGAAGTGACCTCTGATCACATCAAGTCCAACGCACACGGTGTGTTACCATACTAAAATTACAGGGTCTGGGATTCGGTTCAAGCGCACAAAAGTATCATCAGAGGTCACTTCGGTCTGGGGATGGTGTGATCAGATGTCACTTCGGTCAACAGATGGTATGATCAGAGGTCACTTCGGTCTGAGGATGGTACGATCAGAGATGACTTAGGTCTGGGGACGGTATAATCAGAGGTCACTTCGGTCTGGGGATGGTATGATCAGAGGTCACATCGGTCTGGGGATGGTATGATCAGAGGTGGTCACTTCGGTCTGGGGATGGTATGATCAGAGGTCACTTCGGTCTGGGGATGGTATGATCAGAGGTCACTTCGGTCTGAGGTTGGTATGATCAGAGCTCACTTCGATCTCGTGATGGTATGATAAGAGGTCACTTCGTTCTGGGGATGGTATGATCAGAGGTCACTTCGGACTGGGGATGGCTTTATCAGAGGTCACTTCGGTCTGAGCATCGTATGATCAGAGGTCACTTCGGTCTAGGGATGATTTGATCCGAGGTCACTTCAGGATGGGAACTGTTTGATCAGAATAGGGTTTAAGAGCAAATTAGTCTGATCAGAGACAATTTCGAGCGGATATTTTTTTTCGATTTTTTGTTTTATTTTACCGAAACATTATTTGTTAATCAGACACTTAAAAGTGATCAATTGATAACAGACAACCCACTAAAAGATGCACAAAATCGGTGGATACGAAAAATTGTAGTTGAATTTTGTGATCTCCAAATTTAATTATTGAGAGTTATTTTAAAAATAAAATATGACAAAACTGAACAAAATTTTCTTGGTCCAAAAGTAACTGATTTTTTTAGGAGAAGAACCAATTGACAGTCAGAGTTTTATACTCACTTTGACAGCAAAACATCAGTTTCTAATTCACATATTATTTTCAGTCAAATAGAATGAAAATAGATTTTTTGAAGTCAAAACTAAAAGAATGTAATTTCATATGATGAAAACGCAACAAATCTGCTTCAAGTAGTTTTAAATTCTATAAATTTTTTCGATATGAAAAAATAATATTGTTTTATTTTTTCAAGTTGCACTCATTTTTGTTGAAAAAATCCTCAGTTCACGTTAAAGATGTTATAAGCTGGTTCTGCGAGTAATGAGATATTTTAAGTGAAGTTATTGAAATTTAGTTAGCAATTTGATTTTTGTTTTCTACAAAAAAAATTGTCCCAAAAGCGCGAGAGAATAGTGTTGAGCGATATATTTGAACAAATAAATTTTTGAACAAAAGCATATTGAGCGGTCAATATATTTCAGTTACTTAGCAAAATTGTATATGCGCATCGGGCCAAAGTTCAAATGACTGATTTAATATTAAAAGCCCACTAGAGAACAAACCTAAATTTTAAAGTGAACTAGAGAATTTGAAGTTTTATTTGATGTCAAAAACCTTTTTTACCAGAGATATTTTTAACAGAGATAAACTGATCTTTTGGTTTTATAAAAATACGACCAAGCAGATCACTCCCACACTCCCCTTAGTTAGTTTATCAAGTGAACGTTAACTTAAATGTAATGGCAGGAACACTCAATGGCCCTATCCGGCTGGTATAGTATCCGATCCGACCATCCACCCCGAAGTTAATAACAATTGAAGTAACAAGATTTTTGGGGGTAAAATGACAACCTGAATAAAAATAAGAGCGAAAATAAATTTTAAACGAATAATCATGCTGTGATATTGCTTTTATTTCCAAGAGAAAGGGGTTTAGGAGGTTAATGATTTGTTTATGGTAGATTAAATTAAAGTATTTTTGTGTAAGGTTTACTAGCGCTTGACAGTGAAATAAGAATTTCTCTGAAACTTGTTTTCGGATTAACCTGAAATTTTGTAGATACACTGTTTAAAACGCTTGAGCGCAAACCAGACACCACTGAAAAAAAGCACGCCAGTGCTGCATGATGTTCTTAGGGTTAGTGTAACTCTTTAAGGGCTTTCTATTGGGGCAATTTTTAACCTCAGGTTGCGACCGAAAATTATGCTTCCGGAATACCCGAATGTCCAAAACGGGAAATTGTCCTTTTTGATCTTATTGAATAATGCTGAGACAAGGTTTCTTCGCATGCAGCTAGCTGGCAATCCATACTTTTTAAATATGTTTATTTGAAGTAACTATGACCCCTAGAACACGAGATATGACCTTTTCAATTTTGATTCCGTAGTCAACACCCACGAAATCTGTGCGCATGCACTTCTCCTGTCCTATTAATTGTTAGGTCGGAAAAATTGTCAGCAGGCCGAATTCTGGATGGAGTTTTAGTGACATTCGTAATCATTATAAAAAAAATGACACCCATGCAAGTTGATTCACCCTTGATTGTTACCTACAGGTCAAAATTTAGGCTTTCAGGATAGTTCTCTTTTCGACATCCATAAATAAGGGGAACTGCGTGAAAAAAGTTTGAAATTTGGGAAAAACAATTGCTCCCAGTTTACATGTTGAGTTTAGTTACTTATTAATGGTTTTTGACAGGGATTGATTTGAGATATTTTTTTTGAAAGCGGGAACCAAGCGATATGAGTTTTTCAAAACAACTTTTAATCTTTACTAAGCAAACAATAGTTGAATGGGTTCGTTTACATAAGAGTCCAAAGTTGTTTACTTAATTTATAGTGAAAGTTGAACAATGGTTGTTAGCATTTTCACAACAAAGCATAAATTTGAAATGATTTGTTTGCACATTAAATAAAGCCCTCCTACAGAATTGGACGGATTCAAATCTTTGTTGCAGTTTTTCTTAAGAGATTGAAATTTGCTTGCTTGGGACGAGAGAGTTTTGGTTGTGTATAAAATGAAGTGGCACATCGAGAGTGGCTGAATTTGTAGACAAAAAGAAATTCAAAAAATCTAGAGAGAGCGGATGGTTTAGTCGGACTAAACTTTGCAAGCTAGTTTGAAAAGCAGAGAAGAGAACGAGAAACGATGAGAGTTTTTTGAGACTTAAATTTGGAGTTTTGTAATTGCAAGACCATTTGAGATACTCTGAGCATTTTTGATTTAATTCATTTGGAAAGTGAACCAGATCTCATGGTGAAACAACTTATTTAGAGGCAAATTAAATTGCAACAGCGTACATGAGTGGAAGAGGGGAAATAGCTGTGTAGCAAAAAAAGCGCTGCCTCATTGATTCAAACCCTTTGGTTTATTTTATTTTTCCGATGTTCTGGGCAACAGCGTTCTCTCACTGTTGCCCAGCAGAAATTCAGAAGATGACAGTGGCTCTCTTGGGTGTGCTTCGTCTCTTTGTTACTAATTGCTGCGGATTATTCGTTGTTCAATTCAAGAACGTGCAATTCTTTGCATAGTTTAAACAGTTGGGAGTACGCTGAGATCTGACTTACATTCGCTGTTGGAAATACCAAAAGCTTGATATGCGTTTGAATATCAGTTAGCGAAGCGTAATTCTTCACCAGGATACGAAGTTTGGAAGATTGGAGTGAACATTATTTGAGCATGAAGCTGGGATGGACGGATGATGAGATAATATAGTGTTTGCCTTCCAAATTGTCTGGGCGGACCGTGAATGCATTAAGTGATTTACCAAAAGGTTATTGGCGGTCAATCCCATAGAATCAAGTAAGGACACTGACAGCGAAGTTGTATCAGTTTGACACACGATTGTCTGACAATCCACTTTTTTTTAGCGCACCTACAATTTGTTTAATAGAGGGAGAGCGAGAAGTAAGGCGGATATCATTGAAACCAGTGGTACTCTGGGTCAGGCATTGTGACAGCTGTCTGCTCAGATGCAGGTGAATGATACATGTAGAAGCGTTGGCAGTTCGCCACTTGATGAAATTCGGCAACCCGGCGAAATTTCTGAAGGTTTTGGTGTTGGGTTCGGCGGCGGTGTCTTTCGAAAAGAAGCAATGTTTGGAGAACAGGATGAAGAAGGATGAGAAAAATATTGAGAGCGGTGGTAAAATTAGAATGCCAACCTACGATGATGAATTGCAAACGGGATCTGAGGATGAGTTTACGAAGGAAGCTTGTGGTCAACCAATTCAAGAAAGTTGTAGACCAGCTCTCAGCGAGTATGGAGATAGCAGCACCAGAAAAGTTCTGACCGAAGAAACGACAACTGCGGAGAATACTGTGTCTTTTCTTTCAGTGGAGCATTGTCCAATCGAAAAGATTTGGCATTGTCAATAGAATCTGGGGAGTTTAAGAATGAACAATCAGACGCAGAAACGATATGTTGGGAGCTTGGGGCTTGATGGAGTTAAAGACAGCAGATTTGATCCAAGCGCTCTACAATGCAGCACACGTGGTTGATGGGACACAACTGTATGGACAGTTTTCACAATTGATTGTACGGAGAGATCGAAGAAAAGATCAGAATCAGGATTAACGGATTAGCAGTTGGTATCTGAAACAGAGAATGGTCATTAATTTGTGGCGTCACGTGATCATATTTTTACACAGTTAGTAGAAGAATGAGTGAATGGGTGAATGGATGAAAGAAAGTCAGCTTAATAGTGCTGTTTCGATCAAACCAACGGATAAGCATCAAAAGGAATGTGCCTGAATTGACAAAACCGGGAAACCCGACCAGAATTCAATGGCTAGAGTGTTGCACGATTGGGTTTATAATGATCAACAGTGGAGGAGAGAGGACTCTAATAGATTTTTGAGGGAAATAGAGTTAAAAATGGAGAGAAGAATTGCATCCAGATTTCCGGAGATTGCAAAACTGTTGCTGGAGATCCAATTGTTGAGCCGGACAGAGAAGCGGAGACGTTTGGAATCCTCAAGACAGCAGTCATGAAAATTGGGAAATTTTTTTTAAAAGATGGTTTAGGGAAACATGTGTGGTTTTGTTATGGTGTTTAATAAGAATTTCTTTTCTCTTAAGGATAGCGAGTTCTGCGAAAATTTGTATAATCACAGCAAGAGAGTTTGACCAGACATCATTTTTTGGCTCTTAGCTGGTGCTGATGTCATTGTCAAATACGATTTTTTTCATTTAAACTTTTTTTAATCAATTTTGGGTGCTGTTCATAATAATCCAGAGCTGAAATTATGTGTTTCACTTAACTTGGTAGTAATTCTAGAAATTACGGAATAGTAAAATATTCAGGTCTTATTTTAACGGCTTGCACTTATTCGGCAGAAGGATAATCTAGGAGAGGGGAGTAAACAATTCCTTAATTAACGTTAAAATTGGCATAGACAGATACTGCAAGTAATTTAGATAAATTATGTCAAGTTAATTAAGTTGAAGTAGCTATTTGAGTTTAGTTTTCTTTGAAAAAGGACTTTTGTTTCACAAGCGCCAGAGAGGGGGGTTAAGTTATATATCCTAAAAAAACAAATCTTTGTACAAATGCATATTGAATGGTCAAGATGTTTTAGTTACATAGCAAAGATTTATTTGCGCATCGGACCAAAGTTCAAATGAGTGATTTGGTTTTAGAAGTCCTTTAGAGACTGAACTCAATTGTTGAAATGGACTAAAGATTTTCAAGAGGAATTAATTTTTTATTTGAAATCAAGAAACATATGTTTTACCAGAGATGCACTAATCCGGTGGTTTTAGGAAAATACCACCAAGCAGATCACACCCGCACGCCCTTATGTAGTTATATTAAACCGACGTTATCCGAATTTTAATGGCATGTACACCCAATGGTCGTCTCGAGCTGGTACAGTTTTTGGGCCTATCCGAGCATCCACCTCAAGTTGTTGACACCAGAATTGATGTGATGTGAAGCTTTTCAGAACTTTGAGGTAAAAAAATAACACCCTGAAATAAAATATGGACAAAATTAACCTTTAAACGAATACACAAACTGTGTTTTTGATTTTAGTACCAAAAGGAAAGGCTTCCTGAATCTTTTATTGTAGATAAAATTAGGGTGTTTTGAGCAAAGTATTTTAGCACTTGATATTGAAATAGTAATTTCTTTCAAACTTGTTGAAGATTTTGAAGTTGGCGGTTTTGAGCGGCCGAATGACGTTGAAGCGGTTATATATTAACCTGAGACAGTTAGTGACAAAACAGCACCCACAACTCCTTAAATATTTTCAAACCGTAAACGGCTCGAAACAAGTAATTCTAGGACAAGGATTTTTGGCATGCAACTAGTGGGCAGCCCATAGTTTAAATATTTTACCTGAATTAATTATGATCCCTAGAACTCATGATTTGACCTTTGAATTCTGATTTCCTAAGTAATACACTCGAGATTTTTGCGCATGCACTACTCGTGTCACATTCATCGTTGGTTCTTGAAAAATTGTAATAATTAAAACGCAAAAAATTTCGAATCTGAAGTCCGATTTGAGCTCAGACCAAACCCCTCGGAACGATTGCACGCCGGTGCTGCGTGATGTAAAATGTGGTTTATTCGTTGAGTTTTAATGGTAGCCTTATATTTTTATTCGGATTAGTCTAACTTGTTAAAGGCTTTCTATTGGTTCAGGTTTTAAACTCAGGCTGCGACCAGAATTTGGTGTTTCCGGATGACCCAAATGTCAAAAATGGGAAATTGGCCTTCTGGCGGCCGAATGACATTGAAAGGGTAATAAAATGGTTGCCTGAGACACTACGTGACAAAAAACAGCCACTGCTGTCAATTTTGGCAAGCTGAGATTTTCTGGGTTTCAGCAACCACGACTCTTTAATAAAATTTAAAACGCAAACGACTCATATTTAAAAATGCTAGAACAATAATTATTCGCATGCAACTAGTTGGCAATCCTTAGTTTTTGAAATACATTTATTTGAAGTAATTATGAACCCTAGAACACAAGATATGACCTTTTTATTTTTGATTTCTAAGTCAACACCCACGAGATCTGTGCGCATGCACTTCTCCTATCTTATTAATTGTTAAGTCGTAAAATTTTTCAGCGGGCGCAACTGCGGATGAACTTTCTGTGACATTAGTTATCCTCATCCACTTGAACCATCCTCATCCAGGACGATGGACCCGTGATTGTTCCCTAGAGGACAAATCTTAGGCATATAGAAAAATTAGTTTTGCCCAATTTTATAATTACCGGGAAAAGCATGAAAAGGTTTGAAAATTGTGTGTAACTATTGCTCTTAGTTTAAGTGTTGAGTTTGGTTATTTTTTCATGACATGGTTTTTCACAAGGACTGATCGGAGCTAACTAAATTTGAGAGCGGAAACCGTACGATATGAGCTTTTCGAAGCAACTTTTAATCTTTACTAAGAAACCAGAAGTGGAGTGGATTTGTGTACATAATAGTCCAAACTTTGTTTACCTAAAGTAAAGTGAAATTTGAACAATGGTTGTTAGCATTTGAAGAACCAAGCATAATTTTGAATTGATTTGTTTGCACAGTAAAAAGAGATCTCCGACAGAATCTGACGGATTTCAAATGTTCCTTTGCAGTTTTTACTTAATAGATTAGTGTTTGTTTGCTTAGTGAAGTGGCACAGCAAAAGTGGCAGAATTAGTAGACAAAGAAAGAATTTCGCAAAATCAAGAGAGTTCAGTTGGTTAAGTTGGACTAAACTATGGAAGCTAGTGTGAGAAGCAGAGAAGAGAAAGAGAAACTTTGAGTTTATTGAGACTTAAATTCAAAAATTTGTAATTGCAAGACCAGTTGGGATACTGTGAGCGTTTTTGATTTAGTTCATTTGGGAAGTGAACCACGGATATTGTTATTCTCATTTTAATTACTATTATAAATTTTCTTGACTTTGTCGTTTCCATTGATATCCAAAAAGTATTAGTATTGTTAACATTGTTATACGTATAACCACAATTGATATTACGGGCCTCATTGTGAAATAACTCATTTCTTGGCAATCAAGTTTGCGACAGAGTCCCCTCACTTCCGCTCTATAGAGCATAGCAGAAGTTCAGAAGACGACATTTGTTACTTTCCTGATCATCGTTAACCTTTGAAGTTTTTAACAAGCAGGACACATGGAAAGAGAAATCAAACCATTTTCCATTATGCGGAAGTTGAGACCCCAATTGCCTTCCGCGAAGTAAACCAGTTCTGACTAAACGGACCTGTGTCGCACAAAGAGGGATACAGCGACAGAATCTGATAGAAGCCTATGGCCTGGAAAGTGTGCGGAAACCAGACTCAGACCGTGCAAAATTTGATTTCTGAAAAAGATTGCCCAATTATAGTTGATGAGCACTAAAAATTAAACAAAATACCAAGTCTTGTTTTTTGTCATCGAGGTGAGCTCTTGATTGTAAGGAATTCTTTTTCAATAAGAAAAGCTCAAACAACATATGACGATAGAGTAATCTCGACGGTTCTGAAAATAAATCATTAATCCAGTTGAAATTGCAACTTCATTCACTTTACTATTAATCTGGGTAAGCCCTGTGCTCAACGCAAGTATGTCTGGAACCATGCTCATGCTGTCTGATGACTGGCTTTGGTCTCGCACCTCAACCAGGAATATATTTCAATGAAACATTTCTTGCATAATCTTAATCTTTGTCTGATAAAACGCAAAGTATAATTAGTTCAAAAATAAAAATCATCTCCACACAATTTATAGAGCACTTAATTTAGAGCATCTTAATACATAATCTTAAAAAAGAAATGTGAATAAAGAGAACATGTAAACAAACTTTTTAAATTCAAATGATTGTATTACCATATTAGTTTCCAAAAATCATCATCCACAATTTACTCAAGACTTCAAGACAACAAATTTCTTCCCTTGTTTTTAGTATTGAAATCACAGCAGTAGCAATTTGGAATGTTTATACATTTCAGCGGAGAAGGTGCAACTTTGGCGCAATTGGGGCATAGTTCTCGACAAGGCATCATGAACCGTCTTCCAAATCGGGGATCGTGGTACCGGCATTCCTTACTCAAGTACTGGATTAGATTCTGCTGCGATTCCGTCAAATCGTTATCACTGCGTGACTCCTCATCGAACTCGGCTAATGACGCTTGTTCGAAATAGCTATTTCTGTATGCCAGCGAACATGTAATACAGAGCATTGCGACTATTAATTTGGACATAATTTCAACCAATCACCTTTGAGAAGTTTTTCTTTAGAGGTAATGAAAACAGAATTATATAAAAGCACTGAAAGTTTAACCAGTTTTTGCTTTAAATGAGAGAAATTGGCCGATTACTGAAATTTGCTATGGAAATTTTGAGGCAAGTTTGAACTTAAATAAACTTGGATAGCGTGTTTCTCAAGGTAAACAAATTGTTTGCAAGTTGATGTGAACTTAGCTGTAACACAGTTTAGTGTTGCCTTGACATATAAACTTTTATGCAGAGCATTAACACTAGTTCATGTAATTAAATGCGTACCTAAATTTAGTCATTGACATCTGAAAAGAGAAAGTTTGTTTAAAAGTTTATGAAAAGTTAAAAAAAAAAGATTAAAAAGATTATAAAAAGTTCAAATTGTCAATGGTTAGACCAAAATGCATAACTGCAGTTACCCTATGTTTTTCCAAATTTTCTCGCTAGACCTTAGCTCAGTCATATTTTATCGACAAGGACTGTTGCTCGAACCAAAAAGAAACCCCCTAATTTTGTTCGACCGAAATGTTATGACCGACTCTAACTCGACTGAACCCGGTAGCATTCAAAAATATGTCTCTCGAGATGGTCTGAGTCGCGTAAAATATAGACTTTAATAGGTAGGAAAAACGTGAAAAAGTATTTTAGAGCACTTGGACATCGTGAACGATAAAGATGCTACCAATATAAAAATATATGCTGAAATCTCAATGTAAAGACGTTCACGCGAAGGCCACGCAAGATCTTACATTCCAGAAAAAATACATTTATACAGTTTCGGATATTAAAAAAAATTGCGTGACTTTCCATGTCATCTATTTTTCCCCGAAGAATCACTAAAAACACAAAAGGTAGTCAAACTATTGTCAAAACGAGTTTGGTTGATTTGCATAGGGGCAACAACTTCTATGTTTTATTTCAGTTTCAGATCGAAAACAAGATTTCTCAGACCTTGTTAAGATGTGGACGTGATTTTGCGTCGCTTTCTCTGGCAGTTTTGGTGTTTTTACAGAGAACAGAAAAAATCCCAAAAAACAATCAGACTAGTGTTTTCAACAGATAATTAGCAGTTGTGTTGCTGATCAATTGTGTAACATGTTTGTAATCTAATGTATGTCAGTTAAAATCCGCTAAAATGTAAACGTACCTTTTTTTTGTCGGAATTAAAAGAAAGTTTGGTATTGCATTACTGATGGCACAGCAAAACTTAACGCTAAAATTCCTCTCATTAGAGGCTAGTTTTGCAGCTAGTTCTGCAGCGTATAGTTTTCACGTATGTTGAATACTAAGGATGGTCGATTGCCGAGCTTGCTATTCTAGCAGTTTAAAATAAAAATAATAATAACAATAATAATAATAATAATAATAATAATAATAATAATAATAATAATAATAATAATAATAATAATAATAATAATAATAAAAATAATAATAATTATTATTATTATTATTATTATTATTATAATTATTATTATTATTATTATTATTATTATTATTATTATTATTATTATTATTATTATTATTATTATTATTTTTATTATTATTATTATTATTATTATTATTATTACTATTATTATTATTATTATTATTATTATTATTATTATCATTATTATTATTATTATTATTATTATTATTATTATTATTATTATTATTATTATTATTATTATTATTATTATTATTATTATTATTATTATTATTATTATTATTATTATTATTATTATTATTATTATTATTATTATTATTATTATTATTATTATTATTATAGAAATTATCTTTTTTTATCCAAAAAATTTATCTTTTCATTGAAGGCTGATCTGTTATATTTTGATTAAAAATCTGTATAAGTTATTGCTGCCTCTATTAGCTGATCTCAAATAACCTTCATTTAGAGTGATACACACCCATTTGACCTTATCTCTTTGAATTAAAGTAAATAAAAGTCAATTTCAAAGTGAGGAAGTCACTTTTGAGAGTGAGGTAAGTCAAGTGTGACCAAAAATTTAATCACGCGCATGAAAAAAAAACTCGCTCCACTAAGAGCGAAAAATGACGTCACACATGCAATTCAATTGAAATTGCATGAACGAATGAACAAAAAATGGCTGTGACGTCATATGGTCGTAACAAAAATCATGACGACGAAATAAAAAAAACATAGCAGGACAAGTCCTGACGTACAATTCAAAGAATTTTCATTGACTAAACAAAAAAAACTAGACCTAGAATGGAATATCAGTGAATTGAGAAAACCATTTAAAAAAATCAGATAAAAAAAAACAAAAAAAAACAAAAAATCAATGTCAAAATGCCGCATGTGAACAAAAAAAACTACTGCCGAGAAATTAAAATTTAATTCAAACAAAAAACTAGGCCTAGAAATAGCTGTGAATGGAATGGGAAAACCATTTAGAAAAAAATCCGATCCAAAAAATCGAAAAAACCGTAAAAATCAGAGTGAAATTGCCGCATGTGAACAAAAAATCACTACCGAGAAACCGAATTTTTGTTCAAACACCGTTTCCTCACTCTACTTTAAAATTAGAGCGAAAAAAATTCACGCCGCAAAACCACTCGCTTTTTCGCTCCACTTCCTGTTTCGGCGTGACCAAAATCGCTACTCCAATTTGACTTCAAAAATCATGAAAATGTGTGAACAGATCTTAAAAAAAAAGACAGCGCCCCAATACAATTCAAATTCTTTGAATTGTAATAAACCTAGAGAAGGCCCATAATAGCCTCAGCTATCGCTGTGCGGCTATTAATAAAAATAATTGATTTTTTAAAGAAGTTACATATAATTTTGGTTCCCTCCTGTGTGATTCTGGAATTTTCATCGTAAAATATCTGATAAGATGCTGATCAAAAATCTTTATCGCGGAAGATCTTATCTGGTCTTACACGATAAAAATTCTGCTCCACGTGAACTTCAATCTTGTAAGATCTGATAAGATACTTATTAGATCTTACAAGATAACAATTCAATTTTGCAGAACTGTTATCTTATAAGATCTGATAAGTATCTTATCAGATCTTGCACGATAAAAGTTCACGTAGGGCACAATTTTTATCGTGTAAGATCTGATAAGAAATGTCTTAATGATTTCAAAATCTAACCTTTTTCACAATATCTTATAGGTCTCAAAAGGATAATTTTCTCTTTGTTGCTCTGACACTTAAGTGTTGCATTCTGTAGCTTTTTGGCTACTGCTTGAGAGCAACTCTTGTATGGAGAACATGATTTGTCTTCATATAAGATCTGATAAAAAATCTTATCAAGAAGATGAGTCATAGCTTTCCAAATGTTTATCTTGCAAGATCTTAAGAGTTTCTTATAAGACATTACACGATAAACATTTTCTGTCAGGCAGAAGTTTTATCGTGCAAGATCTTATCAGACCTGATAAAAAAATTTGTATCCTATATGACCTGATAAATTGTCTTACAAAGTCTTGGTCAGGCAACGCATAATCCTATATGTACTTATGAGACAATTTTGTAAGAAATTTGTAAGATCTTACACGACAAAAATGTCTGAGGCTTCCTGCCCTTTCACCTATATGACATTTTGATTGCGCTCTTCAGTCATTCCTGATGCTGGATTTGCCTGTGCTCTGTTTCAGTTGATCAGATTGGGAACATTTTACGAGAGTGCGCAACTACTCAAACTTTATTGAGTACTTACTCAGCCCATCTAAGCGTCTCTTCTCATTTGCCCGTCTGTTATTCTCTCTCTTGGTTAAAAATTCATAGTCCGCTTAACTTTAGTTCAGTAACGAAAAAACTTCTTTCTGACTTTACTCAAAAAAATTTCTGGAAGGGGACTGTTAACTTTAAAATATGCTTGATCGCATCTTGCATAATAAAGGTTCCATCAAGAGCAAAAGTCCAAACAGCTGAAATTTGCAATTTACACCAAAAACTCTAACTTTTGGGGAGACAAAAACTGACATACAATCAAACAGATTGACCTAATCTTACCGGTCCTACAGATTATCGAGTAAGTATAATTTATAGTTTAATCATAGTCCTCACTTACGACAACTTTAATCATCTTAATGGTTTTAGCAACAACAACAGCCAATTAAAAATTAATCTTCCAAGTGAGCTCTTCGAAATAGTCTTCGAATTGAGCTCTGAACCTTTCGATTTAAAACATTTCAAACGATTCAAGTCATAATTCTAGATATTTGTTTTCGCTTTTACGAGCGTGTGGGTTGCAAACACAAATGGTGCGGGCAGTACCATACTAGATTTACAAGTAAAATTCACACCGAAATATAAGTAAAATCCACTTTTACCTTATTTGGAAATCAATGTAAATTTTCATAGGTAAAAATCTTATTTTTCTACTTGAAATCCATGGGTAAAATGTTTTAAAATTGCTTGATTTTAGGGTTTTGTCCTAACTTGTAAATTAGCAAAATTTATTGCTTAATTTTTGCACTCAAGGGCGAAATGGATAAAATTTTTGATTTGCAAAGATCAAAACATTCATTGAAAAATCAATTTCAGATATTTACAGAACATGTTGTATACAGTCTAGAACTCAATCTGTATAGAGTCTAGTATCGACTAATGGAATCAGTGACTCGCACAGATTTGGAAAATAGAATTTTTTTCAGCTTATTCACTCTTTCTAGCAAAGCAAATTTCAACCTTTTGAGAACCTGATAAACAATTGATTGAAGGCTTTTATTTCAGGAGTTATTCAATTAAGAACAGCAGGGTTTGATTACAATGTTCCGGTAAAGATAGAAGGGAAAGGGTAAATCAGATTGCTTCAGTGGGAAAATTTCTTACCATCAGCCGGCATCGTCATTGCAGAGATGCTTTCGGCTTATCAGCTTTCGAACCTTTTGAGAGAGACTCGTTTTGTCAAATCTTGTCAGAAGTAATTCCAAAAGCCATTTTGAGCTTTACCATATTTGAAATTGATCCTGTCTTGCCAGAAATACAAAAATAATTCTTTAGATTGTTAATGCAACCATTTTTGATTAATTTGAACTCATACTAAAGTTATTAGTATATATTAGTGATTAATGTAAAATAATATATGAATTGTTCTAGGAAATAGGCTACCATTTTTGATAAAAAAGAACATTTATGATCTCTTTACGACCACTAAGATTTGATGAACCGTAAACTTCAAAAAAGGACCAATTGTAGAAATAAATATCAAGGGTTTAGCTGACAAGATTTGAATACACTCTGCGAACTCTCCTTTTTAGATTCGCTAAGCGGTGAACTTTTGCCCTTTTATCAGTTGAAAGAAATTAGTCCGAAATCTCTTTCCAAATATGACGTAGAGATAGAAATTGCCCGAGTTTACTAGTTGTAGACAAATCGCAAGTAAACCTTTGAACACGGCGAAAGTGGCTTCGTCTTCCAAGGATTCGACCGTCATATAGGTTCGAATGACATAGATGGTAGTCGTAGTTATAAGTGCACACTCCATTAAAAGCGTCACTGTTATCATTTGTCGAGTGATTTCGGCATTTCTTCGATTCTGCAATTTGATCTGTTGTTCTGCAGCTGATACACTGTTTTTCTTCCGTTTCTGACTTTCATTGTATCGCATTTTGCCGATTGTCAAAACTAGCAGAATGAACAGAATTATGATAGGTGCGATTCCAGCCGAGTATAACTGGAGATCTGATCTGATTTCGTTTATATAGTGTTCACTTACTATGCTGAAAAAGAATTTGTTTTCCCTTTTCCCCCAAAAAAGAATGTGGACCCAGGCTCAGGTGTGCGCTCGAAATTGTCCTGATCAGACAATTTCGAGGGCACAAATCATACGGATAGGAAATCATTGCCATATGCCATATCGTATTTTCATATTTAGTTCAATTTTAATTTCCATTGGCGGTTTATATTTTTGATCTTGAATTTTAAGTTGTTCATGGTTTTAGACAGGATGGTGTCTGTTCACGTTCCCAGGTTGAGGTCCAGACCCAAATTGGTTTATGATCAGACCCAATCGAGCGCACACCCGTGTGTTCCCAGACCGAAATTATAGTGTCTGGACGGAAGTTCGAGCGCACTACGGTCTGGACGATGGTCTGGAGATGGTCTGATCTGAGGTAATTTTGGTCTGAAAAGTCTAATCATAGGCGACTTCGAGCGCAATTGGGTCTGATCATAACCTCATCGAGCGCACTTGGGTCTGATCAGAAATGTTTTCGAACGCAATTGAGTCTGATCAGGGACAATTTTGAGGGCCTTATTTTTTCATATTTTTGTTTTTTTTTTACTGAGAGCTGTTGGCTCTGTCAAGAGGCAACAATAAAGCAGCGTTCTCATCAGAGACTCATCTGAAGGCCGATAGCTCTGATCAGAAAAAAAAAGGCGTCCAATTGACAGCAAAGGCCGGTCCCCTTCAGAGGAAATTTTGATCATCTGGAGACCACGATGTTTCTTATGAAAAGCTGTCTAAACTCATTCATTGAGTCAGAACCATACACTAAACAGTACACTAAATAAAATTTGTTCTCAACAGTTGGGTTTCGTTTTCTTTAGCAATGATTTTATAATTGATTTTTCCTTAGATGAATTAAATACTGCAAACGTCAGTTTTTATGAAACGAATATATTATAGCAAAATTAAAAGACTTGATTATATGTAAAACCTTTCTCTGATAAGACTATTTCGAGCGCACTTGAGTCTGATCATAACGTCATCGAGCGCACTTGAGTCTGATCATAGTCTGATTGAGGTCTGGGCGATGGTCTGATCAGAACGCCTTCGGTCTGAAACGTCTGATCAGAGACCCTTTGTGTCTGGAAAGTCTGATCAGAAATATCTTGGGTCTGGAAAGTCTGATCAGGGTTAATTTCCGTCTGGGAAGTCAGATCAGATGAAAATTTGGGTCTGGACCTCAACCTGGGTTATAAATATTTTCATTATTTCCGTTGTGCCGCGTGATCACATCGTGATCACTTTGTTGCTAATCTTAAACTAAATTGTGGTTAAGTTCATTCTTCCTAACTTCGCAATCACAAATCAGTTGATAATTCAATCTGTGAATAAACGCTCTTCAACTTGGTAGCTAAATACTAAAGTAATCATTCACGACGCAATCTCCGATCGGAATTTAAAGTAACAGAATCCAACTACATAGAATAGACAAATTGTAAATTCCCGCTCAAGATTCAAATATTTGTAGTGCAATGTACTAAGCTAAGGTAATGCACTGCATAACAGCACACATGACCATTTTGTGCTCGAAATTACAGGCCAAATTTGAGCGCAGGAGCGCGCTTGAGTCGGATCATAAACTATTCGAGCGCAACTGGTAGTAGTGGTAAAACTGCCCTGCGCACAGAATTTGGGGTTTTTCAAAACCTTCATTTTGTGCTAGCTCGAGCCCCCGGATCACCACAAAAATCTGAATCCCCACACCACCACCAAAAAAAATATTCTCATTTACTATTCGGACCATTATCAAAATTTTCATTTGTGTAAGCCTAACCCCTTTATCCTCAATTATAGTTTTAGCTATTTCTTGCGTAAACTTATATATAAAAGGCAACAATTAGTTCCACTTTCTAGAACGAACAATCGGTGTTCACAGAAGGGGCGTGCGAGGCAAAACCCAAAATATACCATCACTAAGAACGAGGGTGATAATAATGGCCTGGACCATATCAAGAAAGGGTCTGATAAAAGCAAGTGCTGGACTGATGCTAACGAAGCTTAGTATGGTCATTTCGATGATAGGGCAACATCTGGATCTCATATTATGGAAGCGCCAATTCTGAAAGAATTTCCAAAGGAAATAAAACAGCTGTTGAGATTTTTTTGTACTCCGTTAGTACATATTTCATTATTTCAAAAGTTGAACTTACAGCATTCCATAAGAAACGTTCTGATCTGCATCTAAATAAATTACACTATAGGGGACCGGCATTTTCTGTCAGCTGGACCCCTCAGTTCTGATCGGAGCCATTGGAATTTAGATGAATCTCTGATCAGACCGCTGCTTTATCGATTCCTCTTGGTAGTGTCGACCCACTTGCGTTCCAAATCGTTTCTGATCAGACCCAGTTGCATTCGAAATCATTTCTGATCAGACCCCTTTGTGCTCTAACCGTTCATGATCAGACCGGTAATAGTGGGAAAAAAGTGCCCTGTGCAAAGAATTAGAGGTTTTTCAAAATCATCATTTTGTGCAAACTCGAGCCCCTGGATCACCACAAAAATCTGAATCCCCATACCACCACCAAGAAAAAAATTTTATTCTCATTTTCCCTTCGGACCATTATCAAAATATTCATTTGTATACGCTTTACCCCTTTATCCTCATTTATGTCTTTAGCTATTACGCAGATCCGCAAGTCGGCCTCTACCATAAGACTTGCTCTAAGTCTTTAGTTTAACGTTTATCTAAGGCTTTAGTTTAAATTTTAGCCGAGGCTTTAGCTTTGGCTAAGGTTAAGGCTCTTAGTTAAACTAAGGCTCTAACTTAGTCTAAGGCTCCAGCTTGGGCTAAAGTTAAGATTCTAACTAAAAATGAAGTTTTTGTAAAAGATCTAGCTCTGACGCACAGGGCACTTTTTTCCCAATAATTGGGTAAGGTATATATTATATTTAAGATCATGTTCTATGAACTGGTTCTAAGTATGATAACATTTATATCTATTTAAATAAACACACAGCCTACTCTTATCTCTACCAAATCTAAAAGGTGCTATATGTTTATTACTTTTACACATATTGCATGCTATATATAAATCGGGGTTATTGAAAATTATGCACATAAGATCATATATATTTTTTATGTTGATAAAATCAAAACATATAAAACTGTCTTGTAGTTGAAATCTACATATTTCACAAAACATTTGCCATGTTTTGTCTTTACACTTGTCACAGTTTGAAGGCATTTTATATATTTTTGAGGTCATAATTTTTGCTAAATCATAAATAAGGCACAAGAATATAATTTGTATATGAATCATAAAAATAAGGTGAAAAAGTTATGTAATACGGCTTATTTAGTAAAACAGTTTACTTTTAGCTAAAAATAGTTAACTTTACGCCTAAAAAAACAACCGGCAAGATAGTTTACTGATATAGTTTACTTACAAGTCATTTTCTAATAAAAAATCTATCTGCTGCTAATAATTGGTTAATATTAATATCATTTTCCTATATTTGCTTAATACTCTGTTACATTGCCACAGTTTTAACTTGCAACACGCATTCTTTAAATATGGTTTGTAACATCGCCTGTAGAAATAAGAGAAGGAGAATATTTGCAACAAATTTTTCTGCTAGACATTGTTTACACGTAGTTTACTTTTATCCAAAAATACTACATTCATAGTAGTATTACATTTAATACACGTACCCTAGTCTGAGCTCTAGTCTTCGCACTAGTCTCGTCCCTTGTCCTAGCACTAGCTATAATATCTATAATAGACCTAATGTTATAAAAATCATTTTTAATACAAACCCCACCAATTAATCTATAACCACATTGACATTTATCTATTTTCCTTCATAAATTGTTTTATTATGACCACTGAGAGTTATATATCTACAAGCCTATGATTTCACTCAAGACATCCAACATCCATTTTTTATATTGCACTAAAATCCCAATTAGATGTTGCGCACGATCTTTAGAACCCATACACATCTCTAAAAATCCTTCACCCATCTTGCTGAAAACATTAGAACGACATCTTTTATCTAAAATTTTTTCACCAGAAATATTAAATTCATCTACAATATAATTAACAGGAGGAAGATCTCCACTAAAATTTTCAATTTTTTCACATTCTCCATTTATAGCATCCTCTCTTTTTTTATTGAAACTTTTGTCTTTTTATTTATATATTCTCCATATTTATTGTTCAATGGGGCTGCATCTGCGAATCAGGTTCCCTGATAAACGGAGGTCCATTTAAAATCATTAGAAAGCGCGTGCTCGCTTGGGTTCTTACTGCTAAAAGACGGTGGCCCTTTGGTCTCTAACCACAGGCAAAGCCTGTTCACCATCAACACAATGGCGAAGCATCTGCAAAGCACGTTCTCCGATAGACCTCAAGTCATGCTACGCCATGGGCGACGCTCCATAGCAATATAATTTTTTTTATTAATGTATTTGTTTGTTTAATACATTAATCGCGCCAAAGACTAGGAGACCAGCTCTTCTCATCATTGTATCTGGTTGTAAATAACTAATTGTCATAAACATCGAACCGCCAACCCCAATAATACGCGACGCCCATCTCATCCCATTTGCTTTAACTTTTTTTTGTTACAAATCTCTATCTGTAAAGCTTTGCAATAGTGGTTTCATATATGTTATACATTTATCTAATTCCTCCTTTGTGGGCTCATTCATTAAACTAAAAGCTTTTATATTAAAAAAACCAAAGTTTAATTTTTATACAAAAATTCTAATTCTCTCAATAATAATGAACTTATCTTTGGTTTTATTATATTTAACTATACCACAAAAAAGCTTCTTCGCCATTTCTTCCGGATAATTATAATAGTTAATATTCAATTCCGCTATTGATTTATGGAAATCACGTTCAAGTTACAAATTTCTTGGAAATTTTTAAATGGATCAGTTCCATCATAAGTTGTAATAGAAAAAGTTTCAGCAATCATTCTTGCCAGATTATCAATTTGTGCTGATTTATAACACAAAGCTATCATTTCTATATCATCTTGACCACCCATCGAAAAGTAGCTACATATATTTTTATTTAATTTATCTCTCGTATCATCAAGAACAATTACACTTTTATTGAAATTAGGAATAGTTTCTTTAGTGAGAGCCTTTATATCACACATAGTATACGCCTAATAGAATTCATTGGTTTCTGGATAAATTGAAAATCTTACATCTTTGAATACTATGCGCATTTTTATCTTATTCTTTCTCATCTTTTCTTCTTATAGTTTTAGATACTGTCTAACAAAATAGGTCTTATCAGTACCCGTAAACCCATGAACAATAATGTGTTTTATCGAAATTTTATTTTCAAATCTCGCTAAACTTTTTTTATAAATCCGTCAAATACTTCCCCAAGTTTTGTATTTTTATTCGGCATCGAATCATATAATTTATAACTAAACCGAATTATAATTATAATAGTACTATTAAGACTTCTTTTTTCCATTTTCTAGATCTAAAATAATATACTATTTGAAATGATTATCTTAACTTTTTAAGAGTTTAACAATAAAAACAACACCGAGAATAAAGCTATAAGCAATATTGAAACACAAGATATAGGCAAAAGTATTATTCTAGTTCCAATTTGACTAGTAATGCGGAAGAGTATAATATCATTATTGACTTACACCTTACTGATGGCACTCTTTGGGTTTAATTATAAAACGAAAGACAACTAGAATCTATTATTTTCATAGCCGTGGAGTAGCAACACCACTATTATTTTTACAGAACTATATAATAATTTAGGCTCTAATGAAGTAAATTATGAGTCTTACTGTGGCGCATATTGTTTTTATGTTATATATCTTATTGATCAGAGATTTAGAATTAAGAGTGCACTTAATATTCTAGTTAATCAATGTAAGAATGCTAATATATATGAAAAATGCTATTGTTTAGATTGTAGTTTTAATAATCAGGGAACCTGCTTCGCAGATGGTTATGGTGAAGCATCAGTGAAACCGCTTCGCGGATGGGCGAAGCCCCCAAGTAACAGATGCTTCGCAGATAGTAATGATAATGATCATGGTGAAATATGGGCGCATCCCCATTGTAATGACAATGTCTACAGTAATAGAATTAGTAATAGATATAGCAATGGTAAAACATGGGCGAATCCCCATAGCAATGACAATCAGTGAACCTGCTTCGCAGATGGCGAAACATGGACGAAGTCCCATAGTTATGACAATATCTATTGCAATAGTAATAGTGATGACATTATCTATCCGCGAAGCGGCTTCGCCGATGGTGAAACACGGAGGAAGTCCCATAGTGAAGATAACGTCTATGGTGAAACTTGGACAACTTCCGATAGTAAAGCCAATATCTATGACAAAGACAATATCAATAGCATTAGCAATGTCGAACCATGTGCGAATTCCCATCTGCGAAGCAGGTTTCCCGATTGACATAGCAATAGCGGTAGCAATATCAATAGTGATGATGATTATAATACTAATATTGATTTTAATGAAAATCTAGAATCATGGCTAGAGGATAATGATATAACTGTTAATGCCGTGTTTCTTGATCACTTTAGATGCATAATATCAGGACCCCGTGAATGTGGTAAGACATGCTTATTACAAAATCTAGTTATTGATAGTATATACTTTGATAAATTATACATCCTTGGTCCTAATTGTGATCAGTATGAAGATAAATACAAAGCGAGTAGTCTGATTAAGGATAAAGTAGATAGTGAGTTTATTAAAGATATAAAAGATCTACGCTCTGCTTCTGATCTACCCGAAAATTTAAAGAAGCTCATGATATTTGTTGATGTGAAAGCTAAAGAATCAATTATTAAGGATCATTTTTGTGATATGGTTTGTCTAAATCAAAATCTATTTTCATTAGATAGACAAAATGTAATAGAGAATTGTAATATATTTATACTATTTGAACAAAATTGTAAAAAACTCCGATAAATACTTAGAGAATTCTTTATTGAATATGAAATTAGTTACAAAGATTTTGCTAAAAGGTGTAATGAAGTATGGAGAGAGCCCTAAAACTATATGGTTATTGAGAGTTTTTAAAAAATGCTAATGGCAAGTTAAGAATTAATTAGAATGGGAGAGTTTTTAAGCTTAACTATCCGTGAAACGGCTTCGCAGATAATTAAAACTAAGATTTTAGTTACAGTATTAGCTATTGTTACAGTATTAGCTATCAGGGAGCCTGCTTCGCAGTTAGTTATAGTATTGATATAGTTATAGTTTTACCTACACTTATAGTATTAGCTACAGTTATAGTAATGAATATAACCGTAAATTTATCTATAGCTATCATTTTATCTATATCTATAGATATAACTATACCTTTATCTATAGCTATATTCATAACTATGAATATAACTATAACTGTGTAATAATAAACAAAGTGTAAAGTAAAACTTAATACATCACCATTAAAGACAGTTGGTCTTCCTTGCTCACTTTTTACATGAAACTCTATATATTCTAATCCTTCCTTTGTAACTTTTTGATATAGCAGAAAGGTTGGTATAATGTTTATCATGTAACCTGGCGAATTGATTAGATTAAAAGTATATATTATGTCTGTATCATTACCCTTATCTTTAACACCAGATATCACATTACAGTGAAAGTTAATAGTATTAAAACCCATAATATCAACTAGCTTTTGAGATGTATATTACCTGTTCTATATTTCATTTTCCTAAATCCTAGTAATGATGACTTTGAGTTTTCTACATCAAAGCTAAGTGCACCCTGTTTTAGTTCCATTCTACTTTTCATTGTATGTTATCTTCCTCAGTTATAACATTACCTTCAGTCTCTTCTATTATTATTTCTGCTATATCAACTATTTCATATGCTCCGGGTGCTATTCCCATAGTGGCCAGCACCAAGTGAAACATCACCAGTAGAAATTAAATTGAACGAATTATATTCATTATCTACTTTATATGTAAATTGATTATTCCTTTTTAAATTAAAATTGATATGTAAACTGATAATCGGATTAACCCCAATTTTGTTTTATTCAGTTTTGGCTCGCTAAAGTTAAATCTTTCTGTTGGCTTTGGCATTCTAAAGTTGAATGTATGTGCTTTATGTATCTTTTGTAGTTCATATAGGATTAGGATGTCAGTAATCTTTTAACCTATGAAAATGAACTTTGAAAAAGACAGAGAATATATGTATAACATTGACATACACAATAGCAAGATCATAAGCTATAAAACAAACAATATAGCAACAATGAATACAGTTAATAATAATCTTGATATTCTAATTAGAAGATAGTAAAATAATTTAAATTGACATGAATCTTGTTCAGAGATAGAGTTTACTGTTTCAGATGATGGTGGTGCTCTACTAATTAAGTGAGATATTGTTAGATCAGTAAACTATGGTGTAATGGCATTGCTTTTTTCTATCAGACTAGAACCTTTTGGTGGTCAAACAATCAAACATATAGATCATTGTCATTCCAATCTATAAATGTATAAAATACTAACTGGTACAGACAATTAATTTGAAAATTCTTTTGTTAGAGATCAGTGTGAAAGAGATAGACAATAAAAAGATAATCATGAGGCTGCATAAAAGGGTCATATATGTGTTGATTAAGATGAAACATCTCTTTGGATTGATAAATGATTTAGAAAAGATTATATATGGCGTAGGTTCTAAACAAATTACTAAAGAGGAATGATAATAACAGAACACTATTTAGTGTTAATACGGGGTTGGTGCAGTAGCTAATGGTTGTAGAATAGAAATTAGAGATATAACTTGGTGTGTACCTTGTATTGACTCTAGTAATGAGAATAGAGAAATAGTACCCAAAATTGTATACAAAAAGAAAGGTATAGACTTCAGCTTCCAAGGAAGAAAGACAATTTATAAGGATGTAGCAGGTGCCACTAATTTTTTGTTTGGTTTGGGTGTAGAGGTTGGCTTTGAAATACCTCACATTATTATTGTGACATTTGAAATAAATAATGTTAATACACAACCTAATGATGTTATCATATTCAGAGATATGGATGTAACTGAAGGTTATTGTAAGATTAGTAGTGTGTCCTATCCTGAAGATAGAATGACCAATAATTATGGTACTATTAATTATAATAAATTATATAAAGAAACTATAAGTTTTAATAGAAATTATAATGGAATACTAGATGGTTTTAAACCATATATAAATCATAGAACCCTTAAAATACTTGCAGAATATATATTTGATAACAAATACCAAAGAGAGCATATAGGAGCATAAGCAATACAACTTAATTTGAAATTTGCTCGTGGTTTTGCTAACATTGTATGTCATGCATTGGTACTAAATAGAAAGACTAGTAATAGTGATGGTACAAAGATGGTTGATACAGTATCTTAGTTTGTTACAATTTTAGTTAAATATTATGACTAGAGCTATAGTTATAGCAATAGTTATAGTTATAGTCATAGTTATAGATATGGTTATGGCTATAGTTATAGCTAAATCTAGTACTCTAATTATGCATATATCTAATACTCTAGCTATAGATATAGCTGTAGCTATAGTTATGGCTAATGTTGATATAGTTATATTCTTAGTCAGACTTATTATTACTTAGTTTAACGAAACGCTTTGCATAAATAATATCCACTTTCTTTTTCTGCTTTAGACGGGACGCCGCCCGTGCTACGCCGCACACCCTTACCTTTAACCTTACTCTTGGGCTTTGACTTGGACATAGTGAAAATATATATATATATATATATATATATATATTTATATGAATATATATATATATTTATATATATATATGTGTGTGTGTGTGTGCGTAAACATGAGTAATTTCGAAAAAATTAAAACCAATTCGTATTGTTTTGCTGGTAGGCAACATAGTGGTACTGTTAATATCTATGCTTTTGTAGCAGCTAAATGTAATAAGATGTTAAAAGATTCTTGTAGCAAATCTGAAAAAAGTAAGTCTATGACAGTATCTGAAGCACCATTAGAAGTTGAGTGATTAAAGGAGTTCTTTAAGAGTGTAGGTACAGCAACAGTTAATTTTGTAACGAAAGTTGCTATTAATCCAGGTAGAGCTTTAGAGATAGCAAGTGATATAGGAACTGCAGCTGCAACAAGAAACCCTAAAGCAGCTCTAGCAGCTACACCCGAGTTGATTAAATTTGCAACATCTGGAGAAGGTATAAAAAAAGTCCAAAGAGGTAGGGGCTTATACTTATGTATAAAGAAGAATTAATATTACCCTAACTATAACTATAGCTATAAGTATAACTATATCTATATCTATAACTATAACTATAGCCATAACTAAAACGATAGCTATGACGATAAATGTAGCTACGACTATAAATCTTAAAAGTTAACTGTATTTGAAACTTCATTTGCTGATATAATAAACTCATTAAATAGTTCATCATTATCTTATGTTTTATTAGTTGTAATGTTTTAATTGTAACTTTTTCAAGTTCACCTGTATCTAAATTCATTTATTTTTTTACTTAATATATCAATTTTACTGGAAGAGGATAGTAAGTTGTTATCGCAACGTTCTTTATTAACAACACCTTCTTCATTTGTGGGAGTGTGTACATTCGTGATTTTATAGGTACCTTTCATGTAAATGCTATCATTATCTTCTAGGAATAATTTTCGAGCTTTAGTTGTTGATAGACTGTTTGCTGATATCTATTTTCCTTGATTTAATCTATTTCTTGTCATATTTGTATTTGTTTACACTGAGAAACTATAACCAGCTCGCTGGTTTATCGGGGAACCCGCTTAGCAGATGACCGGATGTCTAAGTTTTAAGATCCGAAAACTTTATTATTCGATTTAAAATCAAAGTCAGATTTTATTAATTCCTCTTCATAATATTTTCCTTCTTTTATTTCACCATCGATATCTTCTATTCTATGTGTTGGTGGTTGTGTTTTTACTACTTGAATAGCTTCAAATAATTCTCTATTTCAATTACATGTTACGTTTATTGGCACTTCTAACATATTCACCGACTTTATGGTTGCGTTTCATCTTAGTAGAAGTAGATATATAGCATCTAACCTTTTCAGGATGATTAGAAACATCAAAAGGGGACATATTTTTAGTACAATGAATGTTAATATTATATGTTACAACAGCTTCATTTAATAGGTTTACCCAATTACCATCACCATTTATTGACATTGGTTTGTTAATTATATGCAATAATGTTCTATTAAATCATTCTGTAAATACAGCCTTTAAACCGCAATATGTAGAACATAGCACAGTTTTATGTTCTTTAAGTAAAGATTTAAATTTTTTTTGTGTAACTCACTACCCCTATCAACCCATAAGTTTTCTGATTTTCGCTGATTTTCTTTTCGAAGCCATTACTTTTAATTAAACCTTTAAAGATTAAACCTTTACCCAGAAAAAAAACTTAGTGAATATATCTAAAACAGTTAATAAAAATTTGTTGTGTTTGATTAAAGATGACTTATCGATCAAATCAGCTGACCAAGTTTCATCTGTATATAAGGGTATTATTCTTTCTTTATCAAACTTTGTTATTATTGGACTAAATACTTCTTTAGCTAATAGTTGTTGTTTAGCTTTAATCGTGATTTTATCAATAGTTAGAGTTTTATCTAACCGTTTTGCGGGGACTTCATTCATCAACATAGTTGCAGGCATGTTATTTTACCATAAATAAAAATAAAGTTTTCTAGTTTCTCTTGACTAGTATGATTCATAGCTAGTAATTGCTAGATATATTTAACATTTCTTCATACAAACTGTTATGACCGGCTTTTTTTTGTAGTACAATAAGATATATTCTTTCTATTAAACTGTTGGGGTCTCTGAAGCCAGTAAGACCACTGGCTTCAATTTCTTATCCTTCATAACTATCGTAAACAGTTTCATCTCTAGTATAATCACTTCCTGGTGATGCAATTTTAACTGATAATCTATCATTAAGTTTTGCTTTTTTTTCTTCTAGTATCCCCTTTTCGTTTGTTACCAATATCCCGTAGAAATCTTTTGTTTTTTCATAACCTTTCATATCTCGTTTGGTTATGTCTTTATTAGTAACGAACAAAGTGAAGTCTTTTGTGAAATTTCAAACATTATCTTTTACACTTAAATCGTTTTTTGTTACAGCTACATTTTTACCATTTATTTGAAGGTCGTTTCCAATTGCGTCAAGGGGGATTAATTGTAATTGTTTATTTGTTTGAATTTTCAAGACCAGTAGGATTTCAATCATATCGTTGCTTCATGTAAATGTTTCACCTTTTGTGTGGAAAAATCTGCTTTGTAGAAACTCCAAATTTTTTTTTTGAAGTACGAGCATAATGGGCTGGCTGAGTTTTACCGTCTTCGAGCGCTTCTAATGTTTTCTTAGCTATGGATAAATTCTTTTCAGTATGGGCCAGCCACGTTTCGCTATTAGCATTCAAAGTTTTAGTTAGAGGATTAAATAACTCTTCTATTTGACCATAATAATCCTGTATTCTTAGTTTCTTTTCTTATCTTTTTCTTCTCCTTTCATTTTCTAATCTGTTTCTGATTGTTTCTAGTTTTCTAT
This sequence comes from Convolutriloba macropyga, assembly GCF_964194025.1. Taxonomy (NCBI): domain Eukaryota; kingdom Metazoa; phylum Xenacoelomorpha; order Acoela; family Convolutidae; genus Convolutriloba; species Convolutriloba macropyga. The sequence goes on from NC_134470.1 coordinate 6,841,031, forward strand.
TAGTATTCAATTTTATGTTTACAAAAATTATGGTAAACCATTATATAGACTAATAGCCGCAAGAACTAGTTCTTGCTCATCATTAACAGTTAACTCTTCAATATTATTATTACTAGCTCCCTACCTTCGTCTAGCTCTAATTTCCTTATTAGCTCTATTGTTGCATATTGATTTTATTTATTCTGTCTTTCTTAAAAGGATATAAGTTTTTATCGTGAGGATAGCTCTCAATATTACTAACACAGAATCTTTTATCGTCAAAATCTTTTTGGCTTCTTTTGGTTGGGTTGTGTTGACTGAGAAAATATCCTCACGTATCTTTTGTATTCTATTGTAGCTTAAAACTCTCTCATCATCAAACATTAGACCATAATAGTAGTCTTCGTGTTGAGCTCTATTCGCTTTCTTTATTCCTTTCTCTTTAGATTTAGAGATTTGATCACTATTCCTAAAGATATGTGTTTCTCATAATAACACTATGAACTCATTTATAGTTCTACTTTTAAATTCGTATTTGAATTTACCAGGCACTTTGTCATTGAATTTGATAGAGATATCGAGACTACTTAGATCCTTGTGTTCGTCGGGGTTATTACCTTCACTAAAACATAAAATGAAGCTATCAGTATCGATGTAATGTAGCGATGTAATGAGTGATGTTTGTAAATTATTATCGAATGTATCATACATATGTAGTTTATTTAATTCTAATACAGTAGCACCTAGATTATCGGCTTGCCATATTTTTTTTTCTGGTTAAAAAATCCATAGAACTGTGCCTCCTTATCTAAAAACATCTTTGAATGGTTGTTTAGATACAGGTTTGAGTAATTCGTGTTCAGCTGTTAGTTTTTAGCTTTTATTTGTCTTAGAAGATAATCACAGTTTTGCCAATTAACTTACTATTCATTAGCTTAAATGTAACTCTCAGGTTCAATTTTGGCAGTAGCTCTCATTTCAGTACTAAGGTTTATATAGTCTCTAATAATATAGTCTGGTTTAAATTTAATTATTCTGTGTACTTTCGTAAATTTTGCTCACATGCGAACGACAAACTTTAACAATCTATAATGGATAGGATATTCTTCTTTATCACTTTGATCTAGTATAAGCTTGCTACTCTTGGGTGTGTTTCTGTCACGATATTCTAATTCATTTTTCCTAGTTTTCTTTTAGGTGGGAGTATTTGGAAAAATCGATTGTTATATTTACATTTGTCTTTGTGGTTTATGACAGAATTAACAAAATATCCATAGTCTCTATCATTAATAGCATTTAGTACTTTGTTTAGATATATGCTTACGAAGCCAAACTGTTTGTATGGTAAATTCTGCTTAAGGGCTAGCCGTATAGGTTATTGGCGTCAGTACATGCTACGGATCTCCGGTCAAGGGACTTCGTCAATGCTTCGCCATGCTTAGCCATATTTCTTCGATCTGAGTTGGAGTGGGGACTAGAACTAGAGCTAAGACTACAGTTGAGGTTAGGTTTATGACTATAACTAGAGGTTTCAATATTCACGGATCTATTACCCAAAAACCAAAACCCCACACATACCACCTCTTATTGAATCAATGAAGTCTTTTAACGTTTGTTCATTTTGAATGCTACCTAGAGCAACTCGACTTATCATTAGAAAACAGTCAAAGCTATAACCAGGAAGGCTTATGCAGTGTAGTAGGTTAAGTTTATATGGTTTTATATTTAGTCTAGTATATGAGCTAAAACCATGTTGTATTATATAAATATCATTATCCATATATTCTAGTGTTAGCTCTTCAACAGTCATATTACTATTAGCTTAATTAAAGTTTTCGACTCCTTCTTGAGATTGTAACTAGAATGTTAGTGAAGATTTGAAGTTTTCTCTAGTTAGGTTGCCTAATACGCTATAATATGATTGCTCTTTCTTAAAAATTTCATATGGGTATAATATTTTGTTTGTTAGATAATAGGTCTCGGCTATCGAGCCTCGGCATGTGCCCATGAAACTATTACTATCCATAAACTTTAGTATACCTAAATAAACGTTCTAGTTTTTTCATTGCCACAATGAAGAGCTTTTATTTTTATTTTATTATTATGTTGATTGATTATCTCATCAATAAGTAGATTGAAGTCATATCTATTCCCAATTTGGAAGACTACTGGTACAAATATCTGATCCTTAAAATTGAGATTGCATATCTTACATGCGGGGCCTCTGAATTTACCTGTTTTTGACAATGATCAGGACTTTGTTTAGGCCTTGTTTATCGCATATATGGCGTATTTTATTAGCGTTATGGTATAGCTCATCTTCAGCAGTAAATTTTAAGGGTTTGTTTAGTTTGATTATACATTTACTTTCTATATCTTATAAATCGTTAACAAAATGTTTAACCCAATCAATACCAAAGTAGTCTTTGTTGTAGTCATTGTTAATAGGGGCTTCGCGCTTGGTTCCCCAATTAAAACCAACTGAAATAGGCACGTGATTAGATATTACAAACATGTTATCGCCTATACTTGTATTCATGCCGTCCATATAAAATTCAATATCAGCGAATATAACTTTCTCTTGTTTCTGTTGTTTTTAATAGATCTTCAATGTTATATGTTTATTTGTTGGCCAAACAACCTTTGGTTTATTTGTATACAACATTTGTGTTCATTATGTTTAGCCTCAGAGCCATACCAATATTGGCAGTTACCAGAGTGCCATAACTTAAATCTTGTTGTATTAGGTCTTTCTCGTAATACATCTATGTTTTGATTAGTGCAAAGTGTTCATTCCAAGCTAGTAGTCTAACTTTCTTTCAATCTTTCTTTTAAGTAGAAGACTTTACTAGTATGTCAACTTTACCATCACCACAAAGCTAATATATATATATATATATATATATATATATATATATGTATGTATATATATATATATATATATATATATATATATTATTTTGTATTTATCGTGGATTCTAGTTATATACTCGTAATCACTTTCACCAAATTTGTAGTCTTCGATTAGATTAGATACATATGTACTGTCTCTAAAATCATTTTTATCCACAAGATACAGTGCATCAGTGATGGATAATCTAACACAGTTTTATTTACTAATATTTGTGCTTAGTATAGACTTAAATTGGTCTTTAGGTCATCTTGTAAATTAGTTGCAGCCCATAATGATGTTTTAGTTATTTCTATCTTTAGCTGAATATCTGTTACACCTAAAAACTCATAATTATAGCCTCTACCTTCATATGTTTCTTTAGATAGCTCTAGCTTTTGGTTGAGATCTTGATTAAGAGTTCTGATCATGTATTCATCAGTCCTTAGCTTCACTACTCCAGTTTTTATTTGCTCACCATCAGATGTTCTCTTTTGATATAAGCAGTTAGTACTGACTTTGTATTTTTATGATTTATATGTTATAATATTATTTGGAAAATAGCTTACAGCTTCACTAATATCAGTATTATAGTCTTGGTGTAATCTGTTGATATAGAGCTGGCGATGATTAAAGGAGGAAGTAATATTAAATATATCACTAGATTCTAGGTTCGCTCTGCAGTGAATTTTCTCGTGTGTTTTTAGAGACTTCTTAATTCTAATTGTTTCACCACAACACACACAGTTATTTTTTCTTGAATATGAAGTAATGTCTTCTGAGTCAGTATCAGTATCAGTATCAGTTTTAGTTTTAGCTTTAGTAATTGTTTTATCTTCGGCTCTAGCTTTTGTTTTAGTTATGGTAATAGCTTTAACTCTAGCTTCAGCTTCAACTTCAACCTCAGACTCCATCTCGGACTCAGCTTTGTTCAAATAGTATTCTGTCTGTTTTATGTGTTCACTTGTTAAGGTGTGTTTGAGATACTCTCTCTTTGGCTTGAATGATAGATTGCAGGCAATGCAGAATTGAATGGCGTTATTACTTGGAGTGTCCGTTTCTTTGGGAAAAATTAAAAAAAATAACTTTTGAATCTCAAAAAGACATAAAATGCCTTCAAAGTGTGACAGTTATAAAAACAATACATGGCGAATATTTTGTTAAAAATGTAGATTGCAACTACAAGAAAGATTTATATGTTATAATATTATCAACATAAAAGATAGATATGATCATATGTGCATACATTTCAATAACCCCGATTTATATATCGCATGCAATATGTAAAAGTTATAAACATATAACATCCTTTAGATTTGAAAGAGATAAGCGCAGGTTGTGTGTTTATTTAAAAAGATATAAATGTTGTCATACTAAGAACCAGTTCATAGAACATGTTCTTAATTATAATATATACCTTACCCAATTGGTGGGAAAGAAGTGCCCTGTGCGTCAGAGTTAGATCCTTTACAAAAACTTCATTTTCAGTTAGAATCTTAACTTTAGCCCAAGCTGGAGCCTTAGACTAAGTTAGAGTCTAAGTCTAACTAAGAGCCTTTAACTTAGCCAAAGCTAAAGCCCCAGCTAAAATTTAAACTAAAGCCTTAGATAAACGTTAAACTAAAGACTTAGAGCAAGTCTTATGGTAGAGGCCGACTTGCGGATCTGCGTAATAGCTAAAGACATAAATGAGGATAAAGGGGTAAAGCGTATACAAATGAATATTTTGATAATGGTCCGAATAGAAATTGAGAATAAAAATTTTTTTCTTGGTGGTGGTATGGGCATCCAGATTTTTGTGGTGATCTGGGGGCTCGAGTTTGCACAAAATGAAGACTTTGAAAATCCTCAAACTCTTTGCACAGGGCTATACTGTGATCGTGAACGGTTAACTACTGCTGTGATCGTGAACGGTTAGAGCACAAATGGGTCTCATCAGAAACGATTTGGAACGCAAGTGGGTCGACACTACCAGGAGGCAACAATAAAGCAGCGGTCTGATCAAAGATTTATCTAAATTCCAATGGTTCCGATCAGAACTGAGGGGTCCAGCTGACAGCAAATGCCGGTCCCCTATAGAGTACTTTATTTAGATGCAGATCAGTACCTTTCTTATGGAAAGCTGTATAAGTTCATATTTATGTCAGAAATATGTACTAACTGAATACAAAAAAATCTCAACAGCTGTTTTATTTCCCTTGGGAATTCTTTCAGTTCTGGCGTTTCCATAATTTGAGATCCAGACGTTGCCTTATCATCGAAATGACCATACTAAGCCTTGTTAGCATCAGTCCAGCACCTGCTATTATCAGACACTTGCTTGATATAGTCCAGGCCATTATTGTGAACCTGGTTCTTACTGATTGTATATTTTGGGTTTTGCATTGCACCCCTCCCCCTCCTTTTGCGAACACCGATTGTTCGCGTTCTACAAAGTGGAACTATTAGTTGCCTTTGATATATAGGTTTAAGCACGAAAAAAACCATTAATCTCATTATGTAAATCACCAAAAATTGTCATGTCAAATATTTTATGAATCTTGGCATGTTAGTAATCTTTGTATTAAATTTATAGTAATGTATTAACGTAATTTATACTAAAAGTAAAGTATCGTGGTTATATTTATAGTATACAGTAATATTTAATATTTTGTGACAGGACATAGTTATTTTCACAATAGCTAATCATATTAAAAAGTCTTTTTGAATCTGTTCTGTCCCCGCCAATGTGGTTCCAAGTCAACATATTGCACCGCAAAATAAAAAAAATGCACTACAAAAAGCTATGTTAGAAATTCTATGTTAAAAATTCTTTAATTAAACTAGTATATTCAGATAATCGGTAAAGTTAAATAAAAATAAAAAGCCTCGTAAAAGTGTGTGCACGGCGCAGAGTTCGCACAGTAGCATTTGAAGGCACACAATGCATGTCATCATAACTGAATAATATCACAGAAACATTTGCTTTAGCAAGCTTCTGAGAAATTGGAAATTATTTACAGCTCAAATTTTAGACAAAAAAAGGCGAAAAAAAGAAAAAAAATGAGCATTTTGACTAAGACCGGCATTTTTGCATCCATGGGATTTTGATTCACATGAACTCCAATTAACAAAATATAATTCGTTTTTTTGTTCTAAACATATCATCTATGGCTAACACTCATTAACACGCAAAAACAATGGTCAAATTTTTGACAATTGTTAGCAAAGCAAAAACGTCGGTTTAAAAAAAGGTTCTAAATAGAATGATTGAAAAAATCTAGCTTATATGACGTCATAAAATTTTCGTAAATTTTGTTTTTTTATGTAAATTATCGGCTAGGATGATATGAAATCAAAGCTCGATATATATTGATATATATATATATATATATATATATATATATGTGTGTATACATTTACGTACACACACACACACACACATATATATATATATATATATATATATATATATATATATGTATATATATATATATATATATATATATATATATATATATATATATATATATATATATATATATGGGATATGTCAATGAATTTTTGAACTTTTTACTTTCATTCTGTTGCCATGTCGCATCAAAGACAGCTCAATCCTCTTGTCATGTGAAACATAATTATATTTAAATTTGTGTTTTATTTTAACTAATGGTTTCCTCGCTCTGATACCACAAGTTTTATTTTAAAAAACGTGACATAATTCTGCATTTTTGAAGTTTTTTCTTTCTGTTTACTTGACATTAATGACTCTCACATTTACTATCACATTAATAATGGATGCAATTGGCTTTTAAAATTTGGGCATTGAAATAAGTTTCAAATTTTGAGTTAATTTTTCCTGGTTTTGACGGCTCCGACACCGGTCTTTAGCGAAATTCAATATTTCGGAGTTGTTCATTATAATTCCCATAATAGAAGATATCAATGCTCTCCTTTAGATGTAGAAAGTTGTCAACCTAAAATTTCTGTGCAGAGTTAAAGGTTTTAGTGAATTTTAAATTAAATAATTTCAAATAATGAAACGATTTTTCAAAGAACCATTTCACTTTTCGGTTTCGTCGTTATTTAACTTAGTTTCATCAACAAAAGGTCTCTTCAACTTTTTGATGAACCCCACAATTTTTTTTGGTTTGTTGTTTGTTTTTATACATGATTTTTAATGCAACATAGTTATAATGTTTTCAGTACTGTAGTTTCATAAAATTGTGTGTGAGAGTTTGATTTCTGTTCATTTTGTTTATTGAAGACTTATGACTTACTGTCAGTAATAACGAGACCATTTTGCGCCCTAATTAGTTGCAAGATGAATCGTTTTTGTTTAAACGAAAAATAAAGCGCTTCATCTAGAAACTATTCATGGAGCAATTCAGTTTCTTCATTACTGAGATTAAGTCAAAAGTCTTCAAAAAACACAAACGGACAGAAATTAAACTTTCACAAACACGTTTGCGAAACTAAAGTATTGAAACATGAAAATTATGATACCTTGAATTTCATGTAAACAAATATCTAACCAAGAACACATGACAAAAACCATATAACAAAACAAACAAAAAAAACTTACGTTTTTCACGGTTTTCAAAAAAAAATGTTTGAAATGAAATCGATGAGGTTTTGATCTTTGTCTTTTTTTCTTGCTTCTGTCAATAAGTAGCCGGAATCTGCAAGGAGAGGTTGCATTCTTTCTCTAGATAGCTGAAATTCTATCTTTAGAAGTGTTTTCATTTCCACTAAGTTCTTGTTTGCTTTGATATTACCCATTTTCAAACAAAAGTGCGGTTTCTGGAATGATGCCCATTTTTCTATTTATTTTCTCCTTGCCAAAATATCACTCTAATGCGGAGGTTCCTTTTGCGGCAAAAAAACGCGCAATTAAAACTAATTAATGTTCTCAAATTGGTTACCGTTTTAACGGCTGCCATACCGTTTTATCGATATTTTTTTTGATTTTTTAAATTATCATGTTTTTAATTCTTTTTGTAATCTTTTGACTTATTCTCTATCATGATAGACCTCAATTGCTTCCAAAAAACGTGAACTATCACATCTCAGTTTTTCCTCATTTATATCGCAAAAGGTACAATTGAATCTTTTCAATTAATTCAGTGCATACCAAATGGTTTTCATGACTAAGAAATTATTGTTCTTCAAAAACGGAAGCTTATTTTTGAACGCTGCCGTTCTGTTGCTTTTGTAAAATTTTTTTAATTTTTATGGAGTCTTCTTAAGGACAGGTTCCGTAACGTTTTTAGTGGAGCACATCTTAATGTTTTGCTTATAGGCTTTATCTGATACCATTTTGATATTGTTAGTGTGTTCTCTTTTTAGAAATAAACATAATGTTTTTGGTGTAATTAATGTTTGTTAATATTTGAAATTTAAGTTTATCTTCTCTTGTATTCTCGTTAACGTCAATTTTCATTGGCTATCTAATGGGGCATTAATTTATATATTTAGTGGGTTGGTGAAGAATATGTGAACCCTTGAAATTTTGCTATCCCCTCCTCATTGGGTAGACAATTAAGAAAACAAATGCGGATGATCTGTGTAAGACTCTATGTGTCTTTATGTGCGAACTCACATCACCGAGCCTCCTTGTTTAGATTTAGAAACTGAAAATTCCAATAAACTGTTTTTGGTAAAATTACGGGAAAAGTTTTGCACTACCGAGCGCTGAAGTCTTAGAGCTCAATGTTTTTGCTATTTTCAGACCTCAAAATCGCTATTCAGCGTATTCAAGCCCTTTTGCGCAAAAATAGGTTCCTAATTAGCGCACTGAATTGTCGATCCAGGTATTTATTTCCTGGAGGAAAAGGTAATAATTGCCTGAAATCTGTCTTCTCGCACAGACCAGTTTTTGGATCCAATCGTGTGACGAAAGGCAACGGTGCTGAAAATATTGCTGCGACAACGTAAAGAGATAGAGTTGCAATGACACAAGCCTTCGGTTTTCCATATTCGCGGTATTTTAATGGAAAATAAACAGCCAAACATTTGTCCAGACTGATCAACCAACTGTTTCCAACAACCAACCCAACCCCTTTCATGTGCGGTAGAATACGTGTGGAGTCTATACCGTTAGACATTTATAAGGAGTAATTACTACTTTTTATCGTAGCCAGAAGTAGATTTGTAACGGTAGAAAACTTTCGAAGGGATGATGAATACTCCAGATGATCAAAATAACAAAGGTACAAATTTTGTATCTTTACCCCAAAGATGTTGATTGGCAAAAATTGACCTAATGAATAAAAAAAACCAGGGTAGCGTAAAGTTCCTCCTCCCTCCCCCCCCCCCGCCACTCATCATGGTATATTTATGGTATTGGGAAGGGAGTGTTATATATGTACCAAACCAGGGACTCAATAACAAAGACCCCAAGGAAGGAAACAGGTGCCTGAACAAAATTGTCAGATAGAATGAAGAGAATGTTGTCATCCAGGAAATGAAGGAAAAAATCGGACAGAGACTACCATGAAGTGAGACCACATTTACACCCATCAGAGGCAGGAGCGTTTCCACTATTCCGTCGTATGAAAGAGCCGCCAAATCCGTCAATGCAAGCGAGAACATAAATGCCGCCCCAGATGAAATATTTTTCCATTTTGATATTATGATCATTGTGAAGCTGTTTCCAATACAGCCCAAAATTGAGAGCAGAGAACTGGTGAAATTCAAACTGATCGTTACCATGGCAACGAATGGGTATACGTCCTCCCATGTTTTAGGCGCAATTGAGCCCAAATCCGTTATATTGTTTACAATGTCCTGAAAAATAATCTAAACTACTGTCAATAAACTATTTTTTTTACATTTTAAATAGCTCTCATCAGACGCAAGTGCTCTCGAAAACCATCTCTGATTGGATCATATATTGCTTTCAAGCTATCAAGTGCGTTTACGATCCAGCCGTTAGAAATGATCATCTCTGATCATAGTACAGTTCAGTTCTGATCAGACTTTCTCAGACTGAAATAACCTTTGATCAGAACCAAATCATCATGTTTAGACTGCATATCGCTTAAAAATGAGACTAGACAGCAGGTCTACGACCTTAACGTGGGATTCATCATCTACTCGACGCGACGAAAAACATATCTTTTAAATTATCAAAATTCTTCAATTATTCACATGTTCAATAATAATTCGCAAATGAAATCGGTAAGGAAAGTTATGCACGCTTGCAAATTCTGCACCTTAGACCACTGTTATCTGACACTCGTTATTAATAGTTATTAATGGTCATTAGCGGTCTCGTTTATATTCATTTATAGATTTAAAATAAACCTTAGTCGCCCGAGGGACCTATTGTCCTGATACCAGAGCCCTTGCGCCCAAATGCTGGGTACAAGGCACGAGGATTCAGGTCTACAGTTTGAACCAAAAGGGTCAAAATTAATCATTTTTGTTAATAGTTGAAACCCAGCCTAAAATGAAATTTGCCAGTGCCAGAGGGCGATTAGGCAGGGCAAGAAACTTAGGCAAATGCATATTTTTTCTAGTATATTTCGACCATTTCTAGAACTGTGAATATATAGTTCATATATTAAATAATTCGATGCAAAAAATTCTTCCCAAAAACGAGACGACGCTTGTTTCAAAAACTACCACTCTCAGCAAAAAAAATAAGTTTTTTTAGTTACATCTTATTAACTCTGCAAAAATGAAATCTTCCATGAATTAAAAGATCATAAGAAGCTGAATGCTGAGTTTACTTTAGCAAAACAATAATTGAGACTTTTCAACGAGTAGCAACTCTACCCAGGTTTTGGTCCAGACCCAAATTGAGCTATGATCAGACTATGCAGACTGAAATGACCTCTGATCAGACTTTCCAGACCGAAATGATCTCTGATCAGACTTTCCAGACCACAATTTCCTCTGATCAGACCCAAATTCAGACCATTGTCCAGACTATAAACAGACTATGATCAGACCACCTTCAGACCATGGTCCAGACTCAATTTCAGACCATTGTCCAGACCTTAATCAGACTATGATCAGACTCAAGTGAGCTCAAAATAGTCTGGTCAGAGACAGACTTTAATTATGAACAAATCTCTTAATTTTGCTATATTATATTCCTTTCCTAAAAACTGGCGTTTGTAGTATTAAAATCATCTGAAGAGAAGCCAATTCTGAAAGTATTGCTAAACAAAATGGAACCTAACTGTTCAGAAAAAAAAATTTTTACTATACCCTTTAGTTCATATTTCTGACTCAATGGATGAACTTAAACAGTTTTTCACAAAAAACGCCGTGGTCTTCAGATAATCAAAAAATCCTTTTGAGGGGACCGGCATTTGCTATCAGCTGGGCTATCAGCTGCACCGGCAATAATAAAAACAAAACAAATTTAAAAATGCTCTTGAAAACAGACCTTCCAGACCGAATTGACTTCTGATCAGACCGAACCCAGACCATGGTCCAGACTATAAAGACTGTAATCAGACCTTCCAGACCGAACTGGGCTCTGATCAGACCGAAATCAGACCACGGTCCAGACTAATGTGCGCTCGAACCGCTTTCCAGACCCTGTAATTTCGGTCTGGGAACACAGGGGTGTGCAATCGGTTGAATCTGATCATAGCTCAATTTGGGTCTGGGCCAAAACCTGGGTAATTAGGTTTTGCTTGGGAAAAAAACAAGCTGTAATCCCTGACGTCCATCAATTTGCACTGTTTATCATCAATAAAGGCCTAAAAAAGGACTCTTTAAATAGTTTCCTAAATAACTAAAATTCAGATATAAGAAAAAATAATGAAGAAACACTTTCACATTTTCAACGTGATTAAATTTTTTCATCGAAATTTAAATCCAAATCAAATTTCAGATTTTTCCTACCAAAATGACAGAATTTGGGCAGCAATTCTGTTTTCAATAAGGAATAGCTCTTAATAATCTTGTTTGCAACTTGTATGCCTATACAATCCATACGCTACATGCCCAGTCGAGAAAATTTCAGCGTTTGTCATATGAGAAATACAACGATATTTTAGTCAATTCAGCGCAAAAACTTTTCAGCGCTTCCGTAATTTCAGTGTTTCCATTGCATAATTTTGATATATTAAGTACCTAACTTGAGCAATAATTCAACCGGCGGTAATTTTTTGACCACTTATCAACAAAAACAGTGGCGCACAAAAGATGTTCTTTGTTCTCGGTTGCTGTATTATTTTAGTAACAACTAAAATTTTGAAAAAAAAGTAACGGCAGATAAAAGTTTTCAGATCAAAAACTTTTCTCACCAGGAATTTCATAACTGATTTGAAAAAATAAACAATAAGAATACGATGCACTATTATTTAATTTACAGCGACATATTTAAATTATGCATTGACAGATATATTCACTTCAAGAACCAGTCGATATAGAGTAAAAAAAATCACGTTTTGCTCTTGTATGTTCCAGTCAAAACAAAAATGGTGCAGAATTTTTAAAAAATTTTTTGAATTTCAAAAACTATCTCGAATTTAAAAATAATTCCTGTTCTTTCAATGATGATTTTCATTACCTGTATCTTGCTCTCAAAAGTCTGACGTTTTATGAGCTTTGTTCATACGTACTCTTTTTCTTAGTAACAATTGTTACTTTTATAGCTGTTTAGAGATATCGCGTTTTGAATAAAAAATTGTACAATTTTCCTGAAAGTGTTTAGGTCGTGTATTTTTTATGGATTAATAACATAACTTAGGCCAAAAAAAAAACAAAAAAACATCGGAAAAGTCAGGTAGAAAAGCATGACTATTCATGTTTTGGTGAAAAAAAAGTTACATTTGTTGTTTATAAATTGAAAAGCTGACATTTCGAATCAGGTTTGGTTTTTTTTAATATAATGATTTTGCTAGGAGTTTGTTAGAGGCATTTATTGCTTTTTCGGCAAAAAAAAATAATTTATATAGAATAAGAATCACCATAATATGTGGCAGCTAAAATGTTTTTTAAAATTTTATTGACGTGTGGAAGCAACCTGTTGCAAACCAAATTATTTGTTGACAAAAATAAAAAAAATAAACAATCCATAAAAAGTAAAAGTTATAAGTGAAACCATAGAAAACGTATAGAATAACAAATCTCGGGTTGCTGAAAGAGTTACGCTACAATTTATTCACAAATGGTTATTTTTTTTTTGCTGCTTCCTTACAGACAATCACTTTGATTTCATAGTTGCTATTGTGCTATTTCATAATTGCTATTTCATGGTTGCTTAACAGTGGCTATTTGAATGCAATGAAATGCATTTTACAGTATAATGAACTGAAAAATGTTTTGAAAACTATGACTCTCCAGAACAAATTGAGCTAAGTACTAAAGAGTTAAGTTTCTTAAGCTTGAGCTACTTACCAAAGTGTAAAGCCATTAAAACTAAGTGCTAGAGATTATTTCGGCAAAAAAACTGAGATTTTTCAATTGGTTACTCTCCAATCAAAATTTGAAATTGCTTTTTCTGTCGAAGGAGAAAAAATTTAATTTAGTTTAATTAAATTCTTGATCCTGTTGCGCTCAGTCTGTATACCTATATGGTTAACATTCTACTTTTAAGGATCAGAAATTTTCCAAATTTCGGTTCAACAATCTTACAAAGTATTGCGCTGAAATGCGCTAAAAGTTTGCGTCAAAAACTCTAATCTGTTTTTATTCTTTGTTTTTATATGCTCTCAATATGTTTTTATATCCTCCTAAACCTTAAAGTTTTCAGCGGTCGCATTAATTATTTGTTTCATGAAGTGGCTAGAATGAACGATTGTTTGAATGATCAAGTGATGGTTGATCATTCATCAGCCATAACAGTAGCAAACAAGAAAGGTGATTTGTTCTGGGGTGCTGTGATAATTTATTTAAAATTAATAGGCGTCACAAAATTATTGAAATTGAAATTTATTCTGTTAGATAATTATTAAATTATTTCTCACCAGGACTTCCATAACTGATTTGAAAAAGTGAAGAGAGCATAAATAATTCCAATTTCAATTTTTTTTGTCTCTTCGTATTTCAATCAAAAACGATGCAACATAAATTAATGTATAGCATTGACAAACATATTTCAAATTGATTTGAATTGATGGAAATAGCAAAACTGATATTTTAGAGAGATACTTGACAAACTATTTTTGATTTTAATTATTATGCCCTTTTCACAAAAGTTGACTTTTATTTTATCAAACTGAAAGGTGCTTGAATTCTTATTATTCTCTTCATCACTTCAAAACGGAGTCAAGATAGAACAAAACAGTCAAGTTTAATTTTTGCAAGTGCCAGTCAAAATTAAAAAGGCACAGAAATAGCTCAAATACTTCAAAAAGTTCAAAAGTGTATCAATTATTTTTTTCCTCTATTTTTCTTGCTTTCTTCTTGTATTATTTCTATGATGGAATTGTAACACCTGTAACTTGGTAACTTGTACTCAGAACTCTGGCATTTGATCCGCTGCTTGTTTCGTACCTTGTTCTGTAGTTAAAAGAAATAAAAACTGCTATTACTGCATATATTTGTTAATCGATTTCTGATTTCAAATTTTGGAACAATGATAGAAAGCAAGGGACTCGTGTATATTTCATAAGTAATGACATAAAGAGCAAAAACATTTTTTTTTCTTTCTGACATAATTTTCCATTCTTTTTGGAAATGACAAAAAAAAATCATTTAAAGAGGCAGAAGCCTTCATTATTTGCTTGAACTTGAAATATTGTATTATAAAAGTTGTTCGAATGAAAAGTACTTGGAAAGAAAAGTATTAAGAAGACTGAGAAAGGCCTAATCCAAGGCATCAATCGAAATTATCATCTTGAAGAGATTTTGCGGCACTTACTGGATGAACGTAATTTTGTGCTACTTCAATTTAGTTTCAAATAATACGAATTCTGCTCGGTTGCTGTCCTTTTTACGACTCGAACAGGAGTATTAGTGGACCGTCTTTTTTGAACCGTAACTTTATTGGAGCGTATTTGAGACAAGAAATGCCCAAAAACAAAGTGTTCAAGTCAAAATGCTGAAGAAAATTGAAGAGCGGAGAGCAGAGAGAAACTTTCTGTTCATGGCGGTTTTTGAGATAGAGAGAAAAGAATGTGAAACAATTTCCACTAAGAGCAAAATTTTTTGATCATGTGAGGCTTTTTGACAGTGGCTTAACTATATTTAGTTCTAAAATTTTCAATCAAAGGTGTTTCTCTGAAATCGGTAGGTTAGTGGTTGTGCATTTAGAGGCATTTTTAACCAAGTGAATCAAAATTACTCGTTTGATTCATTTCTCAGCTATTTTAACCATTATCACCACTTTGCCCTTTTTTACGTTTTTTAAGCAGTTTTGGTATTCTTCTTCCATTTTTTTAACATTTTGGTGGTTGTCATGTAGTTGAAATCACGTCTTCTAGCAGCCTCTGCTGTCTTTTATTTTAGTTGATATGAAGTTCGAATTGCTTTTATTCAAATCAATTGAGTTAATTTGAGTAATTTTATTGACAATTTTGTTTTTTGCCTATTGCTTCTGACTTTATGCTTCTCATTGAAGTCTTTCTTGATTCACTCTCAATTAAAATATATAAGATGGGGATTACTATAATGAAATCTCACTTGAAAGCCAGACAGGGCACTTTTCGCAGAAACAAATTCCGCAATTTTTTTTCTTAGGTTTTTTTTGTTCTTTGCATTTTTTAATTGCCGCTTAAAATTCGCCTACCGAGTAAATGTTGCACAATGGTCTGGAAGATTATTTATATATTTTTTGCTGAGAACGGCTGAAAAAACCAGACAAGGCAATTATCAAGAAAATAATTTTTATGGATTACTTTTTAAAACTTTTTTTAGCTCTTTCAATTGATGTTTAATACTTCTCTGCCAAGTGACTGCTTAGGTGAATGATCTATGAGAAGGTGAATTTTTTTTCTAACTAGATAATTGTAGGGATAATAATCATTTTAGTGTTTGTATAGAAGTTTGTTTGAGATTTTTTATATAGGTTATTATTTCTCCAATCTGTCGTTTTTCTTCTCTTTTCTCTTTCCTGGAGTTTTCTCTTTATGAACCGATTTGTTAGACTGTCTGTCAATTTATGCCGTTTTGTTTCGAACTACCCGTTTTAAGAGGCCTTTTTGGCAAGAGTTAATTTTTGGAGTACTATATTAAAATAAACTTTTTGAGATGATATACAAACTTTTTCTTTCTTGTTTTTTTTCATGCTTTTCTTCCTCTTCCTGTTTCAAACTGTTAGTTACAATTCTTTAGGAGGTGTTTTAAGTCTGTTAGGATGATTACTTATCTACATTTCGAATGGTTTCTCGAATTTTTCCGGCTTTTTTATATGTTTGTTCACACATATTCATGATTTTTGATGCCAAATTGGCAAAGTTATTTTGGTCACGCCGAAAAAGGAACCGGAGCAAAAAAGCGAGTGTTTTTGGGGCGCTAATTTCTGCCGCCCAATTTCAAAGTATATTGTGAAGATATAGAGAACAAAAGTTTGTTTGAACAAAAATTGTCTTTCTCGATTGTTTTTTGTTCGCACCAGGAAATTTGATTCTGACCTTTGCTATTCTTTTTATTCTTTGATCGGATTTTTTCCCAATCCCTTTATTGTCCACTCCAGGTTTTTTTAGTCAAATAATTGTCTTTGAATTGTGTCAGGTCTTGTCCTGTTATGCTTTATTTTAGCAGATAGCTAATGATTCGCGCTGCGAATGGTCACCTTCTTGGTGATAAAATATTAAATCTTTCGTTAATCATTAATTAAGCTCTTTCCCGATGCGAATATCCTCGATGCGACCCCGTGAACTTATTGACGTACACTATTTGTGTGAGGCTTCAGATTTGGTCATGTAAGAGATTGTAGTGTTATTGGCACCCAGTCAGGTGTTAAGTATAGTCAATCAAACCCCATTCTTTTTTGTTACACCACACCTTATTGGTGGGTGAGACAATGTGTTTGTCTGCTAAAAATTGTTCAGTTTAGATTTTTTGCATCAATTTTTTTTTCATATTCTGTATGTTGCTATGATCTGGAAAAAAAAAATTTGAAGACGCGCAATGGCTAATAATTGTCTCATGTGGGATTTTTACAACCAATGTCATTCAAGTTGTATTGGAGAGCTCTCTTTTTGACTTTTTTCAAAAACGCTCAATCGTTTTTATGGTTTCTAGTACTTGTTTTTGTTAACTCTCAATTATTTTAAATTTTGCCGAAATTGTTAACTAGTTGTACTCCTATGCTTTGGTCTCATTAATAAGAAGTGCAATTGGTTTTCAAGAGAAATAAAGACGGTTCCGCCAAGTTTCAAATCACTTTTCCATAAAAAATTATAAGGCAATTAAGTCCTTGAGCATATAATTTATATTTGAAGAAAAGATCAATTGTTTTATGGCTTTGAATGACTTCGCATACACTTGCTGCTCTTCTTTTAGTCCTATGACTGATTTTCATTAATCGAAATTTCAAATAGTTTCTGAAAAAGATATCAAAAAGATTGTTTTGAGTATCACAGATAACATGTCCAGTGTTTTCCTGTGAAGCAAAATATAACCTGTTTTCATATGTGTGTGGTTCTTGTCTCCTAATCAAAATAACCAAATCTTTAAAAGTCATAGTTGTATTGAATTGAAGCGGAAGGTTTTTAGTGAAGAACTTATGATTTTTTCGGTGTTTTTTTCCCGCATGTTTTTCAATTGTTTCTCGTTTACTGTATTTTTTGAAGTCGTAAAACATATTGTGAAAAATCCATAGTCTCATTAGCTTCTATTGAGGAAAAATCTGAATCTATCTGATGCCTTCAGTTGATAGCTAATGGTTTGATGGCCTAGTTGTTATTAAGTTTCAAAAATAATTGTTCATTTGAATTTTCCTTTGTGGTTTTCCTTTTTGTCTACTTGTAATTTAGGTTAAATTATTGGATCTCCCGTACGTTTCTTTGAAAAAAACTAATTTGTTGTTTTTTTTTGTTTCATTTGATTTTTTATTACATGGACACAACTTGTCTCCATTTGAATCATTTTGACATAGGTTTTTGATGTTGTCACACTTTTTAGTTCTCATTTTTCACTTTTTGGACAGAACTTTTGCAAAAGATCCCATTGATGTTCAATTGAGGCTCAACTAATCAAATAAAAACTTTTCAGTGATTAGCTAACGACTTTAATGTCTTTAATATTTTGTGCTAGATTTTTTTTGCTTTTTGTGAGTCCCATTAGCTTTCTATGGAGCCAAAAATGAATTATTTTCAGCATTTCTGAGTTAAAAATTGATATTTGTGCAGATAAAAATTATTGGTTTTTATGAATTTTGAACACTTTGTTATCAAAAAAAGTCGTCAGATAAATTAACTTTGCTGGTTTTTTTGTCGATTTATTGCCCGTTTTTCTACCGAAAAGTTCCATCTGCTTTGACTTGTTACTGAGTTTTTTAAACGTTTAGCGCGTTTAAAAATTTTTTGTGTAAAAGGTGTGTTTTGGAAATGGTCGTAATTAGTGTTTTTATTCAATCAATATCAAGGCACAGCTCCATAATAGCGACAATCAGACATACTTTTTTATTGGAAAGTTAAACAATTTTTTTACTGACAAAGTTTGTTATACAAAATAAAAGATTTTCATTAAATAATTTCGACACGATAAAATAATATGAACGTATAAACGTTGCCTTCTTCAACATTACCTTGATTTCAAATTTGTCACTTTTTGACGCCATATGACCAAACTGTATCTAACTGAAATTTCGAAATTTTGCTGATTGGAAAGAATAAGAATTTTTAAAAGCTTTTAAAAATTATTAGCAGACTTGCTCGATAAAAACGTCTCAATTTGTTTATTCAGTAAAACAGACTGGAAAGCTCAATCAAGGAGATACCAGTCTCTCTATCAGGCACCTTTCGAGACATTAAAAGACAGCGATTTTTGTTGTTTGGTGTAATAACATAGTAAATTTGCCCCGATCGTGCATCCAGGGTGTCTAACTATGTCTGATTGTCTTATTTCTTGTCAGTAACAACTGAGTAGTTACAAGCAAAAAAAAATTAATGACGTTCTAGAGAAGAACTGATCAAATTTGCCTGAAAGCGACTTATGTTGTTCGCAATACAATTATTGCTAAATTTCAGCAATAATAATTCAAAAAACGGCTTATGTTTCTAAAAACAGCTGCAATCACAATGTTTTCAAATAATTGCTTTTTTTTCAATCTAGTAGACCTTTATTCTTGATTTTGAAAATGTGAGATAAGTGGTGAATGCGGTGAAATTGATAATTTCACCGCTTAAATTAGTGATGAAATTACATAATTTAACCGCTTAGAAGACGCCTCTAATTGTCTTTTGTTAAACGAAGTTTAGATAGATTTATTAAAAAACGCACTGAAAATTTAACCACGAATAATAATAATACATCTTTTTGAAACTTTTTAAGCGGTAAATTTTTGTAATTTTACCACTAGAGTAAGCGCTGAACTTACAAAAAAATCACCACATTTCACCGCTAAAATTTGTAATTTCACCGCTAATCTTACAAAAGTTCAACCAGTCTGTTTTTACAAGAAAAAAGAGAGTGAATTTGATTTATATTAAAAACAAATTGTTTTTATTTCATTGAGAAGTGGAAGAACATGACATGCAGGAGGTGAGAGGTTCAAATCCGTGCATGGACGGTTACATGCAGGAGGTGAGAGGTTCAAATCCGTGCATGGACGGTAACTTGTGGTATTTGGTGAACTGTGGTGACTTTTTTAAGATCACCGCTTACTCTAGCGGTGAATTTACGCACTTCCACCGCATTCATTGCATTTCATCGCAAAATTATGTACAAAATTTGCGGTGAAAAAAAACCTTTTCGCCGCTTATCCTAAATGATTTTCTGATTTTTTCTCGACGCGGGTAATTTCTGATAACATCAGAACGGAAAAAGTTGCATGTTACTTTTTTCATCGCTTCAGCGCAATTTTTGACCAAATTTAAAGAGACGACCCTTAATTAATTTTCTCCGCAAACACCCGTTACCAATTTGTTACATCAAATGTTCCAACCCATAAAATGAAGAAAATGCAATGAAGTACAATTTCTCTTGTAAGAAATAGAGAATGATTTAAGCACTTCGGATAGCTATGAAATAACATAATAAAAAATTTCATCGTCACACATCTGAATATTTGTTGGTTCTGATGAACAAACGAAAGTCTTGTGAACGCGCCAAAAATTGATAAACGCAGGAAAATATGGACATGAACGTACGAAGGTGTGGACACACTTACTTTTGAACGCACGAAGAGCGCACAAAAAAATTGCACGAAAGAAAGGACTGGACAGGAAATTGCTTGGTTTGGGAGACTCTAGACATGCCGATTTTCCATCTAAGACATCATCTTGGGTTTCCTACATAAATTTGTTGTTTAATTTCGATTCACAAATTATCATTTGTTCATATAGGTGGTTTCGGACGATTTAGAGAATAAATTTTTTTGCTTATGAGCTGCGTAACTTGGAAAGTAACCATATTTAGTCTTTTCTTTCATCCCGCAGCATTATCTAACTAGGTGACGTCTTAACAAATAGATGTACCAAAATGTAGAATTTTCAACAAATGTGATTGGTTGAGAAATTTAAAACACTTCATTTACGCGTTCAATTAGCCTAAATTGGACATAGCCTAATACTAGATTAAGTTTTTACCGCATCTGGCCATGCCTCGCGGGCCATGGCCATGCCTCAGCGGCCCGTGGGAGTTGATATGAATCTATCACAACCGAACGTGAGACCAGTTTCCCCCAAAGAAAGTATAATTTTTCTATATTGTCTTATTGCGATTTCTGAACAATTTTACGTTAATACGAATATCCTATTTTAAAACATGGAGAATTGGTTTAGCAATCAGCCAATCAGAAAACAATTTTCCTATTTTCTCAATTGTGATTGGCCAGCAGTAAAGTTTCTATATTTTGGTACGTCTGCCATTTCCACTAGCGCCATCACTGGAACCAATAGTTGAAACCAGTTTAAGTCTTGTATTCTTATAAACAAATTGAGTAGTCCGCATACGGATCTTTCTAACAATATTCAATTCCTTCTTCGGTCTTCCGAGCTAGAATTAGAAATAGAAATAGCTAGAAATAGAAATCCTAGCTAGAAGCAAGCATGCAGAATATCAGAATTAGCTCACTATCAAAATGATAACGCGTTTGTGTAATCTGGTTACATTTATGGGTGCATTTTTCCATTCTTATGACAATCTATTCAAATGATTTTACGTCTATATTACATACAATTGATTGCACTCTATTATTTGGGTGAACATATCTATGAATGCACCAATAAAGTGTTTTTTAGGGTTCACTTCATCTCTAACGATCTGAGGTCAGAAATCTTTTTTTTCTGGGTTTGCACTCAAAAACATGTTTTAATTTATAAATACAATTTTATAATCTGATTCGATCAGGTCATGTTGGATATTGAAATAATTTATTGTAGGCCGGGGGTTCTAATGGGAGAATTCATCTTAAAACACTCTTAGAGGACAAATGAGATAAAATTCCACAATTATCAGACACAGCAAATCCAAATCTCAGCGGAATTGATGCACTATACGCTCTTGTACACATTAGGAAATCATTCAATATTAATGCAGCGAATATAATATGTCTCAATATGACGCTATTGCAAGAGGGAGGGGGGGGGAGTGGACTGGGAATAATGTTGAAGTAGAGAGAGAGAGGAGGCACAAGTGTCAAATTATATTACTGCCCCAAACTAAAAGCCTAATTTGGGCAATATCAAATTTTAATGAGGTTCGTTTTGAAGAGATTTCAACGGCACTTTGCCTAGACGCAACAAACTGACAAATTGACTGAAAGCTAATACGAAGCGTGCAAAATGGTGTCTATTTTTATCGCTTTTTCTCTAAAAAAAGTGATGGTCAAAGTATAATATAACGAAAAATTTAGCTTCTTTGGAGAGACAATTTGAAATACCTAGTTATACGTCTACAACTTAATTTGAAAAAAAATCTGCCGGTTCTTCAAAAATGTGACGTTAGTGTAGAATTTCCATAGAGTTTTACAGACTTTTCCTTAAACTTGCAGAATGATCAAGGCCTCAGAGTAATTCATCACATATCGGAATGAGTTCAAATTTTGTAAAAGCTCGAGGAAGAAACGCTGTATGTCCCGGGTGGACCACCATAAACCCATCTTAGATACCATATTAAAGTCATGGTATGGTGTGGTAAGTACGATATCCTGGTGTGGTATATATATGGTGCGGTACTTTTGATACCATTATCGAATTTCAAACAAAAAACTCAATTTTTTCACATATTTGGACGTATTCTGGATCGCATATTGAGATCTTCAAGCATCAAAACGAACAGGTTAAAAATGAAGCTTAATAACCAAAGTGAAGCGTGAAAAAACGGATATTCTCTCATAATATTACAGGTTAACATATACTGCATGAAATTCGAAACAAAAAACTCAAGAAAAATAG